>NC_140951.1:97645179-98012679 GCF_014529385.1 Adiantum capillus-veneris
AAGGGCTCATTTGCTCTGTATAGTACATGTATTGAAACACACATATCCTCCACATGGCTTTCAATAAGGAGCTTTAAATGATTGAACTTACTTTTTTCTCCCCTTATGCATATTATAATCCCTAGGTTTTTTGCACGCTCATAGCGCAAGTTGGTTGGAGCCGTGCTCGCCCCTCTCTATTCAGCAAACCCGTGGTTCGTCTTCTATCTCTTCTGCTCGATGCCTGTCTCTCACACACGTACACACACACATCTGGCAGGTTCTATATTTAACTAAAAACCCATCTGGCATTGATCATCCACCAAGTGGATAGTTGTACAAATCTAACCACTTTAGCAGCATTACAGTTCTAACCACTTTATGTGGTAGGTCAACACACACACACACATGCAATCGGACATACAAAACTGCAACTCGATTCTCGACCTTTATCTCTCGTGCTCACACACACACACACACACACACACACACACACACACACGAGCGTGTTGTTTCTATCTCTCTCTTTCTCTATCGGGTACGCACACACTCACATTGGCTGGAGATCAGCTTCTGCGTGGTGAAGGCACATCATATGACGGAATTCCTGGCTCACTGAAATTGGTAATCCGTTTTTTGCTCGCCTAAACGCACACACACTAACGTATATGCTCACACAAACACATTCATGGAGACCCTCTCTCTGATGTTGATATGCGGCTATGTTTTGCCCACAAGGATGGTGTGTAGATCCTGCATAAAAACATCGTAATTGAAAGAAGGTATCTCTCACCACAGAGTTACCATATCTGGCGGGACACAACAAGATCCTTGGATTCATCCTACCTTCAGTCAACATGTTTGATACATCAAGGAAAACATATCACAAGTAGGTGCAACTTCACCTACTCAGCACTTCATTGCTACGAACTCTGCTTAGGTTTTAATTTGGTTCAATTTTTTGGCATACTATAGCATTGTACATAGACAGATGCACAATGGCTTTTACAGACTTTGTAGGCTTATGGCTGGAAATTTTTTGCATGTTGTTCTATGAAAGGAAATTTTCAATAGGTACTTTGATGGGTGTTGAACTGGTAGTGGTAACAAATGCGAGTTTATTTACTTTGAAAGAATAAAAGTGCAAGGACAATATTGACATACTGCAGATTGATTGAAGCTACTTGTTTTTCTCTTTTTGACGTCGTACACCTCCTGTGAGGATCTCGTTAGAGATGGCAAATTATGGGATTTTTTCAAAAAAGTATCAAAATACAAACATGATGCTGGAATCAAAAAAGTATCAAAATACAAACATGATGCTGGAAATTTTTTTGAACATTCTGGCTTTGAAGTCACACATTAATAACTTTAAGGGATGATAACACTCATATATGGGTATGGTTATTGACTTGGGGATTTAATGAAGATCGGCTTGAGGATGGCAAGCTGATTGAGAAATTGACGAGCATCATAAAAGCAACTTGTGCATACAGAGATCGCGACCTTGAACCCTAAAGATAACTATAAAAATTATCTTACTTAACATGGTTTTAATGCACGTGGGAACTTTCTCATTTGTAGGTAGATACTTATCAGTTTATAGAATGATGGATTTTTCTATGAATATTAAGCTCTCATCCTTGGGGATGACACCATCACTAGTAACAGAAACATAAAAATGCTAGTTCATAATGTTGTATTTTAACCTTATACCTGTTGGCTGGAGTTTTGAAAATTCCCCCAAAAAACGCAAACATGAAGCTACCAAATTCTTTTTTGGGAGTTTTAAGCATTTGAGCAATTAGAACTGGAATTTTTTGGTTGAAAGTTGTTGGTCTATTGAACTGAGGTGACTTCAAGTGATGGGAATATTGGTATGGAGAAGCTTGGTTGCTAACTTATGTCGAGAATCGAAACTTATGACACGATATTCATTCTTGCTTTATGATAAAGCATATCAATTTCGCAATTGATATTTGTTTTGCAGGTTTTTCTTGGCAAGAAAAAGTACGATATGTGCTCAGATGACATTATAGATTTTGAACTTGTCTTCCTTTTTTGTGACGGTCGTTAATCTCCTGTGAGGATCTCAGTAGAGATGGCTTTCACTGGAAATTTGAAAATCTATCCGTTGTACAAAGGAGATGTTGTCCAAATGATTTGTCACTCTTTCTTTCAGTAACCTCATGTGAGGGTATCGTACATGATGGCTGGGACTGGTTTTTTTTTTAAATATTGAGCAGTTACAAAGGAAATGTTGTTGAAATTCCTACTTGCAGGAAAAAGTCTACATAAAGTAACTTGATCTAGTTTGGATATGGTGTTTGGAAATGATTTTTCACTCTTTCTTTCAGTAACCTCATGTGAGGGTATTGTACATGATGGCTGGGACTAGTTTTTTTTAAATATTGAGCAGATACAAAGGAAATCCTGTCAAAATTCCTACAAAAATCGAAAAGACATAAACTATGTAATTTAAAAAGAACATAGTATAGGGAATGATGACAATGAACATAGTACGGGGAACTATGAAATTGGGGTTGATTCCCTACGAGACATAATATACATTAGACTTTCTGATGGGATACATTTGTACAGGCCTATTGCATATTACATTTCTTCATTTACAGTTTCAAAAGATTGAGCTTAGATTGTTAATCTGGCTATGTTGCCGAGAAACCTACTCAGTAAATTCTAGTTTTTTAATGGTTAATACTGATGTGTTGTCTCTCCGAGCTAATCAAGCTTGTTACAAATGTATGTTGTAAACCTTTGAGCTTGATAGGTTGAGAAAGTTCTCTCCTTGATTGAATAGATGTATAACTTTTGAATTTAGTGTTAGTACTTTGAACATACTCCAATGTTTTTAAATAGTGCCTTAATCCTCACGTGAGGGTCTCGGATGAGATGGCAGTGGACTGGACTTTTAAAAATTAGTTCAAAATACAAAGGAGATGTTGTACGATTGTTTCTGGAATTAGAAGATGAAAATATTATCGTAAATTAAGGAATCCCTCTTTAAGCTTAATATTTGATCTATGTTATGGTGTTAGCTTTTGTTGTAATTTTTGACGCCAATAACAAGGGGAGGGAGTCTTTGACACCTGTCTTCCCAAGTAATGCCAGTTCTGACAGGCTGTGTTTCTTGGATGGTGACAGGTAAGAGATTCTTTCCTTGGGATTACAACAAAAACTGTAGCAATAACAGAAGATCGTCCAATGTACCAGCTGGATCCTGCTCCATGTAGATGTAGTGGAAGCTCATCCCAAAGGATGGGCACATAGAGATACAACACTAAGATATTATATTGTATTGATCAAAGATCAAAGATCAATTTTTTGGTATTATCCATTAGATACAGAATGTTGTATTGGTGTATATGAAATGATTGTTTTAAAATATTGATATATTATTTAATACAATTGTCTAAGTATGGTTCAATTATGAGGGGATTTTAATACTTAAACACACACATACACACCACACACACACTACACACAATTTGTAAAAAAGAGTCTTGATGTATTTTGATCTATTTAAATCTCTTTCTCTCTCTCTCTCTCTCTCTCTCTCTCTCTCTCTCTCTCTCTCTCTCTCTCTCTCAAAACCTCCCACACCATATTCCTTCGTCCCTTGCCCACTACCCTCTCTCTCTTTGGTCCCCTCCCATCCCATATACCTCTGCCCCCCCTCTCTCTCTCTCTCTCTCTCTCTCTCTCTCTCTCTCTCTCTCTCTCTCTCTCTCTCTCTCTCACACACACACACACACACACACATACCCCAACCAATGTATTTTGGATTCAATGAGATCCAATATGCATACATTACATCACCCATTTTTTGGCTTCAACGAAATCCAATGTGCATACATTACATCACCCATATTGCCCCTCACTACAAAACCATGCTCTAAAGAAATCGTATTTCCTCTAATATGCTTGAAACTATCCCCTTGTCTCACTATCTCAATCATTCGACTTGGCTCCCACTCCTCAATGCGAGATGAGACATTGGGGAAATGGAAAGGAGTCACATCAACTATGCACATTATACTCACTACAAGTTTGAGAACATAAGTGCCACACACTACTAGAGTCATCAACTTTTGCATTATATGATAGAATATGAAAAGATACTAAAAGGGATGCAATGTATCAAATGCTCATGCTCATTTTATATCCACCCCCTTCAATGCACAATAATGAAAGAGATGGGGTACGAGAGAGAGAGAGAGAGAGAGAGAGAGAGTACCTAAGAAAGTATGGAGAGATATGAAGATGGATAAATGGAGATGTTACTCAATACATACAAAGAGAGAGATGGATAAATGGAGATGATGCTCAATACATGCACACACACACACACACAGAATGTTTGTGTGTGTGTGTGTGTGTGTGTGTGTGTGTGTTTGGGAGGAGTGGATAGACAAAGGGTGTGAGAAAGGAGAGGAAGGAAAGAGAAACCAAGAGAGATAGTGAGAAGAATGGTTGGATGTTGAGAGATACAAAGAAAGAGAGAGAGAGAGAGAGAGAGAGGAGGGGGAGGGCTACCTACTAAGCAAATTATGAGAGGGGGAAGGGAGAGAGAGGAAAAAGATATCATGAGAGATTGTGTGTGTGTGTGTGTGTGTGTGTGTGTGTGTGTGTGTGTGTGTGTGTGTGTGTGTGTGTGTGTGTGTGAGAGAGAGAGAGAGAGAGAGAGAGAGAGAGAGAGTAAGATATAGATAGATAGGTAGATTTCATTATCGTCCTTGGAGGTCAAATATGACCTATGGGACCAAAGTTACATGTGATGTAGTATGTGTGTGGCTGATGAGTGACTCTCGATGCTCCAAAATTGTGGTGATGAAAGTCACAATGGAGAGCCCATGTTGTGGTTGGGAGAGGAAAGTGTGTAGGTCTAAGTCATGGCTAAAAATGTGAGGGAAGCAAGTTCGAATGTGACCAAAAGCTAAGCACTCTAGTAGCGTGTGGTACTCAAACTCTCGAACTTGTAGTGAGCATAAGGTGCACACTTGAGTTGACTCTTCTTCATTGCCCCATCGCCATGTCTCACATCAAAGGGAGTGGGAGCTAAGCCGAGTGGTTGCGATAGTATGTATCATTGACAAGGGGATAGGATCAAGCATGTAAGTGTGAGTACGGTTTCCCCTTTCATTGAAGAACATCGTTTTGTAGTTGGGGGCAATATGGGTGGTGTAATGTGTGAGCGTGACCCGTCAGATTCCTCCCAAGCCGTAATACATTAGCGTTGTAGAAAAGCTTCATTCACTTGCGAGACAATCCAGGCATCACGTAGCAAGTGTAACACATCCTGTCTCCCAAACCACTTCTTTATGTCTTGCATCCATCTCGTGTTCAAGATCTTGCTTTTATGCGTCTTTTGAACTTTTTTGCTTGCTTTTCATGCAATTGTAGGAAGTCAATGTGAGGGGTTTTGACGCATCTTTATCATGTACTCCACAATCCTTTCCATGAGATCACGAGTCAAGAAGTAGGAGCATATATGGTGTTTGTGGATTAACTTGGAGAAAGCTTGTAAGAAAATGCTTTGGACATTCTCAAAGTCTTTTTAAGTAGACTTGAGATGCTCCCACTCCACACTTCAACTCCATAAAGAAGAACCGGTGTCACCAATGTGCCAAAAAGGTACTTCTTGAGAACCCAACACTTGATGCTTCCCACATTACACATGTTCTCAAATGCATAGTATGCTTTTTTTATTGCTTCCAAATGACACATAGCACATTCATGCCACTTGTGATTGGCTGGAACCTCAAGGCCAAGGTACTTAAAGCTCTCAAAAACTTCAGGTGTCTCATTGTTGTACACAATGCATGGCTTCTCCTTATGGTTGGTTTTCACAAGCATAACCTTTTTTAGCAAAATTGCTCAAATACAATGTTGGCTTTAAGAGGTCTCTTTGTCATCCTCGCATAGCTCAGCATAACTCCCTATATCTATATAGAGCTCTCTGTTTAGGCAGATGTCCTTCGTTTCATTTTGTAGATCCTCTGCATGCACCCCATAGAGAGTAGGAGCTTGATGCTCGTCTGGCACCACCTCAGCGGCTTCTGACTGAGCATCTTCTCCAATCTCCTCCATTGATGCCACTGTGATTGGCACATGGTAGCCCTCATACGTCCATGCACTACGAGGGGGGCTACCTCTATGACGTACCACTAGTTTGATGCAAACTTTGTAGAATGAAATATCAACTGCCAGAGCCACATAACTCACATGAGAGCTTCCAAGCACATAACTTCTAAGATTGGATATTAACTATTTACATGCTTAGTTGTTCACAATGCTCGGGTAGTACGAAACTATCTCTTAGGTCGGTCCATTTTTTAGTTGAATCCACCTCAAGGAAACCAGACTCTCCTCTACGCACAGTAGCATTGCGATCCTCCATGTTTATCTTGAACCATTGCATGTCGAACAAGTCGACAAAAAATCCTCTATAATCGATCCTCAAAAGCTCTTGAAGCATGCCGAAGTAAGTAGTTCCTTATAGCAAGCTACAGTGTCACTTTCACAGGACACACTTAGTACAGTTGGTCTAGGCTGTTTCACACTGGACGGACCCTCTGGGCTGGGAGTGACACGCGGCAGTGTGGCAGGGTACCGACGGTGGTCTAGTGGACATCGTGGCCAGGTCACCACATGGCTGACATTTATGAGCCGTTGGTGACCCTTTATGGTGGTACATAGGAGTAGTAGCGTTTGGTGATCGTTATCATCTTCTTCACCTTTGGTCCAGCATCGTCTCTTGAGAGCAGTGAGTCTATACACAGAGCACGTCTTCACCATCCCTGCACATCTGAGCCTCGACACCCCATTGTACCTATGAGTCCTGGGCTGGAGCTAAGTGTGCTGCCACGCCAGAGTCTGTATCGGTCTTTGAGATAGTCGAGTCATATGTTCTGGTCTGCTATTGTGTCTTTGCGAGCTCTGTTGACGTCTATTGTTTCCTTTCTATTCAGTCTGTTCGAGGGAGATTCAGTCTGTTTGAGTGAGATTGTCACGCACATTGCACAGAGGGCTACCCACTGTAGAGGGCATGACACATTATCCGCGCTACAGGTGCTCTCATTTTGGCGATCACGGTGGGACCTCAACTGAAATCTCACTCTGTGAGGTGCAAATCTTGGAGCTAGTTGGGTCTATCTAGCTTCGTCGACCTTGCCTTGCACTGTTCTCCTCTCGCTTGGTCCAACTGTTCTCTCGCCTCTCGCCCTGGTCCAACCTGCCCTCGTCTCTGGTCTAGGTCTAGTCCTCCTCGTCCCTGGTCCAATCACTTGCCTAGTCTAGACCCTGGTCTAGTACTCCTCGTCCCTGCTCCAGCTTGGTCTAGTCACTCGCCTGGTTTAGTAGAGTCTAGACCAGTCTTCAGCCAGTTCAAGGTTTTCTTGCCCAAAGCTTGGTTGGTTTGGTGGTCGCTGCATAACCCATACAAGGAGGTCAGTCGAGCGTCAAAGCGCCCTCCTGAGTCCTTTGAAGTACTACAACAGAAGACGACCCTTGGAACCTGTTAGAAGTCCATCAACCTCATCACCCATACCTCCACATACGGCATCATCCATTCCTCCCCCCGGTTCCACATCTTCCAGATCACCATCTCCAGTGAAGCTCTCTCCTATTTTGCTACAGCAGGCTAGTGAGCAACAAGCTCAGCAAGGGGCCATGGAGCCATTGGCTAGCGTTTTGGCTAAGGTAAACATCAAGTTCCCTACATCTCTCTTCAGAAGATGCTGACGACCATGCAAGGAGGTTTGTATCTCTTTGTAGGGGTCATGGTCTTAACTAGGAAGATGCTTATTTGGTACTCTTTCCATCCACCTTGGATGGCTTAGCAGACAAATGGTACAGCCAGTTTGCAGAGAACCATTTTTCAACTTGGGCAGCCTTAAGACAGCAGTTCTGTGCAGCTTTCCAGCTAGGTGACTACCAGGAGAAGGTGTTGGATGAGTTGGCCAACATGGTGCTCCAGCCAGAGGAGACTTTTGCAGAACTTATGACCAAAACCAAGTCTCTGGTTGCCAAGCTTCCCCAGCAACCAGGTGAATTTATGGTTAAGAAGTGGGTAGAGAAGGCGCTTCCCAAAAGTTCTCAGCAAAAACTACCAGAGAGTCTCCGACCGGACGCCACTCTTGAGGAGCTCATCGCAGCCGCTACGAGGATAGAGGGGGTTAGGAAGCTGTTCACCAACCCCCCTCACATAGAGACCCCCTCTGTGTTTTTGGAAAGTCCTTCTGATCCTTTAACTTCTTTACGCAGGGAACTGGAAGCCCTAAAGTTACAGCGAGCTCTTCAAGAGGAGAGGTCCTTCTCTCTTAGACAAGAGAAGCCTCCACATCATGAGGCATTGGAACAAATTAAACGCGAGCTAGAAGAGCTCAAGTGTCAGCAAGAGACTAAGGCTACATTTTGGTGTAGCTCATGCCGCTCTCCAAGACACCCTCCACAAGAATACCCCCTTCGGGTTTACTGCCACTTCTATGAAAAATCTGGACATGAGGACAAGGATTGTTACTACCTCGAGGGATTGTTACTACCTCAAGGGATTGCGACAAATACAACAAAGTCTTGGTCCTTCTCTTCAGCAAGGGCCAGCACCTGCATCCAACATGGTTTCTCCCTGTGGCCATCCACACCATATGCCACCTTTGCTGACAACCCCTCCTATGCAAGGTATGCAGAGCACTTTTCCCTCTCAGAGCTTTTATCATACCCATGCTCCCTCACCACCTCACAGCTTCTATGCCTCCACCTCCAACTCCATGGAGCAAGGACCATCTCGTCCTTCGACTCGTCCAGTGAATCGGCCCATTTTGTGCTACAGATGTGGGGAATATGGTCATTACCAAAGCAAATGCCCTCTGCCCGAAGGGTCTCCTCCCTGCCGTCATTGCCCTAAAATGAAGGATCACTACAGTAAGGATTGCCCTAAAATTCGTGCATCTACGGCTTCGAACCCAAGTCAAAGCCAGACTGAGTTTGCCTTTCCCAAGCTCAATTAGATAGCAGTTAGCACTATTTCTCAGCCGCCCTCTTCTACCCACGTGGTTACCCCTCAAAATAAGCCGCCACAATTGGCAAAGGAGCCATCAGGCGTCCTCACCTGGGCCCAGAGAGCCGCTCTCGGTCTTAGCATTCCACCAAGTTCAACTTCCCCACACATCGTCACACCAGTGGATACCCTTCCTGCAGCTGTTAACAAGCCATCCCCTATTGCCATGAAAGAATCCAAATCTTTGCTCTCAGATATTGATGAAGCTTTCTTGGAAGCAGTTTCCGATCTACAGAAGATCAAAGTACTAGAGGAACAACAACAGGTAGAAAAAGCGAAGCATACAGCAGAGACAGTCTTGAATAACACTTTCCAATAAGTGTCCCTCTATGACATGTTGCGGCTAGATGCGAGTTTCAGAAGTGACACCCTTGTAGTTATTCAGTCACTTTACCGTGAAGCAGGTCCTAGTGGTGGGCACCTCCCAGTGCGACCATCAGAATCCTATATGATATCCAATCCTGCTGCTCCACTCACTGATTATAGAAGCCCTCACCTGACAGTGTCCGTTTTGGGTCGACAATTCTCAGGAGTGATAGTGGATGGTGGATCTGGCATCAACCTGATGCCCGAGTTCACTATGTTAGCTCTAGGTCTGCAGCCTACTCGCCCTGCTCCCTTCACAGTTACACTCGCCGACCAGCGGACAGTCTACCCAGTGGGCATAGTGGACATGTGCCTCTGCAGGTACAAGACTTTACTTTTAACTTGGATTTTGTTGTGGTTCGTCTTCCCCAGGTTGAGGACGGATTTCCTTTGCTCATTGGAAGACCATGGCTGCAACACACTAAAGCACTTCATGATTGGGGAAACGACGCAATGTGGATACAAACTTCTGGCTCCCCGATGCAACCCATCCTCTTAGAAGGAGGTATGGATCCATTGGTGCAGCAAGTTTCTTTGTCAATGGAAACCAACCCTGAACAAGAACGGCCTACTACACCTGAAGGGTCAGACGAAGATCTACTGGAGTGGTTGGAGGCTACCAAATCTATGCCTTGTTATGGAGTCTATATTCACTCTTTGCTTGAAGGTACACCCTCTTCAAATGTTTCCACACTAACTAAACCTAATGGGCCACCTAAGCCTATGAAGAAGCATAGAAGCAGTAAGAAATCTCCTCTACGGGAGTTCACACCCCTTCAGACATCAACACCTTTGGTGTCTGCTTCTCCGACCAGAACAAAGCTCTCCTCTGTGTATCGCAAACTCCCTTCACAGAGCGCGTTTTGCAAGATGACTTCCAAAATCAAGATCATGATAGATATATTACTAATGATAGTTGTGTGCTCCTCGGTTGCCCCTATCTACCCTCCCCCTCACCCCCTCACCCTAGTCCCTCCCCCTCACCCACTCACCCTCTCCCCTACCCACCCCCTTACAACCTCTCGCCCCTACCCACCCCTACCCTCTCCCTCACTTACCCTCGCCCCTACCCTCCCCCTCTCGCACCTACCCTCCCCCCACTTACCCTCGCCTTTACCCTACCCTCTCCCTCTCGCCCCTACCCTCCCCCTCACTTCACCCTCGCCCCTACCCTCCCCCTCCCCCCCCTCGCCCCTACCCTCCCACTCACTTCACCCTCGAAACTACCCCTCCCCACTCTCACCCCTACCCACCCCCTCCTTCACCCTCGCCCCTACCCTCCCCCTCCCCCCCTCGCCCCTACCCTCACCCTCCCTCGCCCCTACCCTTCCCCTCCCCACTCTCGCCCCTACCCACCCCCTTCAACCTCGCCCCTACCCACCCCCTCTCTTACCCTCGCCCCTACCCACCTCCTCTCGCCCCTATCCACCCCCTCCCTTCCACTCGCACCTAACCAGCCCCCTATCTATGCTTCCCCACCCCTCTCAGCCTCAGCATGTTTTCCCCCCCACCCCGCAATTTTTTCCCCCCACTCCGCATCATAGCTGACTCTCAACATTCACTTGGTTGCCATCCTGGAGCAAGTTTTTCCTCACCCCACCCTGCATGATAAGATGGCTCAATGGTTGCCATCTTGTTGCTATGAAGGCCTTTCTGTTTTGCTATCATGATGGAGATAACCCTATAGCTTAACCTATTTGCGGTGTTACTCGGGCTTATGGTCATCCCACCTTTCGAGAAGAGTGTTGTTGCAAAAAGTGTGGCAAGGTTCATCTGCAACTGCAAGCATAGACCAGGTCATTTTCCTATCAGTATGGTTAGGGCAGATAAAGATGCACTGGTATCTGAGCTTATATCTTTGCTGTAGAGCATCATTTTTTGCCAATTGGGATTCTTGGATTATGCAATCATACGGAGTCCCGCCTATTCAAAGTTGTAAACGTTTGCAAGCAGTGTAGTGTGTCTAAAGTCCAATTTTGGGCCTAGAACTTGCTTCAAGAAAGATGTACAGATGCAGTACCTAATGTTTTCTTTCACAGTTTTTTCAGTATTCCTCTCACCGAGACGGTGAGTGGTCTTGTGGCGGGCAACCTGTACAGTGTCACTTTCACAGGACACAGTTAGTACAGTTGGTATAAGCTGTTTCACAGTGGACGGACCCTCTCGGCTGGGAGTGACACGCGACGGTGGTGGCAGGGTACCGACGGTGGTCTAGTGGACATCGTGGCCAGGTCACCACATGGCAGACATTTATGAGCCGTTGGTGACCCTTTATGGTGGTACATAGGAGTAGTAGCGTTTGGTGATCGTTATCATCTTCTTCACCTTTGGTCCAGCATCGTCTCTTGAGACCAGTGAGTCTATACACAGAGCATGTCTTCACCATCCCTGCACATCTGAGCCTCGACACCCCATTGTACCTGTGAGTCCTGGGCTGGAGTTGAGTGTGCTGTCACGCCAGAGTCTGTATCGGTCTTTGAGATAGTCGAGTCATATGTTCTGGTCTGCTATTGTGTCTTTGCGAGCTCTATTGACGTCTATTGTTTCCTTTTTGTTCAGTCTGTTCGAGAGAGATTCAGTCTGTTTGAGTGAGATTGTCACACACATGGCACTGAGGGCTACCCACTGTAGAGGGCACGACACATTATCTGCGCTACATTCCTCCACCACAGGATCTGCATCAGAGGATCGTCGTTGACTAGACTGTTCAAATTTTGCCATGATTCCACAATCTTGAGTTAAATGCTTTTTGTCGATCCGTTCCATCCTAAAATGTTGACCTTTACACCATGCTCTTGTGTATGACTTATACTACAACCAACAAAGATTATGAGTGGCCGTTCAAACATCTAGAAAGTCACTAGTCGTACATTGCAAATTTACCTTGGTCGCACAACCTGAGAGTACTCCCACTCCTCCTCCGTCACTTCTTCACCGCACTATTGTGCGCTTTTCAATTGGTTGTACAACCATCTTAAGCTCATGAATGTTGATAGGCTCTCTAGACCCGCCGGATAATGCATCGGTGGTCATCTTCCCCGTCTCCACTCGATTCGTGTCCTTTGTCACTCTTGCTTTGCATCCTCGTATTGTGAAATCCACTTTTGCATCACTGGATTGTGAAGCATGCAAAATCGATTGATTTTAGCCTCTAGATCTTCCGTCATCTTCTTCTCAACACCGAGATTGCACATGACAATCCCAGATATGCGCTCATCATCTATGGTTCACCATAGCGTGTCCCGAGCTTTATCAAATCTGTCTAGCCACTCTCCAATGTAAACTAGGGACTCTGATACCATCCAACCTGCTACCATGCTACCCTCGGGACGTGCCTTCCGATGCACATATTCCTTAAGTGTTTTCATGAAACGTCTAAAAAGAACATCCATCTGGAATGTACTGTGCCATCTATTTCCACCTCATCAACTATGTGAACAAGAAGATGCACCTGAATGGTTAGCATGGTAGTAGGAAAGTGTTTCTCAAACATGCACACAACCTCCGCAGCGTTTAGTTTGGCAAATGGTATGGAGTCTACATTGATCTCCTTTTGTGAGATCCATTGCACCAACTTCGCAAGTTTGTAGATTGTGTTACGGACGTCAGGAGACAAACATCCCTCAATGGCCACCGCTAAAATAAATTGCAAAACACGTCAAGAAATGATATTAAACTCCACACACGAATTTGTTACACAATTCCCACTATGATATATTCCACTTCAATCATACCTGATACATTTTATGCCAGTCATGTGACTTCAAACATGTAAGCTTTCCCTCTTTAGTGAAACACATTCGGAGCGAGTGCATTACGCCAGTGGGGGTCCGCACAGATTGAATGGTCTCTTTTACTTTGCGTTCTTGGGCTCCTTCCTGTCAAAATCCATGGCGCTTTAAGGAGTTTTATCAATCCATCAGATACAGTCTGCGGCCAATATTGCTCCATACGATTCACATTTCTAAGGTCAACCCTGGCTCCCAAAGTATCTTTCTTGCCAGGTCAGATGGTCCCATAGTAGTGATAGCCGTTTTTCGGCTATTCAAAATTGTCATAGTGAGCTACCTCACCCTACAAAATTCACCCAAACACTATGGCTATCCCTACCATTTCACTGTATATAGGCGTGTGTGAGTTAGGGGACTTTTCCCATATTTTCTTAAAAACCCTAAATTAGCTAGTCACTGGGCTAGTTGAGTAAAAAAATTAAAAAAATAAAAATAATAATAAATATTATAGCCCATTTGTGTGTAAATATTTCATTATATATGTGGCCTAAATATAGGGATTTTTATAATTATTTTGATATTTATTTAAATATTTATACCTAGGTGTGTGTTTTATTAAATTTACCTTCTTTCATCCTCTTGCACCATAAGTATATGTTTTGCCAATATGTACATACTCTAACCTCATATTTTTCCTTTATACAAATCACTCCCACATTTTCACCCTCACCCTCGTGAAAACAAAAAATTGATTTCTACTCATTGGTCACGTTTATTATATTATTTACTTGCATACTTTTTCCTCTTTCACCCAAAATAATTCAAAGAGGGACCATATCATATGATTCCAATATCTTTCCATATCCATAATTCCTCCATATTTTTATTATTATTTTTACTCATTATTCTAACACCATGTGCTCATTGAGCTAAAGTCCATACACTAGTCCCACCATGTATATATTTCTTTATTCACCAATAATACTCCTCCATGCATGGGTCAAGGGCAACTTGGATGCTTTGTATTATGATATGACAAAGGAGGGGCTCACTCTTGGATGCATTGTACAAATTCAACAAAGGAGGGGGCCACTGAAGACTTTTTGTGAAGAAAAAACAGGTCTTTTGGTGGGATGTTTGATATCCATCTCCACTCCGAATTTGGAGCGGTGGTCAAAAGAAAAAATGTAGCCCACGCTCTGAATAATCACCTCAAATTTTTTCATGATTTTTGGAGCTACCAACGGTGAGCTATGATTTTTTGAGTGGACCCCAGTCTGCCCACTTTTCTCACAAGTAGCCCATAGTCTTCTCTCACCTCTTTCCACACTTCTACACACACACACACACACACATTCCTCTCAATCCCTCACTCAAACCTGCACCTTCAATGGTCTCTATCACCTTCTTCACCATTAACCTCCCCTCTTACTCCCATAGCTCTCATATGAGCTCTCCATGTACATACACCATCTCTATGCCTCTCTCTATTATCTCCAAAGTACAATTCCATCTTACTCCTTATATATATACATACATTCAGCATGTGCACCATGCTTAACCTCTGCAAATCAAGAGATCTCATCAACGGAATTACCATTTTCATCACGATAATCAACCTTGGCGGTGGTGGCGTAAAGAAGGGAAGACGAAGAAGAAGATCGATGGTCATTTTGAGAACCTACACAAGTAAGTCCAAAACTTCTTCAAGCTTCACCATCACAAGGATTTTCTCACTTCATTCAACCATCTTACTTCAACCATCCACCCCATTCTACCCACTATAAATATATCATTAACTTTCTAGTGATTACTAATACTAACCACTAACATACTAACACAAAATAGCATTGACCTAACCATAAAAGACACCTCACCTCAAGACATGTACAAAGTAACTCTCTCTCTCTCTCTCTCTCTCTCTCTCTCTCTCTCCCCTTACTTAAAACTTTACTTTCACCTTATCTACCATCAATAATGCTCTCTTTTGAGCCCACATCCATGACTCAAGCAGACAAAGAAGGCCCGCAATGTTTTGATATTCAAAAAAATCATAATCCTGATTTGTTAGCTTGTAAATTAGGATTTCTAATAATCTTAATGAGGGATATCCAACCTATAAATAGGCCCCTCTCCTTCTTGTAAAATAACCTCCAACATCTCACATAGCACCCCAACACTCTATGCGTGAGGAGAGACTTAGGTGTAGCAACCACTTGTGAGCTTCACTCTTGGTGTGAGAGAAGCCTTCAAGCTACACATTGCAAGTGAGAGAGCGTGAGTTCCACAAATCTCAAAACCACTATTGTATATGCTCCTTCATCATCAATAAATTGAGTTTTGGTGCATCAAAGGCGTGATTCGACGTTCAAATCTTCGTCCTTCCATTTGTGCAATACGGTTTGGTGAATTCAAGGTGACTTGTGTATTTTGAGTTTTTATCGGTTGATCTTGATTTTAGAAAGTGTTTTAGTGTGTTTTTTCATTGCCAGTTTTTTGTCCATTGTAAGAGGGTATTGTGGTGAGAGGTCTCCCACACCCTAAGACAGTGTGTGTGTGTGTGTATGTGTGTGTGTGTGTGTGTGTGTGTGTGTTTTGACAATGTTTAGCAATCACTAAGCATTGAGTGAGTTTTGTACAAGTTCTACGATAGCATCATAACGAACCATCTCCATTTGCAAGTCACAAATAAGGTATTACGCAAGATCCTTTCCTCTCTCTCTTCCCTTTGCTCTAGCTCTCTCTGGTCCATTTCATGTGTGTCTTGGTGTGAGGTTGCTTGTGTGTGTTGTGTGGTGCATCTTCTTGGTTGTGCCAAAATCTCTCTTGCGTCCTAGTTCGCATACCATACCTAGGTGGTGCCCCTATCTTGTTTGGGTTTGGCTGTGGGTTTGTTGTTGTGTTGTGCTTGTGGTTGTGCTTGTGGTTGCCCCAACCCCAATTGAGCCTTGAGGGGTGTTTAGAGGTCGCCTCTCTTGTTGCCCGCCCCGGACCGCCTAAGTAGATTACCCACATTCTTAAATATGTGCATTGGATCGAGCAAGCGATTGATCATGAGTCGGGGCCAATATGGTAACTTGTACCATAGAGAAAGTCTCTTCATCCCTGGGGGCAAACCGTCATCACACATCTCCTTCTACTCTAACCATGCTTGTGCAGACATCCTCGGTGGCTCTCTTCCCAAAAAGCCGTCACGTAACACATGATTCTCTGGAATTTATGCTTGATGACCTTCGTAGATTTGCTTCTTCAATGAGGGCGCCGACGTGCATTCAGTCTAGGTCCACATGTGACACATGCTTTGTATCCGCTTGTTTGAATCCCTGCATGTATACACATGACAATAGATAAACTTGAGAAAAACCAAGATTTACAGTGTTTGAGTTTGAGTGTAAATCATCTGAGCATTCTGTTTGTCCGGGATAGTCATGCATGGTCCACATTAGAATGCCTCTAATCAAAGCATTCTGTCGACCTGTGTGTCGGCTCATATCCACCACTTCTATGCCAATCCACAATTGTTGTAGCTCTTCCAATAGTGGACGAAGATACACATCCATATTCTTCACAATAGTGTGTAGTCATGCATGGTCCACATTAGAATTCCTCTGATCAAAGCATTCCGTCGACCTATGTGTCGGCTCATATCCACCACTTCTATGCCAATCCACAATTGTTGTAGCTCTTCCAATAGTGGACGAAGATACACATCCATATTCTTCACTTTATACCGCCCTGGCACAATCAAGCTTAACCACAGGTGCCCCTTCTTGGTAGACAACCACGGGGGAATGTTGTAGTTGACGATGACAACGGGCCATACACTGCCAGATGTTGATCTATGACCAAATGGATTTACGCCATCCATAGCCACGCATAGGAGCAAATTTCGAGCTTCCTTGGCAAAATCCGGCCATGTTTCGTCCATATGTTTCCAGGCTACACAATCTGCAGCAATCCGTAGCACACCATCTGAAGATTTATTCTCCTCATGCCATGATGCTAGGGCAGCCATGGACTTACATTCAAAGAAATGATTGATGCGAGGAAGCAGAGGAAAATGTCGCAAAACCTTTTGTGGAATTTTTGTTTCGTGGAGATCTACTCGATATCTCTCGGAATCACATTTTGGACACTATCCATGTCTATGTATTCCCCTCTAAAAAGAATGCAGTCGTTAGGACAAGCGTGAATTGAATTTTAATCCATCCCTAAGTTTTTCAAGATCTTTCTTGCTTCCTCTATGGAATCTAGCATCACATTATCAACTGGCAGTATCTGCTCTTTGAGCAATCTACACAGCAAAAAAAATGCGGTACACTTGTGTAAGTAATCTATCATATCATTATACATCTAGAGTTTTTTATTAAAGTAAACACATTGTAATAGATCACATGAAAAGCGCTTTGACGCTAGTGTCACTCCATCCAAACTTTGCCTGTATGTTGAGAAGAACCATGAGCGCCTTCAATCTAGACATACGTGCTCCATCGTACAATGGCGTATCGGCTTCACTTTTCATATCATCATAGATAAGCTTTTCTGAATACATGATTGTCTCGATCATTTCATCGATCTCGGGCTCAAACATTGCCTCATTGGGAATGTGGTCTGCATGATCATTCTTCGAGCTTTCAGAGGCTACATCTTGTGGCCTAACGTATGTTGCTTGACCAAAGCATCTGCAAGCATGTCTATTGGGTTGCAAGATGTTGACCGCTGGGTCAACAACACAACATAACTCAAGTTTCGTACCAAAGTCTTATCTTTTGCGAGTTATGAAATACTGAGGATTATGGCTATAAACGTCATTTGTAATGAGTAGTTATTCTAGTTTTAGAAGCCGGGGTGCAATGGCACTTCCAGATTGTAAATACAAAGCCATTTGACCCTTTCAACCCCATTTTTGGTTAAACCTAAGGTAGCCTTAGTATATAAGGTACCTAGGTCATTTTGTAAGGAGGACTTTGTATCATAATCAAAACTTAGCGCTGCCGTCTACTATGTGGGAGAGAGAAAGAGAGTGAGCATGAGCTTCATCCTCTCGCTACGCCCGGCTCGCTCAACACATTGGAGATCCGACTGCACCATTGCTATAGGCTTGAGGAGAGCTACGCGACGACGCCAAGCATTCCACGTGAGACGAAGCGCACACGTCAACGCATCTACGAGCTATTTGTGGCCGTAAGTGTATCAAACGATGTCTGTTTTCTACGTGCTAGTAGTCTATAGAATCGTGGCGACATTAGCTACGCATAGGTACTCATAAATTTTAGTTTCGGGCACTTTCAAAATTTAGCTCTGTCATCCTACGTGTTTTCCGCAGATTGGTTTAGAGTGAGGGTTTTGAGTGTAGAAGCTTAGGGACAGGTGTATCCTAGTGAGGGGATGGTGTTCCTTAAGTTTCGTATGAATCTGGCATGATTAGGTGAGTTACCTTCCGTATGTGTGTATGTGGCTAGGTGGTGTAGTTGAGAGCAGTGAGGTTCTTGATTGTGGTTTAGTTGGCCTTCATGAGTGTTGTATGTGTAGGATGGTCTCAGCCTGACAAGCTAAAGAGATTTCCTCCGTATGCCTATCGTGTCATCTGTGTCCTCGATTGACATTATGCTGATCTAGGTAGTGTTTACATGCACTTCATGGGTGTGTGAGTCGCTTCCCATCCAACATTGGCCCCGTTGCCGGGGACACAAGGACCTAAGTAGGTTTCCTCCTAACACTCGTGTGATGGTTGCTTGATTTAGTTTCGGCTAAAGAAAGCATTTTTCTTAAGTGGATCCGAAAGAGGATATTCCGCGATCAAGTGGATAGCCAGGAAGCGTGTGTCTTGTCGAGGGTCTGCGACTAGTTAGGTTTAGTTAGGATCTGTGGATTAGAGTAGTTGTTGGTGGTCCAGTGATTTGTGAGGTGATAAAAACTGTTTACTAGCCCGTGTGTGGCAGTGAAGCGTTTTTCTACTCATAGATGCAAAACCCCATATGATTTGTAGGAGTAGCTTTAGGTAAGTGATCCGATTCTGATCTAGAGCTATTCAACACTGAATTATTGGCTAAAGTGCTTGATTGCATTTGAAATCACGGAAAAGTGTGCTTTTGAGGGTAAAAATGCATTAAACAAGCTTTTGTGGATATTTTTGTATGACTGACTGATGTTGTGCATATAAAAGAGCATTTGCAAGGGTTCTGTTAAGAAAACCTGCAATTTTGTAAACATAAACATAAACATAGACTTTGGCAAGAAGAACAACTATAAAATCATTCTGGGAAGACCATTCATGCGACAATTGAAAATGGTCCAAGATTGGGGTTATGACCATATATACCTGAGACATATGGAAACCATAACAAAGATAAACTTGAGGGACCATAGCTATAAGGATGTGACGAGAACACCGGTTGAGGAGTTTGATTCCGCCAACGTAGCAGGATCAGAACTTTCGACTTGGTTAGGTAAGCCTAAAGAACTGTGGATGTGTGGAGCTTCACAATGTGGTAGCTTGAAACGTGAGGAATGTATCTTAGAGCTGGTTATAGAGGATAGGGACTATATCCTAGAACCATTTCCTGAAGGAGAGTTAGAGCCTTTTGGATGGGAACACATCTTGGCTACTCTGGACGTGTGCGCCGTGAAGGATGCTCCCACACCAAAGTTTTGTGATGAAAATGGCTATGATGTCGTTCCTTATTTTGCAGTGAGTGTAATCCAGGAAAACGAAGAGGTCCAGACATGTGGAGAATCAAAAGATGAAGAAATGTGGAGAATCAAAAGATGAAGAAGACGACGAGTTCTATGACTCTGTAGAACACTTTGAGCTTCACGAAGATCAACGACCCGGGAATCAATGTCATCACTACACAAGTAAAGTGCATCAAAAGTGGATTCCAAAGTCCTCGCTAAAGACACAGCCACCACAAGCATCCTCATACACGGCTCCTAATAAGGATGCAAAGACTCAGCTAGGACGAATACAACCAGAGCAACGAGCTAACAATGCTCTAATCAATGGGCTAGAAAAGTCCTCCAAGAAACTACCACCCATGAGAAAACAGACAGTAACTTTCCACTACCAGCCAAAAAATCAAGGGAAAGTACAAGAAGTCAACCTTGCTGAGAATAGTAGTGATAGTGATGAATCTTATGAAATCCCCTATCATCAACTCAGGCCATCACTATCACCAACCCCTTCACCAACAACCATTACAAGTCAAAAGAACACGACAACAAGTCAAAGCCAAAAAGCTCAACAAATCTAGATACCAAAAAGCCAGATCGGCCAAAAACAGATATGGATCAAGAAGACAAAGATCTCTAATGACAAATCACAAGATCCAACACCAAAACAAAAACAAGGAAAGCGTGCACGAACGGGTAAGAATATCACAAAGTGGCAAGCTTTCACAACTCACGTTTGGGCTCCAAAGAAGTTGATTCAAGCACAAAAAGGTCAGGAATTCATTTGGATTCCAAAACAACCACACTATCAACTTTCAAAGCGTGAATCCCGTCACCAACCAAGCATACAAGGGCTGAAGCAAAGACCACTGTCGACTCACACAACAAAAAGGTGGATCCCAAAGAAGTCTCTTCAAACACAAACGAAGTACGGGCAAGTATGGGTTCCCAAACGAGAGCCAGCAACAAAACAGCCAATAATCGCAAAGAAATGGGTCCCAAAGAAGAACAACAAAACTGCTGTCAGTGCATCACCGCTTGAATTCTTACAATTCTTCCTACGATTACAATACAGTTAGAAGAGAGCAAGTCGCTTCAATCAAGCAACAATACAGGAGCTTCAAAGACCATTACATTGCTTAGAATAGGAAGCCTCGCCAACAAATGCCAATAAGCAAATTGCTTATACCCACATCCTTGCACAACATAAATCTTTTCCATGCATTGACTGTGTATGCATAATAGGGCTACATTACAAGGCCTGCATAGGCACAACTTTTAATTGCCCAAGCACAACACATACCCTTTGCGATACCCTGTCGTAAAGGATGACTCCAAATAGGAAGGGAGGAGGCATTCTGAATGCGGACCTAACATTATGACTATTAGAGGGCAATGTTTTGTGAGATGCATTGAATTTTTGCGTTTTATTGTGATAATTTTTTGACGAAATTTAGAGTATATGCCCTCATAGTAGTGTTACAGAGGAGTATGGGGACAAAATCCATATATGAGCCCCTAGGGACATGTGTATAGTGTACATAGCATTTAGATTTCTATTTGAATGATTTTTCTTTTGTTAAGTTATTTTAAGATTTTCTTTGTTTATTATTAAGGAAAAATTTAAAAAATCCATAATCCACATGAAGAAAAGACTGACGAGAGCACTACAAAGAGAAGAAGGTACAGGAAAACGATGAAACTTCACGAAGTATATCTCAGCAGCCACTACAACAGCCGAAGAACTTATCACAAAGCAGTGTCAACATGCAATCGACAAGTCATACCAGTCAGAGTTGAGTAGCTACGCCACAAAATGAGTGAGGTGTTAGTCCCTAAGCTTCAAGTAATATTCTCTGTGGTCTAAGCGTCTTAGCTATTCTAGGTACTGCTCAAGCTGGAAGAGTTGAGAATATTTACGTTGTGTCGCTCATGTTGGTATAGGTGAGCAAGAGAGTCGAAGTCTAAGTACTTAAGTCTGGTGAAGTGAAGGAGAAGGTCCAAAAGACACTCACGTACTGCGCACAGTGAGATACGAGTGGAGAAACTTCTACATCGAAAACCCTTCTTGGAAAGGTGGAAGCTATTGAGACATCTTTTGATGTCACATGTGCTACATTTATTCCTCGAAACACCCATCATCTCCTTCTTTCACATTGCATGCTTTTGTTGACAAATTTCTCATATGCATATAGAGTGTCCCATAATTGGCACTTGCATCAGGCACTCTTTCCGTATTTCACCCACGCACTCACCTTTCATGAACATGTACTTCACGTTCAACTGCTCAACTCCAATAAGAGCGTATACCAAAGGCATTTTTTTCCCACCGGGTTTTTTCCCTTTGGTCATCCAAGTTTCAGACCCTAATCTAAAGACACCTATCACCATCCTCTTGTACATATTCCTTCTACATCAACAATAAGGAAATGCTACTCAAATCAATTGACAAATGAATTGGAGCACCAATTTCAAATCATAGCATACTTGTCCTCAATGGCGAGTCGAAGAATGGCCTACAATGACAACGCTGCAGACAACACTAACAACATGATTGCACAGGAACAAAGAAGTCCTCAATGACAAAGAGCAGACATAAGGGTAATCAGAGGATCTCAAAAGCTTGTCCTTGATAATGCGCATAGAATTATTGGCAAGGTTTTGAACCTTAAATTAGAATAATTAAGTCCTGGATTCGGCCTGACAGACAGACTTTGTATTGGAGTGCAACTTGGCCTAAAGAAGTTAAGGGTTTAGCCATACAATTTCTACAAAATCCTTACAAAGTTATCATTGGCTCACAAGATCAGAAAGCCAATCACTCAATTCTACAGATTGTAGAAGTTGTTTCTGAGAATCACAAATACTCTGAATTCACAAATTTGCTGGAGCAAATGATGGATGGAGCTTTCTCTATCCATGATGATAAGAGTCAAGATAAACGACATTGGGTTCTTTTTTGAATTTAGATCTAGCAGTAAACCTATAATGACAGAAATAGATGCTGCAGCTTGGAGCGTGGATGTGAAAGACATAAAGTTCGTCATCAATTATGATTTTCCTGAATCATGTGAAGACTATGTACATCGGATTGGACGAACAAGACAAGCTACTCCAAAGGCTATAGTCTATACTTTCTTTCCAACAACAAAACGACAGCAAAGACCACATCGCCATCGACAATCAGGTCATGTCGAGGACGACATGAACATGGAAGGGGGGGATGTTGACCGTTGGGTCAACAACACAACATAACTCAAGTTTCGTACCAAAGTCTTATCTTTTGCGAGTTATGAAATGCTGAGGATTATGGCTATAAACGTCATTTGTAATGAGTAGTTATTCTAGTTTCAGAAGCCGGGGTGCAATGGCACTTCCAGATTGTAAATACAAAGCCATTTGACCCTTTCAACCCCATTTTTGGTTAAACCTAAGGTAGCCTTAGTATATAAGGTACCTAGGTCATTTTGTAAGGAGGACTTTTTATCATAATCAAAACTTAGCGCTGCCGTCTACTATGTGGGAGAGAGAAAGAGAGTGAGCGTGAGCTTCATCCTCTCGCTACGCCCGGCTCGCTCAACACATTGGAGATCCGACTGCACCATTGCTATAGGCTCGAGGAGAGCTACGCGACGACGCCAAGCATTCCACGCGAGACGAAGCGCACACATCGACGCATCTACGAGCTATTTGTGGCCGTAAGTGTATCAAACGATGTCTATTTTCTGCGTGCTAGTAGTCTATAGAATCGTGGCGACATTAGCTACACATAGGTACTCATAAATTTCAGTTTCGGGCACTTTCAAAATTCAGCTCTATCATCCTACGCGTTTTCCGCCGATGGGTTTAGAGTGAGGGTTTTGAGTGTAGAAGCTTAGGGACAGGTGTATCCTAGTGAGGGGATGGTGTTCCTTAAGTTTCATATGAATCTGGCATGATTAGGTGAGTTACCTTCCGTATGTGTGTATGTGGTTAGGTGGTGTAGTTGAGAGCAGTGAGATTCTTGATTGTGGTTTAGTTGGCCTTCCTGAGTGTTGTATGTGTAGGATGGTCTCAGCCTGACAAGCTAAAGAGATTTCCTCCGTGTGCCTATCGTGTCATCTGTGTCCTCGATTGACATTATGTTGATCTAGGTAGTGTTTACATGCACTTCATGGGTGTGTGAGTCGCTTCCCATTCAACACAAGATTGTTGCCTATTGGCCAGCGTCAGAGTCCGACGAGTTATAATTGGCAACAACTCGATCTATAATAGATGGATCAAACTCGCCAAATTCACGAACGTGCTACAAAGAAACGCGTCTTGTCCATCGCACAGCATGCTTGCATTGATTACAAGGACATAAGATCCTTGTTAAGAGATAGGTGTTTCGGTTGGACGGCCCCACATCCTCGTCACTACTCATAATGAAGGTAAAAACCTTATAACCTGGACATAAATTTAATCTTCTATTGGCATCCTCCATTCTCTCTCTCTCTCTCTCTCTCTCTCTCTCTCTCTCTCTCTCTCTCTCTCTCTCTCTCTCTCTCTCTCTCTCTCTCTCTCTCTCTCTCTCTCTCTCTTTGTTAACACTGTAAACTACCTCACATTCTTTAGTCATGTCCAATACCCACACACCTCGGTCTAGAGGTGCACGGAGATCAGAACCACCGGGTTATAATCTCGTCTTTACTGGTCAATGCCTATATTTGTGGGTACGAGAAATCTACACACCCACGTCTACATGATAGTGCATGTAGTGGACAAAACCCCTTTGCCTCTTCTCTAGCTATAGCAATTCACAGCATCTTAACATCTCTTCACAACAGATCTTTGTTTGAGGGATTACTTAGCACATTAGATGTTGACCTCCAATCTAAGTATCATGCCGTTGAAAGCTTTCCAACTTAAGGTCGCATCCGTAGAGAGGAAGAGAGGGATCACCATTTGGCTAACTCTAATTTTTTTATCGTAATCCTGAAGGTAAACTTTAATATAAAAACTAAATCCAAAATCTAATTTTAAATATAACCTAATTGAACATGTGGTGAGTCGCGCCTAATTGAATATGGTTAGTGTGTGAGTTAATAGGTGTCAGATTCTGATAGGAATATACATATTGTTGTGTAACTAGTGTTTGCTCTTTGGGCAAAGCGCGCCTTCATTGACATGCACTAAAATCTAACCTATATCTAATATAATCTTAAATCAAACATAAATCTAGATCTAATCTAATCTTAAACTCAAAATAAACCTAATTCTAATCTAATCTTAAATCTAACATAAACCTAAATGTAATCTAACTTAAATCTAAATTTAATCTAGTTAATCTTAAATCTTATCTTAATCTTAAATTAAATCTAATATAATCTTAAACTCAACATAAACCTAAATCTAATCCAATCTTAAATCCTATATCTAAATGTAATGTAACTTAAATTTAACATAGCTAGCTAATCTTAAATGTTGCCCTAATTTTAAATTTAACCTAATCTTAATCTAACGTAAATATAAATCTAGCTTAATCTTAAACTCAACATAAACATAAATCTAAATGTAATCTAACATAATCTTAAATCTAATTTAAATCTTAACCTAATCTCTCTCTCTTTGTTTTCTCCCCTTACCTCTCTCTTTCGTCTTCTCCCCCTCTCTCTCTCTCTCTCTTTGTTTTTTATTCTCTCTCTCTTTCTCCCTCTTTCTCTTTCTCTTTGTTTTCTCCTCTCTCTCTCTCTCTCTCTCTCTCTCTCTCTCTCTCTCTTTGTTTTATATATCTCTCTCTCTTTACTTTATCTCTCTCTCTTCCTCTCTCAATTTGTGTGTGTATGCATTCTTTGTTTATGCATGTGTGTGTGTGTGTGTATGTGTTTTTTGTTTATGCATGTGCTCTCTCTCTCTCTCTCTCTCTCTCTCTCTCTCTCTCTCAAAGACACAAAGTGTGTGTGTGTGTGTGTGAGAGAGAGAGAGAGAGAGAGAAAGGGGGGGGGAACATGAGAGAGAGGAGAGGGAAGGAGCATACATGGCTCTCCTTCCTCTCCTCGTGTGTGTGGAGAAGAAAGAGAGAGAGAGAGAGAGAGGGAGAGCGCGGATTACCTCTTTCGCTTGAGCGTCGAAAACTGAGATCTGAGATCTGAGTTTCTGGCGCTCTCGATTTATTTTTTACCCCTCTCGGCGTCGCTATGGGCGTCGCTATGTAACAAATAGTATAGGGACGCCGTGGATTTTCACTTTTGAGCGTCGCACTACGAGCGTCGCTAATGTGAAGTACCTCTTGTAGTGTTAGTACTCCAATCATAAGGCATACCATGTTGAAGTGCAAGGTTGAACATATCACACATCCACTCATGTGTAAAATCTCCCGCCCATTTAATCATCTCCGACTTGATACCTTGAAGATCTCCCGCTTTGCGAGTTGCCAACTTTTCAAGCCTACCGCATACATCCTCAATAGTAAAAAAAGAGGGCATACATAGGAGTGAACCATAAAATGATATTTTTTCAAATTTTGGTTGCTCATAGAGTTGCCTACAATGTGTGTACATATCCACAAGACTCAAGTTATCAAAATTCTCAAACCGCTTGCCTCTTAAGTTTCTCCAAAATCTTCCACATACATGTGCCTTTTCTTGGACTTGATTGTTTTCTTTGTTTTACTTCTTATCTTCTTCTTTTCTTCTGAATCAATGCCTTGTATGTATGCAAATGACTTTCATAGTTGTCTTTGTCCATAGTTACATCAAGTTTTATCAAGGACTTTCGAGCATCTTGACATTCTTTATCAAACCACCTTTTGAGTGATCTATCTTTGTTGATACCATGGACATGCTTTATGGAAAAGCATTCTTAGTTACATCAAGTTTTATCAAGGACTTTCGAGCATCTTGACATTCTTTATCAGACCACCTTTTGCGTGATCTATCTTTGTTGATACCATGGACATGCTTTATGGCAAAGCATTCTTCGGCACAAAGACAAATAACTTTCTTGAAAGCTCCCATTTAGTTTCCAATGGTGCGTCAGATTGAAGCTTTGTCATCCATAACTTTTGTTCAATCATTTCAATGTACATTGGTGCCCGTTTGAAATCCATACATACATACACACACACACACACACAGAGAGAGAGAGAGAGAGAGGTTGGAGGTTGAGAGAGGAACGGGGTTGGAAGTTGTTGGTGCAATGTGGAGGAACAATAGGGGTTGTGGTGGCTCTAAAATTTTCCACTTACCACCGGTGGCAGAGGTGGAAATGGGCGGCATCTGGTGGTAGTGAGCGGCAAGGGTGGAGGAGGAAAAAAAGCTCGCTTCACCATACTCGCTTATTATCCTTCCCCCCCTCCCCCCTTGTTGAGCATTCATGCTCAACCATTGTATGAGCTAGCAAACAAAAAAAAGTTGAGCCAAGCTTGATATTATCTGACAATTACAAAATTGTGAGCAAACTTAAACCATACCTTTCATAGAATAACAACCGCTTGAAGCATCAAACCAGCCTAAAAAATCCCATTGTAAAAGGTATGTACAATATTCACATAGGGTCATCTAACCATAGGCAATCCATCGGGATCAAAAGGAAACAACTCATCATAATTTATTATCAATGTGTTCCAAGAGACATCATCATGAATATGTTGCTTGTCAAAGCCTTCACATGCTTTGGCGAGAAAGCCAAATTTTCCATACATGTATACTAGTGCAGTTCCCACAATAAGATCTATATCTAGACACTCTCCAACCACTTGGACATGACTTTTAAGTCCCATGTCTAAATTCCTAACACCACCACGAGCATTTAAACAATAAACAACGGTCACATGATCAAGAGAGACATGGTTAAGTTGCACATGGCTGAAATAATCTAGTTCCCCATATGCCTTGACATACCTTGCAATATGTGCATTCCACTTGATAGCATTATGAATGGGTAGATCCTCAAAGACTTACTGCACCTTTGCAACAACATCACACTTAGCATACATATTAAGTGGTACAATGTGAGACTGCAGGGTAGACAAACATGCGAATAACCTCCCAACCATCCTATATATAGGCCCTTTGCCCTCTTCCATATATAGACCCATTTACTGCATGTGTGTCCGGCACGTTGCCAGGGCTGTGCCCGCCTAGTCCTACCCTTGGCATGACATTAATCTCCCCTTGGAGAAGCGTTTTCGTCCTTGAAAACACAATTGGCGGTACCTTCATAAGAACACTAATGTTTTCCACCATGGCATCCCTCATGGATCCAACAGTTCGTTGGATCGGAACCCGGTTCAGTGGGAGGTTCAATGAAATCAAGATAACATCTTGATTTTTTCACATTGTTGTCCCTGTGCAATTGTCTTGAATAACCGACCCATAATCAACATAGCGTGGAACTCCATTTAGAACTCACATGAGTATGCTAAACGAGTTATCACAACTAAAAGGTATCTAAATGCATACCCAGGTGTCAAACTTTCTGAAGATACTGGAACGTGCAATAAGACCTCTTCTCAACTTTCCATGAAAGTAACCTGCTGATATACTTATCAACACCAACCAAGTCCTTGACTTGCTGTTGTTTCTTGTCATTAACCAACCTCATCCAAACCGATGATCAAGGTTGATAACCTGAGAGTAATAGGTAGAGACTAAAACTAGTTGCAACATGCCTTTCAACATGCGAAACAAACTCCCAACCAGAAAGGTAACCGATCCGGTTGTGTCGCTTCTTGCTAATGTATGCACTTAGCATTTCCTTTAGCATGGTTAACTAACGTATGCGCTTAGCATATCCTTTAGTACTAAATAGAATGCTTGTAAGCTACCCATCCAACGCGGGATGAATAGCAGAGCATAAGAGTGAGGTGCTTTCCCGAATCAATTACAGACAGTCTTCCATGATTGATGATATCCTACGACTCACCAAGTGAGGTTCCAGTCGTATACTTGATGTGAATCTGATCGAAGTAAACTCATAGAGTTTAGATCATCCAATCACAAACACCCATACGAAACCATTATCGTGTATGGCCGGGTGTGAACTCGTAGTAAATCTGCAAGAGAGATTGCACTTTGCAGTGCAAAAGGGTGCAGAAAGAATAAAGTCCAGAAATTTGCATGCCGCTCCAAATACAGCTGTGTTAAACACTAGGGCCCATAACACCTAGTGTGCATGCATTTAACACAAACATATTTGAACCGTAATTCCATGATGAGACTTTCCACCGTACGTACGTGAAAGGGTGGTGATAATGTGTGTGCTAGTCTCCACCCAATCGTGCTATCTTATAGCCTCCCCCTAGCATACACACTGTCAGACCGTGCCAGTGGCCTTGCCCATAGGACCCATGTCCTTACATTACCCCCCTTGGAAAATCGTTTTTGTCCTCGAAAATGAACGTAGAAAAACGTTTCTTAAGTGCGGATACATTCTCCCATGTAGAACCTTCTTCAGGTCTATCTAGCCATTTTACCAACACCTGTCGTTTGACATGATGTCTGGTGCGAAGCCCATGAGAATCCAAAATCTTTTCAGGCTCATGAGGAATGCTTGGGAGTGCAATAAGGTCAACCAACACACCTATGTCAATGACATTATCATCCTGTCCTAGCTGTTTTTGTAAACGTCTAACATGAAAAACAGGATGAACTCATGAGTACTCTGGAAGAGCTAACTTATAGGCCACTTGAACTAGGGTTATACAAATTGGCGAGCGGGTATTTCCGAGCAATGAAATAATTGAGCAAGTCCCTTCAGACAAGCTAGATTAAAGCAATTTATAAATTATACGATTTCTTGAGCTTGAAGACCAAAGTAATCTGGACGAATTCACAACACGTGGCGACGGTGCATATCTTCAAGACACGTGGCGAGTCCTTGCCTACTCCGCACCATCCCATGCCGCATGCAAAACTCCATACGGGACCCTTGACATTCCTATAGCCAACTTGGTCGAATCAGTTGCAATCGAAGCTGACACCGCCATCATGGAAGCAATTATTGCTCCACTAGAAGCCCCTTGCTCAACGGTGTTGCTACCCTTGTAGACTCTCGCCTCCCACCTCTCACACTTATGCCACGGTCTGCTGCTCCCCGGTCTCCTGCTCCTTTGCTGCTGCCGCTCTCGCCTCCCACCTCTCACACCTACCCCTTGGTCTATAGCTCAATGGTTTGCTGCTGCAACCATTCCGTGCCGGCGCGGACTGGTTGCAGTAGCAAACCAATGTGGGTAGGGTCATTTACAAAAAGGGAAAATTACCAAAATACCCCTCCTAAGTTGCCTTCAAATTTCAAAAGTTCCCAAAGTAACCCCCATATTTTGTCCTAAATTCCCATTTAATACCCTTCAGATTTTCCAAAATTCTCAAAACACATCGATTTTGAGATTATTCGTCAAAGATTTAAAAAAATGTAGCTTTCATAAGAACACTGATTGTCTATCAATACAAGATGCTAAAACTAGAATTTGAGTTGGTTATGTAGGCTCTGCAAACGAATTGCTTCATTATTTTTTGAACATAATTGCCCTTTTTGTGAGGAAATTTGTGACAAATTACATGCTAAGCACTCAAAAACGGATCTCAATTGTCAAAAAGGAATAAAGATTAGAAAATATTGAAGAATCCAGCCAAAATAGATACCAAGGGTTTTGGGAATTTCTAAAATTTGAGGGTATTTTGAGAATTTCCACAAATTAGAGGGGTACTTTGGTAGTTTTCCCTTGAAAAAAATAGCATTTGTCAAAATGAGTTGGATTCCAAGCTTTTGTGAATGATTTATTTTTTGTTGTCGTTTGTCTCTCTTGCACCTACAATTACTGAGTTTTGCCCATTTGCTACTTCCTGTCCATAGAATCACGCCCACACAATCTTGCTCTTGCTAAATATCAGACTCTCAACAATATGGGATCCTTGACAGCCTGCCATGTAGCCGAGGAACAACCTGCTTAGTAGATTAACCAGTCAGCAGTTCGTTCCACCAAACATGTTTGAACATATGCTACAAATGAGCACGAACTCTGTACGAATAAGCACGAACTCTAATCAACACAAGTCAGGATTCGAACCCACACTCTCGATTCATTCCAGCGTGATATACTCCATAGCACTAGTGATGTTCGCTTACATTCCGATATTTATCCTAAGTCACATACGACAATATTGTGATAGATTGGAGGGACATTGGATCATAGCCATAGACATCGACATGTAGAAGAAACATTTCTATTGTACCTCTGTTCTTGTGATGGTTGCTCTTGTTTACCTATTGTTGCAAAAGATCTGGCAGGCTTTGGAAGTTGTAATCACCATTCTTTGACCTACGACTAAAAGATTCTTTCAATCTTGCCTAGATATCCTAGGATTAGACAATTCTCTAGTTGTGCCATGGCCTTCGGGTGTTTTTAACAATGAGAGCACTCACATTATAGAATCTTTTAAGCAATTGTTGCTTCATGACTTTATCTTTGCATCCAACAGAAAAATGCACCTGAGACTTTGGCCTTTCCTGTGTAGAAGAACTTGCATTTGGCCTTGGGTCGTATCGTTTTTGTCTATTGATCTCACAATAGACTCGTTAGGCAAGAAATTTTCTCAAGAAAAGTGGTTCCAAAAGCAAAATGATCCGATAAAGCAGCAATTTGGAGGTCTTGCAAGGCACCTCTTAAAGCTTTATTTTATCCTTAAATTTACAATTAGGAGGGCTCAGAGAATTAAGAGGCATCTTAGAAGCCAATGCTGCACAAGCTGCCAACAAACTTAAGCGAGACGAGAAGTTTTGACTTGAACTTTTGGTAATTAGTAAAATGGAGCTTGCCAAATTTTTTACAACCTATTTTGAGAGGAGGTATGCCACATGGAATTGAATCGTATATGTTTAAAGTATGAAGAGATTGCTTGTGCCTTGTGTATTCAATTTTTATATTGGTTCTAAAATCTCATTTTTTGTCGATTGAGTGTTAGATTTGTGTAGTGAAAGTAATGTGCATGGCATAATGTTTTCCTTTCACCATTGTTGCTATTGTATCAATTTGCTCGAATTTGTCTTCGCTCTGTTTTTTCTGCTCGGTGATTAGAAACCCCCCTTGAACTATACGTTTGAGAATGGTAAACGGTCCACAATAGCGTGGTGAAAGTTTAGCAACTTTTCCCGTCTTCAGACTTTCTGAATGCTCCGGAACTTTGAGGAAAACCTTGTCTCCTTCTTCGAAAGTAGCAAGATGTTGATGCTCATCTGCGCATCGAACTTAAGCTTGCTTAACATTCTGTCGAGCAACTCAAAGCATGTCAAATGGTCTTGGAGAAAATCCTTCATTTGTTGTATCTTCTCCTTAGCCAACCCCACCGTAACGGGTGATCTAGGTTGAAATCCATACAAAAGCATAAATGGACTAAACCCTGTAGTCACATGCTTTGAACTATTATAAGCAAATTCCAATATAGGTAAGTAGTCTTCCCAATTGGTTTGCTTCTTGCTAACGTATTCTCGTAGCATATCCTATAGCACTTGATTAACTTTTTCTGTTTGACCATCCGTTTCTGGATGATCAGTCGTACTTAGATTAAGTTTAGTTTTCAACTTTTGGAACACAGCTCTCCAGAAGTGATTATTGAACTTTCGATCTCTATCATTAATGATACTAGCTGGAAGATCGTAGAGTTTATATATATGCTCTACAAATAGCCATGCTAATTTCGGTGTCTTAACTGTAGTCTTAGTGGGAATGAATCGACCCATCTTTGTGAGACGGTTTATAATTACCCGAATGGCATCATGGCCACGATTTGTAGTAGGTAGTCCTACTACAAAATCCATAGAGATACTCTCCCAGTTACCTTGTGGAATCTCTAAAGGATGTAAAAGGCCACCTACCTTGAGGCGCTCTGCCGTATTAACTTGGCACTGTTGGCAGTTTAGTATGTACTCTTAAACATCATGATGTAAGCCCGGCCAATAAAATTACCGTCGAACTAAGGCATATGTCTTACGGATACCTGGATGACCAGCACTTGGACTATTGTGACACTCAAATAAGATTTGGCGCCTAGTGTCTGAGTCCTTTGGCACACATACTCTACCTTTGTGGAGTAAGTAGCCATCATCTATGGAAAAATTCTTCCATCGCTTAAGCTCTTCCTGAGTAGGGGTGGAGCTCTGTATATTGGAGTTTCTATCTGCGCGTGCAGAGACATGTTGATCTGGCTGTTCAGAGACATGTGAGTATACGGGATCCCTTTTTAAAAACTGCACTCCACACTTTAGCATATGATTGATCTTGTGCAAACTTGCCACGTAATGACTCCAAAAATCCACTCTTTAGTTCCGTGAAAGCAAGTGAATTAATCTGAGGCATCCGACTTAGTGCATTCGCTACTACATTATATCGCCCCTTGCGATACTGTAGCTTACAATCATAATCTTGAAGGATTTCTGCCCATCTAGCTTTATGGCCCTTCAAGTCTGTTTGAGTAGTAAACCATTTGATACTCTCATGGTCAAAAACTACTTCAAACTCGGCACCATATAAATAGTGTCGCCACTTTCGTAAAGCATGAATTATGGCATAGAGCTCTCTCTCTCATAGACAGAATAATTCGTGGAGCTCTATCCAACCTTTTACTTTCAAAGGCTATAGGTCTTTCCTCCTGGAGAAGTACCGCACCGATGGCTTTATCACTAGCATCACTCTCTACCACAAACATCTTAAGTGGATCGACGATTGCTAGGATGGGAGCAGTGGCTATAGCTACCTTGAGCTGTTCGAAACTGCGTTTTTGGGCTTCTTCCCAAGAAAAGGTCTTACCTTTTGCTTTAAGTTGATCCGTCATAGGAACGATGATTTTGGCATAGTCACGGATATACTGTCAATAAAATCCAGCCATGCCTAAAAATATTTGAAGCTCCTCAACCCTGTTGGGATGTGGCCATCGAAGAATGGTAGCGACCTTGTCAGTGTCCATCTTGATGCCAGGATAAGAGATCACATGACCGAGGTAATGTATCTCTATTTTAAAGAAATCGTACTTGATTTGCTTAGCATATAGTGCGTGAGCTCGTAGCTGTTCAAACACTAATCGTAAGTGTTTTATGTGTTCATCTTCAATCTTACTGTAAATGAGAATATCATCAAGGAAAACCACAACACATATTCCAAGATAGGGACGTAAGACAGTATCCATGAGTGTCATAAATGTAGCTGGAGCATTGGTTAGACCAAAAGACATAACCAAAAATTCAAAATGCCCGAACCGTGTTCTAAATGCAGTTTTGGAGATATCTTGCAGTAGGATACGTACCTGGTGGTATCCTGAACGAAGATCTATCTTTGTATAGTATCTTTCCCCATGGAGTTGATCAAACAACTCGTTCACTCGAGGTAGAGGATACTTGTTCTTGATTGTTATCGCATTTAATCCACGATAATCTACGTACATGCGCATAGTACCATCTTTCTCTTTTACCAATAGAATTGGTGATGCCCAAGGCGAAGTGCTAGGTCTAATGAAACCACGAGTGAGGTAGTCAACCAACTGACTTCAACCTCCTTGGCTTCTTTAGCACTCATACAATAAGGTGGTTTACTCACCGGTTTAGTGCCTGGCAAGACATCTATGCCATGTTGCACATCACGTGTAGGGGGTAAACCCGGTGGTAAATCACTTGAGAACACATCACTATACTCCATGAGTAAGTGAGTTAGCTTTTGCCGTGCAAAAGGAGAAAGTAAACTAGAGTTATGCTGGGATGGAGAATCTTGTAATTCCTGTAATGTTTGTTTTACAACAGTTGCACGTTGCTCTATAGAATTAAAATTGAGAGCACTTTGCTCGTTAGATTTGTTAACACTTTGTTTATCAGTAGAATTCATTGCACTTTGCATACCATTACTAGAATTCACTGCACTTTGCTTTTGAGAATTCACAAGACTTGGAGACAAGCAGTAACACAAAAAGACTTCATCTATTAAATTTGCTTTCTGCAAAATAGAAAGCTCAGATGTACATATAAGAGGTGCAGATGGTATATTTTTCTCACCAAACAAAAGCACATGTTTACCCTTGGCCATAAAGGATAAGGAGTTGTGTTCATAACTAGTGTGCAATGTGTTTCCTAAACCATGCAGCCACTCCCGTCCTAAAACTAGTGTGCAATGTGTTTCCTAAACCATGCAGCCACTCCCGTCCTAAAACTACATCAGCACGATCCATGTTCATAACTTGGAAGTCAAGGGTCATCGTATGATCTTGAACAATAAGCTCAACCCCTTGAACTACCGTGTCCCATACTTCTTTATCATTCCCATACATCTTCTCCACCACATACTTGTGAGAGCAGGGAGCCTGTGTAAGCTTCAATTTCTTGACTAGCTTATAGTTCAAGAAGTTATGAGTTGCACCATCATCCACTAAAATACGAACACATTGTCCGTTAATAGTGCCATGCATGCGAATCAAATCATGGAGGCCAAAGGTGGGTTGCCACATTGAAGCAGGCACACAACACTTGTGCTTTTTTTCCATATGAAGAACCTCTACAACACAATATTTAGGAGATGAATCTAATGTGAGGCATTGCACCGTGTGCATGGCTTTTTATTTGCCTCGAAAAAGAGGACAATCTTTCTTGTTATGTTGGTCTGAAAGACATCTAAAACACAAATTGTGTTTCTTTGCACGCTCAAAATCAGCAATGCTGAGAGACCCACGCGGAGTATCTTGTGATTGCTTAGGCTTCTTAGCCTCTTGTGGGCGTGGAGAGGTAGACTGTCTCTTATTCCTCTTGGAACGTGTGGGAAATCTACATCACCATTGGCTCTTAGCCACATTGCTCTTAGCAAAAGTATTCTTAGAGTAGGGAACATTTCCTTTCCTCTCTTGGTCATCATCATATCTTTGTGCATGACTAATGGCTTCTTCCAAAGTTTTTGGATGTTGGGTCTTGACATGAAGACGATAGTCTTTGTCAAAACCCCTATTAAAACCCCGTATCTTCTGGAATTCATCTAGACCTTCTAGTTTTAATATGATTTCCCGATACTTTGAAAGGTACTCTGTGAGAGAGAGGCCACACATGTGATATGCATCCCATGCTAACCAATTCTTATCTTGTTCATTGGAGTCCAAAAACTCTTTAAGAAAGAAGCTTGAAACGCAGCCCAAGACGGAGGACGAGCATCCATTGGAAACGTCATCCACCACTTATAGGCCTTGCCTTTCAAAGATAGACTTGTTTCCACAGCCGTCTTTATATCCGGGGTGCATCTCAATCTATGAATATCACTCCATTTGTGTAAGAACGTATTGACCGCATCCTTGTTGCGATCACGCTCTTCCCCGTGAAACTCAAGAATGGTGATATTCTTAAGTAATGCATTGCTACCTTCTGCATCTTCTGCAGCACTTGTTTCTTGGACTCCTTGAGTTGGGCGAGCTTGGTTCCATTGAACCGTGCCACTTGTGGCTCCTTGAGTTGTCTGTGAATTCATAAATTTCACAAGTAACTCTGTAAGATTGGTAACATTTGCATTGAGTGCAGAGAGGTTGCTTTCAAGTACGCTTTGGCGATGTTCCAAAGTCTTGAAAGAAGCCATATCTACAAGCCCATGATCTTCTAGATCATCATCATCATGCATATTAGTGTCAGCAGCACCCGTGGTGCCCTGATTTTGGTCTACGTGCTCAAAATCAAACATGTGTGTAGGTGGGATATCCTCACTGGCCATGGTAAATACACACTAATGCAAAGAGAGAAAAAGAAACGACAACTTGTACCTTGAGAAATTGAAGTCTTTGTGTTTTGTATGTTCCGCGATTTGCGTTGCATGCGAACCTCGTTCCTTGTAAGAACACCTTTGATGATTCTTCACAAAAACTCGTCGTTTTTGTGAAGGCTTTTCTTCACTTTGAAGCTACCTCCTTGAGGAAAAAAGAATTTTTGGAGGAAAACTTACCTTCCTCTAAGAAGTGAAAAGGAAGAGTAAAGCTACTTCCTTGAAGTTTGAAGCTTTCCCTGTCCTTCTAGTTTTCCTTTCAGCACAAGTAGACTATTTTTCCTTGTTATACACAACAAGGGCCAATAGCTTGATGGTAAAGTGTTGGCCTCTTACCCTCATAGGGTGGGTTCAACCCTCCTTCATGCAAGGGTTAAGTGGGCCTTCCTACATGTGTAGCCAACGGTGCCAACGGAAGCACTTTGGAGCCTCGGTGCCATCGAGTTGTCGGTCGAGTTTGCCTTGGTCGCCCGCTGTGGAGGGCATAGATGGGGCAGCTGCGGTCGGTTTTCGCTATTGTGCATGTCTCCTTTTCGCTGCACAGCAGGGACGTCGCTGCCTGTGGAACGTGGAAGAGAAGCAAAGGCATCGCACGCATGTGCGTCTTCCTACGCGTGTAGCCAACGGAAGCCTTCGGAGCCTCGGTGCCGTCGAGTTGTCGATCGAGTTTGCCTTGGTCGCCCGCTGTGGAGGGCGTAGATGGGGCAGCTGCGATCGGTTGTCGCTATTGTGCCTGTCTCCTTTTCGCTGCACAGCGGGGACGTCGCTGTCTGTGGAACGTGGGAGAGAATCAAGGCGTCACACGTACGTGCAAACCGCTTTTAGCCTCCTCCCAAAAATAGCTCTGATACCAGTGAAAGGGCAGTGGTAATGTGTGTGCTAGTCTCCACCCAACCATGCTATCTTATAGCCTCCCCCTAGCGTACACACTGTTCGACCGTGCCGTTGGCCTTGCCCATAGGACCCATGTCCTTATAGTATGGGAAAACCTTGCAACGTTGGACCATAACAGAATGTGAAAACTCAGTCACACCTAGGTACCAACCATGAGACATTCTCATTAATAGCTCGGATACCAGTGAAAAGGCGGTGGTAATGCGTGTGCTAGTCTCCACCCAACCGTGCTATCTTATAGCCTCCCCCTAGCGTACACACTGTCCGACCGTGCTGGTGGCCTTGCCCATAGGACCCATGTCCTTACAGTACGGGAAAACCTTGCAACGTTGGACCATAACAGAATATGAAAACTCAATCACACCTAGGTACCAACCATGAGACATTCTCATTAATATAGCACACTTGGGCTATTTACAGAAACAACCATCCGTTACGTGGTGGTTTCCCATCACTTGTAATCGCAACAAGTCTCTACTTAGTACCCGACAATTTCTAGGCACTAAAATTGTTCCTGATATTGTGTGCTCCAAATGGTCTAACAAACGTATGTGACCAACACCTAGGGACTTTATCATGACACATCATTAGGAATTAGGCGCCAGTGTCAGTCCGAGAGACTCATATTCTCCACATGTGGAATATGTCTCAAATAAGGATGTTGGAAAAAAGGACATCCTTCAAGTACGAGATGTACTTGTGTGTGGAGGTAACTGTAAACACTCTGCGATGTGAGTGAGAGGACCCTCATTATCATTGCTCCACACTGGCTAAACCGAACTCCGTGAGTTCCTAGGCCATGTTGTATCCCATGCGACAACATGTGCCAGACAAAACCGTACCATGTAGGTCTGTAATTGTTTCAACAAGAGTCAAATCCATCACGGTATCTTGATGAACATGGAAAAGAGAAAATGACACTATTTTCTCAAAATGCTATGCTCTTACATGACCGTGTCACGTGGCTAAAGAGAAAGATGGATGAAAGACTTCTTGCTCAAACATCCCCCGGGGGATTCACCATGGAAAACTTACCGCACCACATAAGTGCAAGGGAGGGGAGATTTTTTACAAGTTACATAAGCGTATAAGTTAGGGGCAGGCCCCCAATAATTTATCTCCCAAGCTTAAAAATAAGGGAGGGGGGTATCATATTTATTGGGGGGGGGGGAGACTAACCCGGGTTGATTACTTGTAACGATTGGTTGCGCAGGTGTGCATTAGAACTAAGATGAATTTTGGGAAAGTTTTTTATCAAGTCACACATCAAATTTTTCAACAAGACGGTCATAGATAAGGGTTGATTTGGAGCAGGTCAAGGGTTGATATACACCATCTTTGGATGGGTCAGAATTGGGGGACGAGTAGGTAGAGTGCAGGTTGATCGGGCACATAGTTTGAAAGTCAAACTAAGACACATTGTTAGTTATCAACACAAGTGGTTCCTTAGTACGTTGTTAGTCGCTATACTACACACTCTTTGACTAGTTTTACTTAGTTAGATCATGTGAGACCTAAATTCTATATGTAAGATAGGGGTATGATAGTTTTCTTCATTGATTGTCATATAAACGTAGAAAGGGGGGTCATATTTCCTAATATGAGTCGTATATAGGGGTTTTATCAAAGTTGTCCGCTCGCAGGTGGCGTCCCATTTTGTATATAGAGTGAATCCCCCGAGAAACATCCCTTTTACAAAACTTAACCAAACTTAATTGGAAAGGAAAATAAACCCCAAAAAGCATATATTTACAATGAGGTGGAAAATACCTGATACTTACCCGGAAGTCAAGTACATCCCTCAACCTGTAAGTGTACCATATCAAAATTTCTTTGACATGCTAATCACTAAAATTAGAGATTAGTGAAGATAAAGAAATTGAACTTGTAACACCGGGTTTTGCCTTGGCAATCCAAACCCCTTGGTTAGAATCTACGTAGTCAAACCCCTTGGCAAGACCCTTGATAGAAACTACTCAATTAATAGTTAACGGTAACTAACATAGTCGACCGTGTATAAAAATGATGGGAATCAACTGGAAAAGTTGAATGTGTCCACTATCTCGTGGTAGATTGCGGACTTCTTTCCTTGAAAGTACAACTGTGATAGATCAAATTGTGATCCGCAATGCCTATGGAGTGATTTAGTAATCACCCACAGGGTCGTACCTCAAAACTGTGCTTCCATAGACACGCATAGTGCTTTAGAGAGAGCGGGAGATCCACACAAGTGAAATGCCTAGCTCTTATGGACAACCATGCTGTTTGAAATTCTTGCTGCATCTATATGCCGTGTTATAGTTCAGCCTATGCGAGTGTAAGTTGATCAAACACTCAGCTCAATCGTCGCACAAAAACATGTAGTGCTTACGAAATACCCCTATGTAATGGCAAGACTCTTGCTTGGCCATTAACATCGATTGAGAGTCCACGGGGTAGATCTGTTCAAGCTGGAGAACAATCACCCAAGGAATGCCAACAGTTGGGTCTTACCCGAGATCTGACAATGACTCTTAACCAACGTATGTGGCTCATAGCCCTTATGGCAATTAGTGTTCAATCGACAAACCAATGAAGACTAATTTAGATGGCGTCTTGCCCAATTTCTAGCTGAGAGTTAGAGCACCTTGGCTCAAGCTGACTCCCAAACAAAACATGTTGAAAAGCTTCTTATAAAGTTTTCATTATTCTGTGAGAGAAATAAGAAAAAGAGAGAAGGAGAGCATGCGGGGCTGAGGAACTTTTCTTAAACTATTATAACGTGTATAAATGGTGTCCATGCTCGTGTGCATCTTATGCCTAGCGTGCAACTTATTCTATAAACATGCAACAATCTGCCTGGATGACGCTCTCATCGAGAGAGGTAACAAAAATCACATCCATACGCACCTATCTTGTAGGGGTCGTGATTGTATGAGGAAGACATAAATATGGCACTTTGCTTGTGAATTAAGTCGGAGATTTGGGTTCTTTTGAGTGTGATTGTGCGTTGTCAGCAACCAAAAAGCATGTTTAAACAATCCAGAACTTTTCTTGTCCTTGATAGAGTGTCTGGTGTTATAGCGGAAGCGAAATCTATGAGGCAATGGATTTCAGTCCACCTAACCAACATGCCTTGTATGCATAATCGTAAGCCCTTGGCTACTATGACGGCCTCAAGCGTGAGAGCCGAAACCATAAGTGCCAATGCCCTTGATGCCAAGTCAATAGGCAGTATCGTGGCACGCATGAGAAGCCTTGCTGGTTATCGCTGTAAAAATTCATCTTGAAATTTTGATGGAGAAAAACTCGTTCCAATACGGCTCATAGCCTAGTCTGCTGCGCGGGAGAGACTTGTCGCGTGTATCATATGTTGAGATGTCGAGCTCTACATCTTGAGCTGGCATCCACTACGGGTCTTGGCCGCTTACGGCATTTACTCACTGGCGCGTTAGGTGACCGACACAAAGGATCTCTGCCAGTGTTTCTACAGCTAGACTACACTTATAGGGCCAGCGTAGTACGCTTCTAGCGAGTTCACACTTAGTGACCGCATGTACGTATGTGCTACTTTTTAGCTTTAGCACTTAGTCATTTTGTACTTTCTTTTCTTAGCGAAGAAGAAGAAGAAGCTTTCAATCTCTGTGTGTTTTGTGCTTGTCTTGTGTAGCTCTTTTGCATCCTTATTCTTTACATGGTATCAGAGCCTGGTGTAGGCAAGAGAGGCTAAGAGAGTAAGAGCATCACAAGCTCTTCATTCGCAAGGTCTCCAAAGTGCAGTATACAGAGATTTACTGTACAAGTACAGTGGTTGTATGTACGCTTGATTGTGGACACTCGTTGAGTGTAGAAAGTGTTACAGGTACCACAATAGTAGGTTCAGCAGATTTGCAGGTTTTTGCAGATTGCAGCTATTTTGTCTTAGTGCTTCAAGATGTCTGACGGTTTCAGTTAGATTGTCACTGAGAAGCTTGAGAAAAATAACTACCCTGCATGGAAGTTCAGAATAACTAATTTCCTAAAAGGGAAAGGTTATTGGGACTATGTAGAAGGAGACAATGAAAAGGAACCAGAGATTCCTGAGGCAAATGCTACAGTAGAGCAAAGAAAAGCTTTGAGGGACTGGCAACAAGGCTAGAGCAAAGTGATGTATTGGCTTTCTATGAGCATCACAGATGGCATGATGGGTTATCTACAGGATGCTGAAATCCCCTCCATTGCATGGAAAAACTTAGGCAGAGTGTTCGAGGCGAACACCAAGGCCAGGAAGCTTCAACTAAAGTCAGAGCTAAATCAGGTTAAGAGGAACAACCTCTCCATCAATGATTATGCCTTGAGAGTATCATTGAGGCTCTTGGATCTATTAAAGTCTCAGTGGAAGACGATGACATTGTCCGTGCATGCTTGGATGGTCTAGGAGATGAGTATGTACATTTTAGGTCTTCCATGAATACAAGAGACAACATCCCCATGTTCCAAGATTTGACTTCTATGCTTATTCTTGAGGAGAAGAACCTTGGTCTTGACACATCTTCTTCTCGTGGCAGAAATAGGTCTGAACAGGCCTTCTATTCTAACTCCAACAGAGGTGGAGGTCGTGGTCGAGGCCCAAGTGGTTGCAGGGGCCAATCTCGAGAAGGTCAATCAAATCAAAACAATACAGGTGGCAGGGGAAACCAGTCTCAAGGCAGGGGGAGTCAAAGAGGTCGTGATGCAGGATCAATCAAGCAGCAACATACTACAGATAGCAGAGAATGTTGGACTTGTGATGAAAAAGGTCACATGTCACGTGACTGTCCAAAGGGAAAAGCAAGTGGAAAGAGAGAATAGGGCAACTATGCATCTACTAGCAAAGATGCAGATGACGGTAGAAGCGAGCGCATGTTTGTTATGCAGCATGTAATGAATACAATGACTGCAGAAAATTCCACCCAAGATGATGTTTGGTATGTGGATTCAGGTGCCTCTAATCACATGACGTCTCGTGGAGAGTGATTTAGAGATATGCGCAAACCAAATGTGTCAGGCTATGTGCAGACAGGAGATGACACAGCTCACCCCATTGCTCATGTAGGGGACATACCTCTAAATACAAAGAGTGGGAAATCAAAGTACTTAGCAGATGTACTTCATGTCCCAAACATCACAAAGAATCTTGTTTCTGTTGGACAAATGGTTGAGCAGGGTTTGCAGGTTCGCTTCAATCCGAATGGTTGTTATGTAGAAGATTTCCAGAATGGCTGTAAGCTGATCACAGGGGGCAAATGTGTGGGCAGAATGTTTACGCTGAATGTAGACATGCCTGAGCTAAAAGCTACATTATTTGCACAGGGCACATGTGTTGTGGCTGATGTTGACATTTGGCACAAACGCATTGGCCATGTCAATGAGCAGAGATTGCGCAGCATGCAATCAAAACAGATTGTGAAAGGTTTGCCCAAATTCAAGGTGGCTAGTATGCATAAAGTGTGTGCAGCATGCCAATTTGGAAAACAGTCAAAGGGCTCATTTCCACATGAGCGCAATGTATGTAAAAAGCCACTTGAGGTGGTGCACACAGATGTTTGGGGTCCAACCAATACTGCAAGTATACATGGTTGTAGATATTATGTCTCTTTCATTGATGACCATACAAGGAAAGTATGGGTCTACTTCATGCGTAACAAAAGTGAAGTGTTTGGTCACTTTCAGGACTTCAAATTCATGATTGAGAAGGAGACAGATATGCAAATCAAGACACTGAGATTAGATGGATGGGGAGAGTACTTCTCCAATGATTTTTCAGATTTTCTGCGAATGCATGGTATACACAGGCAGTTTACATGCAGATATACTCCACAGCAGAATGGGGTCGCAGAAAGGAAAAACAGGCACATTGCAGAGGTTGCACGTGCATTGATGAATGAGAAGAACATGCCTCATCATTTCTGGGCTGAAGCTATAAATACAGCTGTGTACATTATGAACAGGACACCTACAGCTGCGGTGCATGATGTAACACATGAGAAAAAGTTTACAGGTACAAAGCCTGATTTGGCACACTTGAAAGTGTTTGGCTACATAGCTTGCGTGCATGTACCAGATGAGTTGTGTACAAAATTGGATCCTAAAGCAGAGAAATGTATTCTTGTGGGATATTCCCTTGAACAAAAGGGGTATAGGTGCTACAATCCTACTACACAAGAATTACAAGTGAGCAAAGATGTAGTCTTTGATGAGATGAGCAGCTGGTACAGTAATGCACATGGCACTATTGGGGCTGATGTAAAAGATGATGTGGTTGTACAAAATGTGAGGCCACAGTCACACAGGTTTTGAGTGGACCACAAGAGTCCTCTTCTCGTGGCTCTGTTGAGAAGCCATGGAATGGTAGACTACGTACGCAGGTTACTCCACCAGCAGGTACAGGGAATGTATCACTAAAAGGAAAGGAAAAGGTTGATGAACCTCCCTTTATGGCTGATGCATCATCAGGTTTTTCACATATAGACATGGATTCAGATGGTTCTGAACAAAGTCTTGATGAGGAATTTGGAATTCCGGCTGTCAGGACATCTGGTGTAAGGAAAGTACAAGAAGATGCTAGAGGGCAAATGAGTGACCCAGGACTGCGCAGATCTAACAGAGTCAGAAATCCAGTTCAGAAATTGACTTATGATGGGTATTTAGCGCATCACCAAGCCTACATGGCTAAGGTGATACAGGATGTGGAGCCCACATGTTTTGAGGATGCAATTGGAAATGTGCATTGGGATGATGCAATGAATGAAGAGATGGATGCATTGGAAGCAAACGACACATGGGAGTTGGTGCCATTGCCAAGTGGCAAGAAAGCTATTGGCTGTAAATGGGTGTATAAAACCAAGCATAAGGCTGATGGTAACATTGAGCGTCACAAGGCAAGGCTGGTCGCAAAGGGTTATGCACAGACGTATGGCATAGACTATGAGGAGACCTTTGCTCCAATGGCAAAGATGACGACTGTGAGAGCTTTCATAGCAGTGGCTGCATCTAGAGGATGGATTATGCATCAAATGGATGTAAAGAATGCCTTCTTGAATGGTGAGTTGCAAGAGGAAGTGTATATGGATCAGCCACCTGGTTATGTCAATCCAAGTTACCCAGATTATGTATGCAGGCTTCTCAAAGCTTTGTATGGTTTGAAGCAGGGCTCTAGAGCATGGTATGACAGGATTGCCAAGTATCTTGTCAGTATTGGTTTTAGGAGAGCTCATGCTGATCATTCACTCTATGTACGTGAGAGTGATATGGGGATTGTGGTCATTACCATATATGTAGATGACCTTATTATTGTGGGTGATAATGCTATGGAGATTGCCCATGTGAAGGGTCTTCTCAAACAGGAGTTTGAAATGAAAGATTTGGGCGAGTTGCGCTACTTTCTTGGCATTGAGGTGATCAGGACTCCAGAGGGTGTATGGCTGTCACACAGAGACAGTATGCTTTGGACATGTTGTCAAAGTATGGTATGGCTGATTGTAAGCCAATTTCTATTCCCTTGGATGTGAATGCAAAGCTGAGTGCAGAGAAGGGTGATGTTGTTGAGGATGTCAAGATGTACATGAAGATTGTGGGTAGTCTAATCTACTTAACTATCACGAGGCCAGACTTGAGCTACATAGTAGGCTTGGAGAGTCAGTTTATGCAGCTTCCGAGGAAGCCACACTTGGATGGAGTACGACGCACACTTTGGTATGTGCAAGGGACTCTTGACTACGCATTGTTCTATGCAGCAGATGCGCCATTAGTATTGTATGGGTATACAGATGCAGATTGGGCAGGTAGCATTGTTGATAGGAGATCTACGAGTGGCTTCATGTTCTCTTTTGGGAGTGTTGTTGTTACTTGGAGCAGCAAAAAGAAGCCTACGGTTGATTTATCGAGCATAGAGGCCGAGTACAGAGGTGCAGCAGTTGCGGCGTGCGAGGTAGCTTGGCTACGCACATTACTTGAGGACTTGGGAGTGCAGGTGGACCAGCAGATTGTCATCCATTGTGACAACCTCAGCAGCATGTAGTTGGCTAGGAACCGAGTGTTCCATGCCAGGACCAAGCACATAGAGGTCCATTACCACTACGTTCGAGAGCAAGTGTTGGCGGGCGACATCGACTTGGTCTACGTCAGCACAGAGGAGCAGATAGCGGATATCTTTACCAAGGCCCTCGGAGTTGAGAAGCTTCGACGTTTCCCGACTATGCTTGGACTCTGCGACATGCAAATCTCGAGGGGGAGTGTTGAGATGTCGAGCTCTACATCTTGAGCTGGCATCCACTACGGGTCTTGGCCGCTTATGGCATTTACTCACTGGCGCGTCAGGTGATCGACACGGAGGATCTCTGCCAGTGATTCTACAGCTGGACTACACTTATAGTGCCAGCCTAGTACGCTTCTAGCGAGTTCACACTTAGTGACCGCATGTGCATATGTGCTACTTTTCAGCTTTAGCACTTAGTCATTTTGTACTCTCTTTCTTAGCGAAGAAGAAGAAGAAGCTTTCAATCTCTGTGTGTTTTGTGTTTGTCTTGTGTAGCTCTCTTGCATCCTTATTCTTTACATCATATACACCTTCTGAAATAACCTAGAGGTACATTGAGAAATGCCCCAAGTTCGTATGCTCATAGCAGAGTCCAAACGTGGGAAAACTCCATACAAAATGCAAAAAGTAAAGCCGTGCTTCACATAAATACATCTATCCTCATTGCCAACAAATGCTATTGTTGACAGATGCCATAACAAAGACAGTCAACCTTGTTGATCATGTACAAAAAATTGACCTTTTCACGCAATTTCAACTGAAATTAGCTAGTTTTGTGTGGCTAGCATCTTTGTCGACTTGTGGAAGCAGGGGCAAGAAGTTAGCAATGCCGAGCTCTGTGTACCCTTCATCAAGTCAAGCCACAGGGTGTGCCGATCTCCTTGAGATTCCCTAGGCATCAAATTGTAACCTCAGATATGCGTGCGCTGTCGAGGTACGCTGGAGAAGCCTTGCTTCTAATCAACATTGTTTGTACGCAAGCCGTGCTTGAGTCGGATGTACAACTAACCATTGGCCCTTGCCGACAATGTATGCAACAAAATTTGAAGGCTTATGTAATTGTCACAAGTCGTGCTCGTGCTTGGAGGGCTCAAAGTACACTCCCCTCTTTTGCATGATATAACTATGTAGCATGTTGTGAAACATTTGCCAAACAAATGGAAAATAGAATCATACTGTATTAATCATGCGGCTTGACCTGTCATGCTGTCAATGTCTGGCAAGATGTAGAAATATGCATGGCAAGCTTGCCGGATCCTTGCGGATGCCCTGTTGAATCGCGAGTCGTGCTCGAGTACTTAATGTAGTGGAAGACGTAACCATGGTCCCTACCGTGGTAGGTTGTAGCCTTGCCAACGACATCCTTGTATGTTTGTAACAAGCTTTGTTTACACGGGATCAATGCGTCGAAGGTCCTTGAATCAATGAGCATTATCATCCTTGCCGAGCCACAAACTACTTTGATTTTGCAGCATCAAAAATCCATGGCGCTGGTGGCATGCAATCCATGCAATGTCTTGCCATGCTACATGGGTCCCTTCCCTTATCCGATGTGGGTGCCCCAAAATACGGCACCTACTGTAAACTGGAAATGTGAAATAACAAAAAATAAAAAAAAATAACTCCCTGTTATTGGCAGCGATGGCGGCCTTGCACCCATCAGCAAGCTGAGGCATGCGAGGAGTTGGGTTGCTCAACATGGAGCCCCACAGTGACAGAAATTGCCCCACATAGTCCTGCGATGTCGTAGACACCCACATCTTCCAGTTTGGTGTAGGTACTTCGACGGCCTCCCTCCCCGCAAGCATTGTTTCCCACCAAAACCCATCTCCCTTCGAGTCTGCAGGGGCTGCATCCCACGAACACCTCGATTCCGAGAGGGAGAAAGAACACTTCGATTCCAAGAGAAAGAAAGAACACCAAGCTTCTTCCAGAGCTTCGATCTTGCATGTTGCTCGTCCCCTTCGTGTCGGAGCTTTCATGAAGAGAGAGAGAGAGAGAGAGAGAGAGAGAGAGAGAGAGAGAGAGAGAGAGAGAGAGAGAGAGAGAGAAAGACCCTTCTTTCACGCACGACCATGCATGCTTCCATCTCCTTCTCCCCTAGCTTTGATACCAATGTGAGACCGCAGGGTAGACATACATGCGAATAACCGCCCAACCATCCTTTATATAGGCCCTTGGCCCTCTTCCATATATAGACCCCTTTACTGCATGTGTGTCCGGCATGTTGCCAGGGCCGTGCCCGCCTAGTCCTACCCTTGGCATGACATACAATGCCAAGTACCATATTGTTCGCTAGTATATGAAGGGATCATTCCCACCAACCATTGCAAGAAGACTTGATATGCCTTAATCTCTCCAAAGTTTGAAGTCCGACCCTTGGATGCCTCTAAGTGGTCACTTTTTTGGCATGCATCATTGTGTGCATAGGACAACATTGCCTACTAGCTAGTCATTATCTCAAAGCACCTCATCCACAATCTTTACAACACCTCGTGCAGTAAAGAAACCACATTTACTAAAGACACACCCATTAAATATTCTCTACCCCCCCTTGCTAGCTCCACCCGCCATCACCACAAAGAGAGAGAGAGAGAGAGAGAGAGAGAGAGAGAGAGGTCTCTGCAAGCTCCGCGCGAACTGCTCCTCCCCTGCCTCTAAAGATCTCGTAACCTTGACAGCAGAAGCATACGTGCCTCCACATGTAGGACCCCACCAAAGAGAGAGAGAGAGAGAGAGAGAGAGAGAGAGAGAGAGAGAGAGAGAGAGAGAGAGAGAGAGAGAGAGAGAGAGAGAGAGAGAGAGAGAGAGACTCTTCATCGACGGGCCCCTACATATCGATCACATCACTGCCACAAACAACTCCACACACACACACACACACACACACACACACACAGATCCAAATGCACGAGGCCAGAACGACCTGGGAAGAGACTAAGAGAGATGGAGAGAGAGCCCACTTGACAACCAAGAAACCAGGCACAACTGCCATAGACTTCGCCAGTTGCCCCTCGCTGGTACCTCTCTCTTTGCCGTTCTTTGAATAAGAAACTGGCATCTACAGAGATTCTCCCTTGCCTCGATTTTTGCAAAATTGAAGAGACATACATGCAAGAGCATGCCATTAATTGAGACCTCCCTTTCGGAGGTGGGATCAATGGCTCACGAATACTGGTTGATCCTGACCAATCAATTATCTAGGGTATGCAAAAGTTTCTCACTGGTCGCGGATTCAAGGCTTGAACCCATGCACTTTCTCCCCCTTGATTTCAACTCTAGCTGCGAAGCTATCGCATACTTATTGAAAGAAGTGTGTGTGTTAAGATCAAGTTATTGCGGATGAGTTCACACCTAGTTCACATTGAGTCGACACCAAATTTGGTGTGGTGTGCACACCCTCCCAATTTACAACAACTAGTATGGCCGGCCGCGTCCGGCGGCCTCTCTCTCTCTCTCTCTCTCTCTCTCTCACACACACACACACACACACACACACACACACACACACGCACACACACACTAATGAAGGATGCTAATCATAAGCTTGCTATATTGCTACAGACAAATACAACGTCGAACTTGCAGGTTGTACTTGTAAACATCGAAGTCCCCCTATTGTATAGGCGAAGAACCGCGGTACCGCCGGTGGTGCTATGTACATATGCTGAGTGAGACTCCGGCAAAGGAGCCACCAAGGCAACAAAAAAAAAGAGAACTTTCCCAAAAGCTATCAGTAAAACACAATAAATTCTTCCATATCCCTCAATTATTTCAATTATAGTCCTTCAATAAGAGACAACCAAAAATAGAATGACAAAGACAAAAAAAAAAACTCAAGCTTACACGTGGAATACCCACGGTCCAATTTTGTGTCATATAATGTATAAAATTTCAGTAACCATCCATCACAACCAAAATTGAGGACACTGCATTTAAAGGTCTATGTTGTTAGTTGTAAAACCTCTTTGTACACAATGTTTTGAGCGTAAACCATTGGTGGCTCTGCGGATTCACTTATATTCGATCTTTGAGCATCATGAAGAACTATTTTGATGGCAGATGAAGATCTCACACGGGACATTGCAACATATAGCTGGCCATGAGTGAAAACTGGTGTAGGTAGATACAAACCCAAAACTTCGAGTGTTTGACCTTGTGCCTTGTTGATTGTCATTCCAAATGCAAGCCTCACAGGAAACTGTCTACGCTTCATTTCAAAAGGTAGTCCATGAGAAGACCCTATAATAAAGTCTATTCTAGGTATGAATACCCTTTCTCCAGCATGTGACCCAGTGATTACTTCTGCATCAATAATCCTGTGGTGAAACTGCTTACATATCAACCTTGTACCATTGCACAAACCTTGTCGAGGATCCAAGTTGCGAAAAAGCATAATTGGGGCATTCTCTTTCAATTGCAAAGAGTGTGGTGGAACCCCCCCCCCCCCCCGCCAAGATCAAGAGAATTCAAAAATTCAGTTGTATAAAGAATACTACTGCAATCAGATGAACATACTGAGTCTGCACTCATGTATTCCTTGAATATTCCTCTCATTTTACCCATGGCCAAGTCATTAATGGCATCAACGTCCTTATTGCGAGGAGCAAGTATACCTCTATCCTTAAAAAACCTCTTGTAATCTTGAATGTGTTTCATATCTCCATGTATACAATCAATGAGCCCTTCAAGACTATTTCCTGGAAGAAGCATGTTATTTGGCAATGGGACATGGTCATTCAAATCTCCATGACCATCACCGATGTGAAGTATCCAACCTACAAATTCTCTTGCAAGTGCATTATTTGAGCCTTGAAACACACGCATATTGTCTGTTAGCCGCAAAACCTTTATATATTTCCATATGTGTGAGTGACACAAAGATGCACTCACAATATCTGCACGACTTCCTTTGCGGACAACAGGCAAGATTTGTCTATAATCGCCCCCAAACAAAAGCACTTTTCCTCCAAACAATACATCATTTTGCATCACGTCCCTTACCGTTCGATCTAGTGCCTCATAAGCATATCGATGGGTCATGGGAGCTTCATCCCATATGATCAAGGCAGCTCTCTTTAAAAGTTCATCAAGTTGACTGTTCACTTTGATACTACATGTTGATTCCAAATGCAACTCTAATGGTATTTTAAACCTTGAGTGAGCGGTTCTTCCATTGCTAAGAAGCAAAGCTGCAATGCCAGATGATGCACATGCCAAAGCAACCTTTTGTTGACCACGAATGCGAGAAAGCAAAGCATTATAAAGATACTTTTTCCAGTTCCACCCGGTCCATCTAGAAAATAAATACTTCCTTCTGCCTTTTCAACTGCCTCCATGACTTCATTATATGCAATGTGTTGCCCTTGATTCAAAGAACTCTCCATTTTATCTGCCAAATCATTTTGTTCATGTGCATTGAATATTGTCTCCTCACTTAGCAATCCACCACTACGCTGGAATAAACGTGCTTGATCTATGCTAGGCATCCCAGAAAAGTCAGCAAGTCGTTTTCCATATTGTTGAAGCATATAGTTTAGGGTAGATAATGCTTGGTTCTTTGCTATTTCATGACGAACATGCTCATCAAGCGTACGTGTGCGCAAAGCATAAAAAAAGTCCTCAGAAAGATCTTTGGATAAATTATTCCATAGAGTACCTGGACACAAAGGCTCACAAAACACCAAAATGATCACAAATAATTGTTGCAATTGTGGTCCCAATCGTTGCAAGGATGCCTCCTGCAAACACATTGACCATTCAACATCATTTTGTAGTAGGCCCCTAGCATTGCAAGCTTCCTTAAAGGTAGGGTAAGTGAGCCCACTAAAAGTTCGAAGGTCCTCAAAGTTCCGTGAACCCTTGCACGCGTTAAGCAACAGTCGAAGGTAATAAACCTCCCCAGCTGTAGGAACAATGTTGTACATTCTTCCGATGGTGTTGCCCTTTTGTCTGTGAGTCCATACTTTTCTGCGTGCACTCCAAACCCATTGAGTAGGAAAGTCTATGTAGAGCAAATCATTTGCTTCCGGATACCTTTGATTTGCCACAAACCACTCTGTCAGTGTTGTCTTTCTATTTGCATCATTATTGACTACTCCCGCCAAATTTGGAGCATCTTCAAAAGCTACCATATTCTGTAAAGGAAGATGAACTTGTAACCGCATTGTATCGGGCTTCTCATCATGTAGGTCAAATTCATATATCCTCCAAATTGCCTCAGATGCTGATACATAACGTGCCTCTAGATAGCTCTTAATTTCATCAAGAACACCTTCACCATCTTGCAGCAAGACTGTGGCTCTATCATGGCCCTTATACACATATTTGTAAAGATATTTTACAGCTGTGATAGTTGAGCATATCTCGACATTGATGTGAGCTTTATATCTCGATGAGAGAAGTGGATTATATGGCACAACCCATCGATTATCCAGCTTCATTTGTTTTGATAGCACATAATTTCCATCATCTCGTCGCATGTATGTTGGATATCCATCACCATCAATGCAAGTTTCTGCACAAAACTTGCGTGGATATTTACATCTGCACCTCCCTTCTACCATGCATGGTGCATTTTGATTCAAGACACCACATGGACCGTGAATGTTACAATGTGTTATAACATTGTGCAAATCAGGGAACCTGTCTTTGTCTGGTAGCTCAGCACAAACCATTTTATCATAGTGTGAAACATCAGTGGGCTTGTATTAATATGCAAGAATCAAAAAAATATGAGCATGAGGAAGTCCTCTTTTCTGGAATTCTATCACACTGACATTCCCAATGACATCTCCAAAAATAGAACCCTGTATAAGCAAATGCATCAAGTCTTTAAACTTATGATAAAAGACTCGTGCTGTCAAATCAGGACGATCAGAAGCACTTTGCCCTTGCAATAAGGCATCATCAATCTCTTTCCAGCGTGGATTGCATGTTATAAATAGGTCTGGCTTGCCACGCTTGCGCACGATTGCCATGGCATCTTGATAGAGCTGATACATATGTCGTGGGCCACCCACAAAAGACGAAGGCAAAACAATCCTTTGTCCAGCATTAATACCTCTCACTCCTTCCACCACATCCCTAACTGCCACCATGTCTGCAAGGCCTTGATAAGCTTCAACACGAAGTTCCTTTTGATGGTTTCTCAACCATAGTAGCCTAGACTCTTCCATTGTACTGTAAGCATCAACAATGTATTGCTGCAATAACCTACCCCCTCATAGAAGACACTCTGTGGTTCACTCCTTACTTGTATCAAGGTATAATACTGTTTTTGAGTCATAAAGCGTGTTCTCCTTTCAGTATTCCCACTAGCATCATCATCGGAGTTAGCATTATTATTGATACTGAGAAGAGGTATGTATGGGTGTCAGCCATCTTCTCCTCTTGGAAACAACAAAACATATAGTAAAGGCATATATGAGCGGTGCAAGGAAGAAATTCTTTTAAGGCCTCCTATACGATATTGCAATAGAATATCACGATGCCCCACATTTCTTTCATCTCCATGCCCAGGTATGATTGCTGCAACTTCTGAACCACGGGGTGCTAGGTACTGCCAACCATTTGAGCGTGCTTCAGTAATTACCATCTGGACCTCAGGTACTCTAGAATCTTGCATCATTGTAGCGGCATGACGAAAGGCATTTGCATATGGGTTCTCACGATGCATCATTGTTTGCAAACTTTGCAAAACGTCTCTATCCACATTTGGTACATGGTGTAATCAATTATTCAACTCATTCTCTGTGTCAAAAAAGTACAATTGTGCAAAGCGAGGGATCTGATCTATTGTTTCCCCTGGAGTCACAGGCCCAATATTATGGTACACAGATCCATGAACTTTCAAAGTGTATATACCTTTCCCTCGAGTAAATTGCTCATCTACATGGACCCCCAATGATGCAAAAGCTAATGCATTATTATATGCCCTTATGTTTTTGAGAAATCTTTTGCTTCTAGGAGTAGTCCCCTGCATCAATTCTTTAAGCTCCATTGGTGGATCACTTAAAGCAAGCAAAGACACTTTACCTGATGAGCAACAATACTTTCCCACAAATGTTTGTATTGACCTCTTTTCTACCTTCCAAGAAAAAGAACCACAGATAGAGCATCTAAATTCCAAGGTGCCCAAGCTGTGTAGTACGCATTTACCATGGTAAAGAGAAAGCATGGAGCTATGATTTAAGACCAAGGAATCTGGATACATTGTACGAAAAGAAAGGTGGAGAAGTCACCCTCTCTAAGAGCATTGTGAGGATTTGTGTGGACATCCTGCAAGGGTCTATGAGTTTCAGTATTGTAGAGATTATTTTCAAAGTTAGCAGCAGTTGGTCCTTGCTCATTGATAGAAACCCTTGATGAATAGGGGTGGTCATTTGAAATATCAACCCTTGATGAAGAGGGGGCATTGATATAGACCATTTATGAAGAGGGGTCATTTGAAAAATCAACCCCATGTAGAGATCTTCGAACCCTAGACCGTGCAACTTCTCGTCTTGCTTTTCGAGTAGCATCACACAATCTGCTACGTCTTGCATGTGTAGGAGTCAAAAAACGTGGTCGAGAAGACACCATCTGTTTCTGTTTCAAATAGAGGTTGAATTATTCTCATAAAAAAATAAATTAACACATAGGTAATTTATATAGATCACGTTACATGAATAACATACATCATCATCATCATCATCATAGTTTAGAAAGAGATTGATATGGAATAGAAAGATTAAAAACAATTGTTCTTAACATCAAAACATCATAAGTATCATAGCTCAACACTCAATAAGAGCTTACATATTGGGTGCATTACTTGGTGCACCTGGACCACTTGGCATAACTATACGACCAATCCTTTTGTCAATAGCATTCAAACGACTAATAGATACTTTTAAGGATTGAACTTCATTCCCTAATTTGGTTACTTGCTCTTTCAAGGCTTCAACTTGCTCCTTGTGCTCTTTAAAGAGTAAAGAGAGTTTCTCCATGACCTTATACTGAAAGGTTTCAGTAAACCTATAGAGCTCATGTTGGTTGAGCTCCAAACGTCTCATTGTTGAGATGAACTCTTCTCGAAAAGTCTCTTGGTCACTTTCACTTGCAGGTGCTTGAACCTCTTTCCAAATTTTACATAAATATTCATTGGAATCGTGTTGGTTAGCTTCATTACGTTCACAAAATCCTTGAATAATGTGTAAACGCTTTGAAGAACCTTCATCATCCCCATAACCTCTTGATCTAGCAAGTTGCTTTGTAGCTCTTATGCTATTACGATATGGAGGTGTAGGCATGATAACCTCATCAACACCATGTCCTCCTATAGAAGCAATTGGAGACCCACTGGAAGGGCTATCCATCACTGCACGGACATATGAACATGAGTTACTTGAAAAAGGAACATTTATATCTATCGTATACTTTTTTTTTTCTTTTTACTACCTCTTTTTCTATCTAATACTACACTATCTTTAAATCTCTTTTTATCCCATTCTTTCTTTATTTTCACATTGAGTTTAATTTCTATTACTTCCATTTTTTTTGCAATTTAGATATAGATAGAAGATTTTGGTGTAGTGCGCACTCTGTTCAATTCAAGTTCATAATGAGTTCACAAAAACACTTACTTCACACTTGGTTCAAAAATTTTGATCCGATGGCCAGATTGCTACCGCCTCGCGATCGAGGGAGGTGTCAATTTTAGTGACGGGGCACGCAATGTCAAAAATTTCGAGATTAAAAAAAGATGAATTTATGAACCTTTTTACTTGGTGAGCCAAAGGTCCTTTTTGGACTCTTTGAGCCCACAAGAGACCACGTGGCGCATCCCAAAAAAAGAAAAAACAACGCGATGAAAAGCAGCTATTTCAGGGTTGCGAAAATAATTCGAGCCTATGCAGGTCATCGGCGTATGAGAAATTCAATTCGCTGTCTAGATGCTCCCCTCTGCCGTCACCTCCCACCCTCACCACTACCCAATCCTGGTGCATGACACAGCAGCGCCAAGAAAGCAGCAATATCTTCTACGCAAGCAAACATATCTAGATGCAATCTCCTATGCTTGTATCTTGAAGGCATGTGGAATCATGCAAGATGCTGGAATGGGCAAAAGAATTCACGATGATAGTGTTAGTCAGGGACCGTTGGAAAAAACTATGTACTTGGCACTGCCTTGGCATGTATGCAAAATGTGATGCACTTGAGAAATCGCAAAAAGTGCTTGAGGATCATATTGTTTGGAGTGATGTCTCTTGGAATGCATTGATTGCAGGATATGCACAACAGGAGCAGGGCTAGAAAGCTCTAGGTTGTGATCACCTATGCATGCATCTTGAAGGCATGTGGCTCTACCCAAGGTGCTGATATGGGCTCTTCCATGTTGTCTCTTGGAATGCTCTAATCGCGGGATATGCCCAATAGTGGAAGGGCCAAAAAGCTCTGGGCTGTTTTCAGCAGATGCAAAGAGAGGGAAACTCTCCAAATGCAATCATTTATGCTTCTATCTTGGAGGCATGTGGGATTATGCAAGATGTTGGAATGGGCAAAAGAATTCACGATGGCAGTTTTAGTCAGGGACTGTTGGAAAAAAAACTACGTACTTGGCACTGCCTTGGCATGTATGCCAAATGTGGTGCACTTGAGAAAGTGCAAAAAGTGCTTGAGGAGATTACTGTTTGGAGCGACATCTCTTGGATTGCATTGATTTCAAGATATGCACAACAAGAGTAGCTCTAGGTTGTGAATTATCTATGCATGCATCTTGAAGCCATGTGGCTCTACCCAAGGTGCTGATATGGCTCTTCCATGTACGCCCGGTGTTAATGAGAGGGGATGGAAAGCCTGCACCATCAGAAATACATGCCGAAAGCATTCCATGACATTGTGAGCAGATAATACGGTAGATTCAACCCACCCTGAGAGCAAGAACATCAAAAGTAATGCAGGTAATGGCAAGCATGATAGTGACAGTGAATGCAACAGTCGACATGTTGGCGGAAGTCATAGAAGGGACGACGATGAAAAAACACATACCAATGGCAAGGTGGTAGACAATGAAGGGAAGGTTTCGGAGCCGACCTGTCCAAGGTTGTACTTCGATGCATACAACCAATACTAACGGTACACTTATATTATGTATTTCCATTTTCCCTATGTGATCTCAAAAGTACTTCAAATAACAATTTCATCATATATGTATTTCTCTCTAATGTTTTTTGCAAAGGATTCTTGCTTCTCAATCTTCTGTGCGAGGACATGCTAACTCTACTACTTAGTACTACTTGGTTCTTGATCGTGTCACCAAGAAGCACTCAAGATTGAGCCAAGTGGCTTGAGATTGAGCCACTTGGCTCAATCTTGAGCATCGAATAAAAAAAATTATCCAATGGTGCAGAGCACCATCCTTACAGCCCTCCCAAAAAAAAAAAGCACCATTAGCCCAATTATCGTTGAAAAAAGGAAATACTACTATCTTTCCCCTTTTGCAGGGTCTCGTCTCGTCTTCACAAGAGTTGTCATGGTGACTTACAGACTTTCATGGTGGAGCAAAGGCTCAACCGAACCCTATCTTTCTAAGTAGCTCTCGCGATTATGGGTTGCGAGGAGGCTGTCAAATTGAGTCTAGTGCGCAGGAGTCTAGTGTGAAGTAGCGGTGTGCTGCCTTGAAGGAATATGACACTACCTTGGTTGACATGTATGTCTGAAATGTCGTCTCTTGAAATGCATCGATTGTGGGATATGCCCAACAAGGACATGGGCCACAAAGCTCTGGCTCATTGGTTTTAGGATGCAATTTAGCACTACGTAGGAGTCCAATACGTCTATGATGTAGAACATAAAGTTAGCTCTGCTTCTCTTTAAGTTTAATCTATATCCTACATCTTTTCTTTTTGTCTTAACGTGTGATTTGTGTTTGATAGGGAGGACATATATTCACAACACTAAACGTTTCAATTGCACAAGCGCGACTTCCACTCGACAACACTACAAGGTTCGTTATCTGTATCTAGCACCCCATGACTATGCATTTGCTTGGCACAACACATAAACGCTACGAGACAGGGCACGGCTTTCGTTTTTTATAATTTTTGGAGAGACTACAGTGCCAGCTCTCCACCATACTTTTGTATGGCACCTCTGCATGACATGCACTGTATACTTTGCAGTTTCAGTTTGTGACGTTTCATTGCAAGACGATATGTTTAACTATTCATATTGTGTTTTTTAAGCTTGACTCAAACATTGTCCGTCAGCTTGCACAATTGGATGACATTCGTACACGATTATCAGGTCGGTAGTGTAGTTTATTTTTTATAGTCTGCTTATGCTTTTTATATTTTTGAGTTCGTCAAAGCTTCCTTAAGTTTAATTTAGCCATATGTTTTCCTCACGAGTGTATCCTCAATTTCGATCACAGTATCTATATATTACATAGACATGCATTTCTTTTCTCAGAGTTTGGTAATTCAACCTATATATTGAAATAAAGAAAAATTGACTACGCTTGACTGAGAATAAGATGGGCGTCTCAAAGATGGTTACATGATTTATAGACTAAATGGTTCATATTACTAGGTGAAATGGTGCAATGTGCAAACAACTACCAAAATAAGTTAAGTTGCAACCCTTTTGCTTGATTTAATTACCCTCTTTAGTAGCTCTTTTCTTGTGTCACCACAACAAAACCCAAGGCGACAACAATCACAACAAACTGACCAAGTAACCAGCTACGCTCCAAAATCTATCAGATTAGCAAAGGCCCACCAAGCTAGACTAGTTAAAATAGGTTGACGTGGATATCGGCCTAATCACTGAATCACAGCCAAACTGTAAGAAATTTTGGAGAGAGAGAGAGAGAGAGAGAAGATAGTGGAGAGTGAAGCGATGGCGAGCTCGTGTGTGGCAGGCAGCAGCGGTAGCTCTCCCTGCCGAATCGTCACACACGCGGCGGCTCACCTCAGGAGACCGATAGCAGCCGCTTGCCTCGCACCTAAGCTAGAGCGTCCGTCAGGTTTACGAAGCTCTTTCATCGAGACACTTACCATCACCGCGCGTTCATCAACACGGCTCCTCCGGCTCCGTCTTGCTATCTGTGTGCGCGCCACAAGCCAGCTGGAGACTAGTAGCTCGCCTGTTTCAAAGGAGGTCGTTCCTGACACGCAATTTTCCATTTTTAAGGTGCGCAATGCCATCCATTTTACTTGTTAAAGCTAAACGACCACATATGGCTCTGAGAATTCTTCTGGTGCTCGCAAATCCTTCTGTTTAGCAGTTTACAACCACTCTGTCATTGACATTGTTACTTTGGCTGCATGTGTGCACAGTTGACTCATTGCAGCGACACTGCTATGCGACCTCATCTACTTTTCTTGGCTCTTGATCAATATTGAGATCCTCAAAGGATAGGTCGTAGTCGTCTGCTGCTGCCGTGTCAATTAGTGTGGCATATTTTCCCCCTCTGTATACTGTGCCTTGTTATTCATACATGCTTGAATATCTTATTGATGTGGCGGATTATATTTTGCAAAGGCTACCTTCATGTTTATCCTCCGCATTCAGCATGACTGTTTGCTATAAAGCCAGCACATGTTGATATTTTTACTTGTGATGCTTCAGGCTTGGTTTTTACTCTTTTCAAGAAGCATCTGGTGATTGATGCATTGTAATATGAGGGTTTTTGAGCCCAATCTATTATACATTATACTAGACAACAGAGTGGATGCTCATCACTATTGGCCTTATGGCACGGTATTATGCTGATCATCATTTGTCTAGGAACAGTGTCAAATGTTTGCAGAGATCTTTTTTTTTGTAGTATGGGGAGATTGCACATGTGGCGCTCCTTAGAGGTTATGGTTCGCACACAGACATTATGTTTATTCTTGTGATGACAGTTCAGAGGCTGGTATTGTTAGTGTGAACACATGCCATATTGTCTAATGTGTCGGAGATTGTGTCATCAGCGAACGGTATTGCATTGCTTCTTGTTATGCTACTTTCTGCACATGCATTTTTAGTCTTTATCAGTTCTGTAGGCCTATTTATGATTTGGGCACCTGTTTTATTGGGTATAGGATCATATATTTTGTTCTAGCTATTTCTTCTGTGCCTGGCCTCAGGTTTCCATGTTGGGATCATAATATGTACGTGATTGTGTTCTCTGCAATCTATTGCTTCAGCTCTCTCTCTCTCTCTCTCTCTCTCTCTCTCTCTCTCTCTCTCTCTCTCTCTCTCTCTCTCTCTCTCTCTCTCTCTATTTTGTGTTCCTTTCATGTGCAGTTGCTTTCATGTACAGAAATCTTGAAATGTTGTAATGACTGTGCATTATGTTTGATGCTTTCATACGTATTTTTTCCAGCCTTTTACCAAGGTATTTCTTCTTATGTAGTGCATAATTTGGTATAAAGTCATAAACTTGATGGGTTTGGTAGATGATATGTCATAGATAGCATATTAGGTCACACCTTTAGCAGGTGTATCTAGCCTCTTAAAATCGCAGGAAAATTTAGCAGCTGTTTAAAACCCATGTCTACATAGTTTTTTAAGTAAGTCGTTTTTGCACTCTAATCAGGATTGGTCTTTCTTGTCTGAGTACAGACATCCTTAGGCACAATTGGACTCAGTGCTGGGCTTGTGCTACTCTCGTAAGTACCTTCAATCAACAGTATAGCTACAAGGTTGTCATAAACAGCTTACCTTTTCTTCACATCTTATAGGTATGGTTTTGGCGCATACTTCACTGTTCTTCCGGGAGCTGAATGGTCGGCTATAATGCTAACATATGGATTTCCGCTCGCAGTTATTGGCATGGCTCTCAAGGTGGATACATCTGGTACTGTGTTATTGCTTGAGTGTTTGTATGTGTGATTTGTGCTTGCCTAATTGTCTCACTCATATTGCCTTGCATATAATGCTCAATCAAGGTTTGACATCTTGCAACATCGGTTGTTTGTTCTTTACCATTCTTCCGAAAAGATCATGAGCTCGTTACATGCTAAATTGTTACTTGTCTTCGAGTTTGGGCTTGTTACAGCTGCAGTCATCATGCCAACAAACTTATTCCTGATTCAGATTCATTTTCATGATAATTATACAGTATGCAGAGCTAAAACCTGTGCCTTGCACAACATATGCTGATGCTTTGGCTTTACAAGAAGCCCAAGCAACGCCCACTTTGAAGCAGGTATCCTGCTTTCTTTAATTCATATTACCATCTCGATGACAGTTGGTGACAATTTTCTTTCTGTGCTGGATTCTGAGTACTGCCTGCTCACACTTCTGCTGTCTGATACATGTTTTGTTTCTAAATGACTAATTAAAGCCTCAAACTAATCTTAAAGAACTTGTGTAGTTTATAAAATGAGAAATCTAAAGATAAAAAGAAAGGAAACAAACTTTTAAGAAAATGTAGTATGTAGCTAGGCCCAATCTAGCAAAGCACATTTTTGTACCATTGAAACTCGCCTTTGACACACCACAGGCTTTATTACTGCCGATGAACACTTTGCACATAGGATCAATACCAATCTTCGGTTAGAGAGAGAGAGAGAGAGAGAGAGAGAGAGAGAGAGAGAGAGAGAGAGAGAGAGAGAGAGAGAGAGAGAGAGAGAGAGAAGAAGAAGAAGAAGAAGAAGAAGAAGAGAGTTTTAACGTCGTAGGAAACTATCCCAAGAGACCTTAAAGATCTAGCGGACGAGGAGTTGAACTCAAGACCTGTTATTCAAGAGGGAAATGGCATAAACAATCTACCACACTTGGGTGATAGAAAGGTTATACCATTTTCCTCTTTTTATTAGCACACACCCACACCCGAGAAGAAGAGAGTTTTAATGTTGTAGGAAACTATCCCAAGAGACCTTAAAGATCTAGCCGACGAGGAGTTGAACTCAAGACCTCTTATTCAAGAGGGAAATGGCATAACCAATCTACCACACTTGGGTGATAGAAAGGTTATACCATTTTCCTCTTTTTATTAGCGCACACACCCTCACCCGAGAAGAAGAGAGTTTTAACGTCGTAGGAAACTATCCCAAGAGACCTTAAAGATCTAGCAGACGAGGAGTTGAACTCAAGACCTGTTATTCAAGAGGGAAATGGCATAACCAATCTACCATACTTGGGTGATAGAAAGGTTATACCTTTTTCCTCTTTTTATTAGCACACACACCCACACCCACACCCGAGAAAGAGAGTTTTAACGTCGTGGGAAACTATCCCAAGAGACCTTAAAGATCTAGCCAACGAGGAGTTGAACTCAAGGCCTGTTATTCAAGAAGGAAATGGCATAACCAATCTACCACACTTGGGTGATAGAAAGGTTATACCATTTTCCTCTTTTTATTAGCGCGCACACACACACACCCACACCCACACACACCCCTAAGAAGAAGAGAGTTTTAACGTCGTAGGAAACTATCCCAAGAGACCTTAAAGATCTAGCCGACGAGGAGTTGAACCCAAGACCTGTTATTGAAGAAGGAAATGGCATAACCAATTTACTACACTTGGGTGATAGAAAGGTTATACCATTTTTTTCTTGGATAATAGGTCTTTTGAGAGAGAGAGAGAGAGAGAGAGAGAGAGAGAGAGAGAGAGAGAGAGAGAGGGACATATATGTAGAGATATAGCATTATAGATGCGTAGAGATGCAGATAACTTGAAAGACTGAGAGACAGATTAGAGAGATAGTGAGAGGAGATTTAGAGTGACACACCGCTAACCCGGAATGGCCGGGCCCTTGTACATAAATATATCTATTTCTCCAGAATTACAAGTGTATAGGTTGAAATTTCAGCATGGAATCACCATCATGTTGATGAGAGCGGAATACGGAAGGGATGCAAGGGCTGAGAGATTGGTGAGAGAGAGAGAGAGAGAGAGAGAGAGAGAGAGAGAGAGAGAGAGAGAGAGAGAGATGTGTTTTGGTGTTTTGGTTAGTCTGTGATGGTATTGGCCTAATGGATCCCCAACTAGTGTAACAGGGAATGGACGGAACGCAGCCCAAACGTTCCGAAACGGCGTTCCGGACGAGTCCCGTTTCCAAAATGGAGTCGGGAATGGAACACTGTTTCGGAACATTATGTAACCGGAACGGTGTTCCGCAAGGAGGGGGAATGGGGGCAGATTTGGGGCTGTTTGGGGGACATGTTTGGGGCAATTTGCGGGCAGGTTTGGGGTTGTTTAGGAGCTGATTTGGGACTAAGCTGAATGGAGGTAATTCAAGCATTACTTTAGTTGACTGTTCCGGCCATGGTTCCCGTTCCGGTCCCCCCTTCTCCTCCCCGTTCCCGTCCCATTCCGGATCCTCCCATTCCCGTTCCGGGTAACTATGTCCCCAACAACCTCCCACTTAAAGGCCGCTCTACCTAATACCCATCAAGTCACGACATTATGCAAAACACTCAGGAGGTAAACCCTTTGTGAGAAGGTCAGTAGGGTTGTCATGTGTGTGCACCTTGGCAAGCTGGATGCATGTGTCCTAAAGCATCTCCCGAATGATATGATACTCCATCTCAATGTGCATTGTCTTCACATGAAAACACAGGATTTCGTGCTAGTTAGCACTTTGATTGTCACAATGCAATATCGGAATCTTAGCATTAACGCCCAAATCTCCCACTAGACGAGCAAGTCAACTAGCTTTTTTGCAAGCTTTGGAGGCGGCTACATATTCTACCTCAATGGTTGATTGAGCAATGCAATCTTGCAAACGAGATCTCCATGATATTGCACCCTCATAAAATGTGAAAACATAGCCACGACCTTCTATTGTCCACATTCCTTGCATAATTAGCATTCGTGTATCCTTTTACACATGCCTCCCAAGTATCCGAGTACCCAAGTACCCCCCAGAACCCCAAGTACCCTAGTTCCCTCAAGAATCCGCAAGTATCCAAGTACTCAGTGCATGGTCATCACAAGAAGCGGGATGGATACTTTGCGCGAAGGTGATGAGAATGGAATTGGAGAAGAAGTCGCTACACCAGAAGGACCGTTTCTGTCACAAAACGGGAGCGTACACGAGCACTTAGAAAATCTGAAAATTATAATACTTTGCAAACATGAGAGAAGGGAGAAGATCGACACAATATTGGGGACGAGAAGATGGGCTGGTCCCCCCATCGGCTGGTCCCCCCCCCCCCCGTTAAGAGTATTCTTTTATTCAGGGAGAATTCTTATACGAGCACGAGAACCCGAGGAAACCCCTCCGTTCTGTAACCTTAGACCCGAAGGTCGTGCTTTCCCGTAAAGGGCTTGGGCACAAGGCCGTTCCTTCCCGTAAGGGACTTAGGCGCGAAGCCGTACTTTCCTGTAAGGGACTTAGGCGTGAAGCCGTACTTTCCCGTAAGGGACTTAGGCGTGAAGCCGTACTTCCCGTGAAGGGCCTTCTCGTAAGACGGGAGATTCATGCAAAACAAACCACACAAAGCAGCAATTCTCAATGCGTATCAACACCTTATATGTGTCGCTCCTTGCTCGGAGAATCAACCTCCGTACTCAGTCGTCACGCGAGCACTTGCAAATTCCGTCGCTAGTCTCTGCTCCAGAATCCCAGCGCTTGCACTTCCTGCTGCTTCCGGCTCCTCCAAACTGAGACGCTGGTTACCCTTTTCATAGGGTCTGACACCCGGTAGGAATAGGGGTCCAAAAGCAGAGCTTGGTGCTCCTAGAGAGAGGAGAGAGAAAATTGCGTTTTCTAGATAGAGGAGAGAGAAAATCGCGTTTTTTAGAGAGAGGAGAGAGAAAGAGAAATCGCAATTCAGCCCCCCTGCGTAGGTTTTAGCGCCGGCTTTTTTTTTAATGGCCTTGCTTGGTTTATTTTATTAATAAAAGCTTGGTCACTTAAAAGTGACCGGCCACTTTAATAAAATAAAGTGTCAACCTGCTCAAACTTTAAAAACTCACTTAGTTAGTGAAAACAATGCTATACGAACACATTCCAGGCGTCCCCGGGTGCAGGACACGACACAGATGCAATGCAAACACAGACTCCTCGCGGGAAAACATCTGTCCTCCCGCGACTGTTCCTGCTTTTCGAAAAAAGCTTCATTGAACCCATCTTTATTCTTGTGCTTGCGTTCTTACGCGTATTTTCTTACTCAGTTCGGATTTCCTCCTTAGCCTATGGGATGCCCCCTTACTGATGCACCCGTCACCCATCATGTGACGCATTAGAGGCACTCGTAACCCGGCCCTTTCCATCGAACTTACGGAAACTCCTTCGTGATGTTTACCGTCACCCATCAAATGACACATCAGAGTTGTCCGTTCCTAATGGCAGTTCCTGTAGCTACAATCTTTTTAACAGTTCTTAGTGCACACAATAAAATATCCTAAAAAAAGAGATTAATCATTAAAAATAAGGAAATAGTCCAATTAGCAACATTCCTCTGGCACTCGTAACCCGGCCCTTTCCATCGAACTTACGGAAACTCCTTCGTGATGTTTACCGTCACCCATCAAATGACACATCAGAGTTGTCCGTTCCTAATGGCAGTTCCTGTAGCTACAATCTTTTTAACAGTTCTTAGTGCACACAATAAAATATCCTAAAAAAAGAGATTAATCATTAAAAATAAGGAAATAGTCCAATTAGCAACATTCCTCTGGCTTCTAAACAGTTGACCTCAATTGTAGTGCTTGGACATATACCTCCAGTATCTCGGGATAAGCTGCCAATTCCTCTTGCGTCATCCACTGAGCATCTAGATTCGAATAGTTCTTAAACTTAACCAAATACTTCCGTGTTATCTTTCCGAATTTGAGAGACCGCTCCTGATGACTTACTATCTGCTCCGGTTGGAGTATTTCTTCTGTTTCCTCAACCTCAGGAGGTTCCTCAGCACTAGGTTGGCTCGGAGGTGGTCCCACATACGGCCGGAGTAAACTTATATGGAAAGCATTATGGATCTTCCAATTAAGCGGTAGCTCTAATCGGAAAGTGACATCATTCACTCGCTCAGTGATCTTAAACGGCCCATAATAACGGGTAGAAAGTTTTACCACCTTCCCCTTATGAGACGCTTGTTTCTTAAGTCTTGCCTTCTCAAACTTGAGTAAGACTATCTGTCCGACTGTGAAGTCTAGATTCCTCCTGTGCTTGTCTGCAGCTTTCTTATGCTTTTCTTGAGAGCGTAGAATAGCTCTCCTAACTTGCCCGTAGGCGGTGTCCAAATCCCGAACAAATTCATCTGTTGCAAAGATCTTATCCTTAGTTAAAAGGATGGGTGGAAGCAAAGGCTTACCATAAAGAATCTCAAAAGGTGCTTTCCCCGTCGATGAGTGTATGGTATTGTTATACACATACTCGACAAGAGCCAAATATTTCTCCTAGTCAGATTGCCGGTTTGACACATAAGCTTTTAACATATCCAATACTGTGGAATTGCTATCTCACTTTGCCCGTCCATTTGAGGATGGTAGGCAGATGAAAAATTCAGCTTTGTACCAAGATTATCCATCAAAGGCACGCCAAAAATTTCCTGTCATGCGAGGATCTCGATCACTCACAATTGACTTAGGCATTCCATGATGCTTAAAGATCTGTGCCAGGAAGACCCTAGCCATATGATCTGCTTTGATCGTTTTCTTGACTGGTATAAAGTGTGCTTGCTTGCTAAACCTGTCCACAATGGTCGAGATCGCGTCATTTCCAGTCTGAGTTCTAGGGAGGTCCATGATGAAGTCCATGGCAATACTTGGTTCATTAGGCACAGGCAAAGGTTGTAGCAACCAAGGCGTCTTATGCCGATCATACTTCACTTTTTGGCAAACCAAACATCCCCTGACATACTTATCAATGTCTGCTTTAAGGCTAGGCCAAAAGAAATATCTTTCCATTGCTAAGGTTGTAGGGAGAATACCCCGATGACCCGCATAAGGCGAAGCGTGTGCTTCATCCATGATCTTCTTTCTTAATGGTTCCGCCACACATGGCCTGATGGTGGTAGAGATAACCGTCCCGAATGGAATAGGGAAACTCATTCTCTCCACGATGTAGCTTTCCCCAAATGGTGGAGAAATCTGGATCATTCGGATACAAATCTGGTAGTGCTTCTAATTCTTGGTGATACACCGAAGTGATAGCGTTCACCCTTGGCCGCCTAGACAATGTGTCCGCGACTACATTCTTACTCCCAACCGTGTGAAGGATCTGGAAGTGAAACATAGACAAAAAGTTTGCCCACCTCATCTGCTTCTCAGATAGTTTCCTTTGCGTAAGAAAATACCGCAAACTCTGGTGATCAGTCTTGATCACAAAATCCGCTCCTAGAAGATAGTACTTCCAGTTGGATAAGGCGTGAATCACAGCCGTGAGTTACTTTTCGTAGATTGATGCATGCAACTCCGCATCCTTACGCCTTCTGCTTTCGTAGGCCATTGCATGGCCTTCTTGGTTTAACACTGCTCCAATGCAATCGCCTGAAGCATTGCAGTGAACCTCAAATGGTTTCCTTAAGTCGGGCACTATCAAAATAGGTCCATGGCTTAGCAAGTACTTGAGCCGATCAAAAGCTCCTTGTTGTCTCGATCCCCATCTGAAAGGAATCTTCTTCTTTGTCAAGTCATGAAGTGGTCCTGCTACATGAGCAAATCCTCGGACAAACCTTCGATAATACGAACATAATCCCAGGAAACTACGTACATCATGTACCGTAGTGGGAATAGGCCAGTCTTCTACTACTCGGATCTTGGTAGGATCCATACTCACTTGATTGTGAGAGACTATATGGCCGAGATAGTGTATCTCTGAGAGGAAAAACTCGCTCTTCTTTGCATTCACATGCAACTCATGCTTTCGCAATTCTTGAAACTCTAAGTCCAAGTGCTTCCGATGTTCCTCTTCTGACTTAGAGAAGATGAGTATGTCATCAAAGAATACTCCCGTAAAAGCTCGATATGGGCTGAAAATGCGGTCCATCATGCGATTGAACGTTGCAGGAGCATTGGTCAAGCCGAAAGGCATTACCAAAAATTCATATAGTCCAAAGGTTGTGCGGAAAGCAGTCTTATGGACATCCTCAGGGGCGATCCATATCTGATGATACCCACTCTTTAAGTCTATGCGACTAAAGACACTTGCACCCTACAACTTATCAAGTATATCATCAATCCGAGGGATCGGAAAGTGATTCTTGATCGTGATCTTGTTTAAAGACCTATAGTCTATGCACATTCAAAACGTGCCATCTTTCTTTTGCACTAGTAGAACTGGAGAGCAGTAGGGTGAAGCACTTGGCCGTACTAACCCTTTCTCTAGAAGCTCGTTGACTTGCTTTAGAATTTCCTGTTGCTGAGCAAGACTTACCCGATAAGGGGGTTGATGGGGAGGCGAGCTACTCGGTATGAGATCTATGCGGTGATCTTCCGGGCGTACCGGAGGGAGTTCATCAAAAAGTGTTTCCGTGAAATAATCTTTGTACTTGAAGACGCTTAATTTCCAGACTAGAGAGAGAGTACTTGCCAATCCGAAGATTGAGTTGTCCTTGCACGGGAGTTGCATTGGTTGTCAACCCCTCGAATGCCAATCCGGATGTAACCGGTGTGCCAAGCTGAGCCGGTGTGAGGCACAAACGTTCCGGAGTATCCAGGGAGATGAAGTTATCCGTGGATCGTGGATCATAAAGAATCAGTACTCGCTGGTTGTTCAAAGACCCCCAGCCCTTCAGAAGTCAACGCTTCCCTTTCTCCGTTTCTGTGTTTCCTTGAACATCTGGAATTGAGTTCGAGCTTGGCGGTGCGGGTTCCTTCCTTGCTTTCTCTTGCCTTGTAGAGGCTTGTTCTTGCCGTTGCTGCTTTAGCGCGCCACAGTAGAAGCATCTTCCTTCCTCTCTGAAAGTTTGAAGTTGAGTAGGAGAAAGATACTTAGTTCGCTTGCCAGTGCCCTCTGGCTTCTTAGAATGATCATCGTCCCTAGATGGAGGACGTTTTCTTCCTTGGCCCCCATGATCATCGTAGACCCCTCTTTGTCTTGCACGGTAAGTGCTATGCTCCATTTTTCTGGGTGTCCCAGTTGAGTGCAAATCCTCAGCAATGATTGCTGACTCCATCATCCTCTGAAGAGTGTCATGCGGATACACTTTCATACTCTTTCGAAGCTGCGGTTGGAGACCCGCTTCGAACTTTCGTTCCTTTTCCTCGTCGGCAATCTTCATGAAGGGAGTGACCTTCAGAAGAACCGACCAATACTTGTCCACATAAGTCGTTACTCTTTCATGTTCCTTCTGGGCAAGCCAGTCCCATTCCTTCCGTATGTCCTGCTCGAAGTCAGGTGGAAGAAATTGTTCATAAAATTCAGATTTGAAGCTCTCCCAAGTTCTGGCCTGAGAACCTTCCAGAATCTTGGCTAACCACCAATTACTTGCCGTTTCCTTGAGGTGCATCCCCACGGCGTGATTTGGATCTTTCTGTGAAGTGCCCATTGGTAAAGGCAACTTCAAACTGCCTGATGAAGGACAGTGCTTTGGAGATGTCTCTCCGTCCGTTGTAGGTTTCGAACTTGATGTCCTTGTCGCCTGATTTGAAGACTCTCATGCGATGTTGAGACTTGCGACCATGCTTCTTGAATCGAGGCTTATCTTTAGGTTGATGTAGGGTAGTAGTAGTAGCGGCTTCCTTCTTCTGTCGAGATGATCGAGAAGTAGAAGTATAATCAGGAGAACAAGATGGAGATGAGATAGAGATGTCCTTGCTCTCGTCTAGCAGAGAGAGCGCTTTTTCTTGGCCTTTCCTTGAAGTAGGCCGTTCATTCCGATCTGAAGATCCTTTGTGCACTTCGGCACGTTCTTCTTCTCTTGCCTCCTGTGGTTGGCTGCATCAGTTCCATTCGTTTTCTTCATTCCGCCCAAGAGCTTTTGGACGTCTGGCAACAGTAAGATTTGTTGCAAATCCGCAAGCTGAGCTTGCACTTGTTGAAGCTCCTCTTCAACGCTTCTCCCTTGGCGCGACATGGTTCTTCCCGTTCTTCCCGAAATCGTCCTTCTTTGCAAAGAAAGAGAGGAGTCCGAGCTCTGATACCACTGTCACAAAACGGGAGCGTACACGAGCACTTAGAAAATCTGAAAATTATAATACTTTGCAAACATGAGAGAAGGGAGAAGATCGACACAGTATTGGGGACCAGAAGATGGGATGGTCCCCCCCCCCGTTAAGAGTATTCTTTTATTCAGGGAGAATTCTTATACAAGCACGAGAACCCGAGGAAACCCCTCTGTTCTGTAACCTTAGACCCAAAGGTCGTGCTTTCCCGTAAAGGGCTTGGGCACAAGGCCGTTCCTTCCCGTAAGGGACTTAGGCGTGAAGCCGTACTTCCCATGAAGGGCCTTACCGTAAGACGGGAGATTCCTGCAAAACAAACCACACAAAGCAGCAATTCTCAATGCGTATCAACACCTTATACCTGTCGCTCCTTGCTCGGAGAATCAACCTCCGTACTCAGTCGTCACGCGAGGACTTGCAAATTCCGTCGCCAGTCTTTGCTCCATAATCCCAGCGCTTGCACTTCCTGCTGCTTCCGGCTCCTCCAAACTGAAACACTGGCTACCCTTTTTATAGGGTATGACACCCGGCAGGAATAGGGGTCCAAAAGCAGAGCTTGGCGCTCCTAGAGAGAGGAGAGAGAAAATCGCGTTTTCTAGAGAGAGGAGAGAGAAAATCGCGTTTTTAGAGAGAGGAGAGAGAGAGAGATCGCAATTCAGCCCCCCTGCGTAGGTTTTAGCACCGGCTTTTTTTTTAATGGCCTTGCTTGCTTTATTTTATTAATAAAAGCCTGGTCACTTAAAAGTGACCGGCCACTTTAATAAAATAAAGTGTGAACCTGTTCAAACTTTAAAAACTCACTTAGTTAGTGAAAACAATGCTATACGAACACATTCCAGGTGTCCCCGAGTGCAGGACACGACACAGATGCAATGCAAACACAGACTCCTCGCGGGAAAACATTTGTCCTCCCGCAACTGTTCCTGCTTTTCGTAAAAAGCTTCATTGAACCCATCTTTATTCTTGTGCTTGCGTTCTTACGCGTATTTTCTTACTTTGTTCGGATTTCCTCCTTAGCCTATGGGATGCCCCCTTACTGATGCACCCGTCACCCATCATGTGACGCATTAAAGGCACTCGTAACCCGGCCCTTTCCACCGAACTTACAGAAACTCCTTCGAGATGTTTACCGTCACCCATCAAATGACACATCAGAGTTGTCCGTTCCTGATGGCAGTTCCTGTAGCTACAATCTTTTTAACAGTTCTTAGTGCACACAATAAAATATCCTAAAAAAAGAGATTAATCATTAAATAAAAAAGGAAAGAACGGCTCTAGAGAGGGATCACGAAGCTATACATATAGTTGCTGAAAATAAGAGGGTAGCTATGCACATCTAACCCTATGTGCATGTGGACAATCTAACTCCTATTGCTAGGGTTTAGGACAGCCTAGGAAGTGTTTTGGAACCCTTGTGAACCTGTAGGCAGGACTTGCATGTCCAGGCACTCTAGATTATTTGCATACCCTTTGATTGCACATTAGCATAGCCAGTGTCTGCTAGGTGTAGGCTCTGGGGAGTTTTCCCATACAGTTGCATTAGTACCAAGCCTAGGTAATAACTGCATACAAAGCACCTCTTAGTAGTTCATCAATTTATTAATAAGTGACATTTTAGCATCATTTTTAGAGGTCATGGGGTTCAATCTGGCATTGCTCGACCCAACTTTAATTTCCTACATAAGTGGTCACTTCTCCAACATAGGTCAGTACCCTCAGTACCAGTACCCGCAGTACCATCTACATCCATGGCGTTTTTGCATCAGCGTTTCCAGCCATCAGTAGCAGATTCGCAACGCCGTCAGTCTTCAGCCCTAGCATTTTTCAGAAGTTGCAGATTTAGCGTTTTCATATTCAGCCTCAGATCAGCGAGCGTTTTCAGCTTTCAGCCCTAGCCTTATCTCCAGATTGCAGTTCCATGTCAGATCAACCCTAGCATTTTCAGTCTCCAGCCCTTAGCCTCGCAGATCCAAGCATCTACCGCAAGATCCCATAAGCATCTCAGCAACTAGGCTGGCAAAGGTGTACCCTTGATGTGATAAGTATTTCCTTTTGCTGTGGCCATAGGCTGGTTGTTAATATGTGTTAAGGTTTGCCTCGAATCGTAAGGTCAATTTTCATTAAGTTGACCTTTCAGCCTGCTTGCGAAGTCGAGGGTGATTGGTTCATGGTTTGGGTACTTTACTGGCAGGCTCATAGCATTCTTAGTACTTACTGTTGTTTTGGTTTTGGGCCTATATTTTGTTGAAACAATCATGACATCTTGGGTCACTTTGTGTGTTTTCAGGTAAAGAGTGATGTGACGAGGTTCCGTTACGGTGATGAACAACATTTGGATGAAGCTTTGAAAAGGATCTTTCGATATGGTCAAGTAGGTCGACGTAACTTTCTTTGTTCAACTTGCAGCTTGCAAGATGGTTTATCTTTGTTGTGTTATACACTGTGGCTAAAGTGTCAAAAAAGAAAGAGAGATGTTTGAAATATTAATCTTTGATGAGAGAGAGAATTATGCTTGTTGCAAAGTTCTAACTTGGCATTTTTACATATCAGTTTAGGACCAAGAGCATACTGAAAGATTGAGTGTTTACCTGGGCATTCGTAAGTCTATATAACGAGTGCCATGACTTTCTTAGCATGTGTATACTAAACGTTCATGTGATGAAGGAGATAGTGCCATGGTGTATGGCTCAATGTGTTTGTTTTTAAGCAATTTTGTATTACCTGTAGATTCGTGGATTGTAGGTGGGGATGTCAACGATGTTGAGACCTTGACTGATCGGAGAATAAACATTCTGCTGATCGTAACTTCCACTTTTAGAGTGGAGGAAGATGCATGGGCCAGATTCTAGTTTGTGACTTCTGCTATAGATGCTTGGCATCGACCGTCCCTTTTTCATACTCCCCAGTCTTTTTACTTTAGATGGGGTTCTCGCCAACAACATGGGTGTTTGCTGGAGAGTTTGGTTCGTTTCGACAAAAGGCCCTCAGTTACATCTTATGGAGATTTCATAATAATTTGGCCTGGAACTTTCCTTTCTGATAATGCTCCTATTTCTATGCACATCCTGTTTGCCATTCCATTGACTGTGAGGCGAGTGGCTCTCATTCTTGTTTTGGAGGATGAATTTTTGTGTCAAGACTTACATGCTATTAGGTCACGCGATGTACTCACCTATGAGGATGGCTTGCATCATGTATCCGAGGCTTGCAAACATGTATTTCTATGCAGATACTGGCATTGCAGCACAGGGACAGAGTTTTGCATGTTTGAAGTGGATGCATTCCCAAGCTCATGCAGAAAGCTCCATTTTTGGGAGACAAGTGGAGGCTAGAGAGATTTTACTTCATTGCCAGCAGGGGAAAGTTGACTTCACCAAAGCAGATAGGATCAATAAGGATTTCTTCTTGCATTCTAGAGAGACCATTGTACTGCAGGAACTTTTAACATCGACCCTGATGAGGTTCTTGTTATTGCTTTGGATTACTTTGGTGCATTTTTTAAAGCTCAGAATTCATTACTAGTGCCATTTTCATTGCGAGAGAGGAGGCTTAGTCACATGTCCTCCCTGTGGGTCACCTATTTCTGAAGCCTTTCACTCTTATTGAGATGCATGACGCGTTGCATGGTATTGATAGTGTCTCTTTTCCAGGAGAGGATGATCTGGCTCACCTGTTTTCTTTCCGTATTGGAATATATTATGGATGCCCGCTATTGCAGGTTTACGACACATCTTTGATACTGGTGAGATGCCTGCATCTGTATCAACTAGGCTGATTCCTCTTATACCCAAAGCGGTGATACCTCTTCTTTGATACTGGTGAGATGGCTGCATCTGTATCAACTAGGCTGATTCCTCTTATACCCAAAGTGGTGATACCTCATATCTTCGTCAATGGAGACCTATCACACTCTATTCTCTGTGTACAAGTTATAGGCTCAATTGTGGCCATTATTGCTTGATCGAATCGCACAGAAATGAGTATGGGGTGTTTTCTTTTTCGCTTTATCTTGTTTTTGTGTCTTTTTATCTTTCAATGTTAAGGTTGTTGTGGGCTCTTATATTTGTGGTTCAATCATCCTATACAAGTCATGACAATGGATATCTTACTTAACGTAGATATGAGGAAAAGATCAAAAGGTACGCATGGTAAGTACAAGTACGTATTGATTTAAAAGTACGGCTTAACCTCAAAAGTATGAGTAACGACGGCTGATTCGCAAATCCTAGAGGAAGGACCAAAAAGGTACATGAAGGCATGAGATAGGCCAGCATCTTGTAGGTCGACAATGCTGGCCCTATTTTTGCAATAGAATATGCCGACCAATGCTATTAGAATACTCGAAAAAGGAGACTTGTCTGACACTAAACTGCAGTTGAGGGCCAACACCACTTCTTATATACATACACTCTTTTTTCTAAAAGTAATATCAGATTGAATTACTAGTGGGAAACCTCAAAACAAGGAAAACCGATAGACATACAATGGGGTAAATCAGAAACAGTCAAAGTAGAGCTCGTGATGAAGGGAGGAGAGCTCATCGGAGTCACAAGCAAATCTAAGAGACTATCGAAGAGTGGTTTTGAAGAGGAATACATAATCCACGTAAAAATGCTGAAACGTGTGAAAAGTATGTGCTCTCCAAGCTGTCGAAAGTATCCACTATCTAACTGGGAGCAAGTAGACAAAAAATGGTTCAAAATCCGAGACATGAAAGCATGAAGATGACGAGGTGGCCAATGTAACAATGGTAGAAAAAACTGCATATATGCCATCAAGATGGACTCCACTATTTTGAGTTGTACATGTAGCGGCCAGTTAGACAATTTCCAATATAGCAATTTAGATGCAAACGTTTGGCATTGTTCACCGACCAAGCCAAAGGGTATCCAGGATGCCGCACAAGGATGGTGCACAAGCTGATCTGGCTTCACAACCTCACGTGGCCATAATATAGAACGCCAATCCATCCGATGCAATGACTAAAGTTTAGGTTTTGAGAAGTTAATATGAAGATCAACAGCCAATCCATAAATGTGCAAGGCATCCATGATCCATTGAACATCATATGGTTGATTTCTAGGCCAAAACATGGAATCATAAGCATACGCTTGTGCCACAAAATGATTGCGAGATAGTAATTCCAAGCCATGTAATCGACCAGATGCCGTCAAGGAGTCCAAATAAAGCAAAAGAGGATGAGTGGCAATAGCATACAACATGGCACTTAAGGGACATCCTTGCTTGATAGAGTGGCCAAGATCCCATCAATTATACTCGAAGATTTGACTATGTTCATAAAGAAAGTAGACCACTCGACGCATTTTGAAACCAAAGCCCAAGCTTGCCATGGTTTGTGCAATGAAGTCCCAGTGAACAGTGTCAAATGCTCTCTCTATATCAATCTGCATGACAAGCTCATCATATTTTGCATAGTCAATGCCGATGAAAGCATGAGCAAGATTAATGAATCTATACTGAGTGGCATGTATGCTGGAAAACAAATGATCCTTAATGCGTGTAGCAATCATTTTCGACATTAATTTGTAAATGACCGGCATAAGCGTAATGGAACGCCAATGAGAAAAGGATTCACAAAGTGCTTACTTCGGCAACAATTTCAAAGGCCTTCTTGCCACGATTGCGACAAAGATTGTGTATTCCATGCATGATTCATCATGAAGAGTAGAGGTTGTCTTAGGGACTCCCAAAAACAAAGGAAAAACTCAACGGTAAGAGCATCCATTCAGGCGATTTCCAATGACCAAGATGTAACAAACTGCTATGCAGTTCAACTTCAATAAAGTTAGCCTCAAGTATATCTGCATCCACCATAGTCAATATAGGATTTACATATGACAACAACAATTGCCTGTCTTGCAATACCTCTTGCGAGGGAGCCACAAGAGCTGCAAAAACTGGTTGAAAATGATCCACCATGGAATTTGCCAATTGGACTTTATTGGTAGTCCATTGTCCAGAATCATCCTTAACTCTTTTAATGGCCGTAGGTTGCCGCGAATGATGCAAGTGCTAAAAAATTGTTTTGGATGAATAGCCTTTGTCCATGAGAGCATATTGCCGTGATCTAACTTTCCATTTTTCTAGTTTCCGCTTGTTATTATGCATCAATGAGACTTTAGTAGCACATAAAGTCTCTTGCTCGGAAACAATAAGCAATCTAGAATCCGCAAGATTTTCTAACTCTTGACAGGTGGCCTTATCTGCTTGCACCTTGCCTCTTTGTTGTTGCATGTATCATGTACCATAATGCTGTTTGACTGCATGGATACCCATAACAAAACGATACCAAGCCACATCCACATCCACATCAAATCAAAGAGCTTTGTAGTAGTAGGTGGAATGCCTATAGTTCACCTCTTCATGGTGCAGATTTTGTGTTGGACCCAGAGTTCCAGGGTGCAGGCAGAAGCATGATCCGGAGGTAAACACACATTGGAAGACCATCTTGAAGAAGCTTCAGCCTGATTGTGACATACAACGCAAAATCAAGGATCGGCTTGCATTTCACAGGGATATGCGAGGATTATTCGGGACAGCCGATGCCCAAATTGATCGCACTAAGATTTCCTCCGTCTTGTGGTGGCAAGAAAATGGTTCAGATGGTCCCGATCTTCAGCGACTTGTCGTCCGCATTCTCAGCCAATCAGTTAGCTCCTCTTGCTTGGAGCAATTGCGGAGTGTATATAGCCACATTGCATCTAGAAAGAGGAACCGACTTGGAGTGGAGAAAGCAAATGACCTTGTTTTTGTCAGTGCAAACTTAAGAATGCTTTGCAAGTCAGCATCCAAAGTGACAGATCCTTTTCTACAGTGGGAGATGGAGGCAAAGACAGAGGTGCTTGGAGAGGTAGGAGGATCTACACATGAGGATGAGCCTATGCAGGAGGATTGGGATGATATTCACGACGTCCAAGACTCCACTACATATTGGGAGGTGGGATGCTTTTCTGTCCCTACCCAGAGGTGAACATCAGGCATGAGTCATGACTCATTGCTCATTGGTTTTTGATATTTGTTTCCTTTGTGGCCGCTGGCTTTGCCCCTTTTTTGTATTGCACTACCATATGGGTGATTGAGTCTTGACATGTCACCTATTGACCTACAATCGTTATTTAGCACTCTTAGCCTCTACATGTCTTTTTGTAGCGCCGTGGCTGGCCTTGTAAGCCATCTTCATAATCTATGATCTATCATCTTTTTGCTTCAAGCTTTTGTGTGGAGTCTGGACTCTATTCTTCAACTTTGAGTTAATGTTCTTTCTATGAAGAATCAAGATGCTTTTGTAAAGGATATCCCAATTCATGTATTGTGTATTGCGCAATCGCGTGTAAGCCTTAAGACTGAAGAATCATTGCATAACATGCTTAAATAGGATTCTACTTGGACTAATGGGTGTGTATGGCTCTCTACTAACATATAGGTTAAATCCAACCTAATTTAAGCATATTTTAAACTTACCGTTCCGGCCCCCGTTCCCATTCCGCTTTTTTGGGCAAGGGGGCCGTTCCTGTCCGGAGGCCCTCGTTCCCGTTCCCGTTCCCGTTCTGGTTCCGGATAACTGTGATATATACAAGTAAATTCCAAAATATTTTCTTGAACAAGACATTGAACAACCATCCACCGCCCCTTACGGTCAATGTGGGCCAAGAATGGCTGCAATTCATGTCGCATCATCATCAAAACACCCTTTAAGTATTGGTGCTAGCATAAGCAATCCAAAATCATGCAAAGTATGAAGATTGATGAAACCTACCCGCAAGGCGGTAGACTTTAGGTTTCACCCGATTCTTTACTCGGAACTTTACAACACAGCGAAACTTCACGAATAAGCTTGTGATTGGAAATTATACTTCCAACAAAACACGGCCTGGGAGCTAGAGTGCTTCCAAGTAGACAACAACACTATGTAGACACCCCTTTCGGTATTTCTTTATTCTTATTCCTAACTCTTACCAAGCTGTCCAAACCTGTCCATGGCTGTAATTGCAAGGTTTTGACCCAATTTCGCCAGCACAACGGCACAAAAACCACCGTCAAGGGCACTTCCCCTTGCAATTGGTCAGTGAGTGTTTCAAACATTGCAAATCATGTATGTTTGAAATGTATTGCCTGATTGGGAAAGCTCTCGGGTGAATGAGTGGTCGTACGTGTGCGAGAGTGTGGGGGGGACTTGTTTTGTTTGCTGGTTGTGAGTGTGTGGGCGCACGCATGTTGGTTGAAGGAACAAAAGATCATTCTTAAAACTTCAAATCGACTACAATGCCCAATAATGAACCCAAAGAAGATTGTGGCATCCATAGATGGGTAAGATAGCACTTGAAAGGTCTAAAACCTCTTTCCAAAGAAGAGAGAAAGGCAATTGGAATTGCGCAAAAGAAATGCCCAAGAAGAAGGATAGAGCCAAAGCAAATGCACATGAGTCTCCTCCAAATGGCGTCAGCATGGACTCGGTGCATCTGAAATTTTGTTTTCTGCAAGCACCACGCGTGTGTAAGACAATCACGCCACCAAGCATCTTTCTTTTGCAAATGCCACAAACAATTGCATACCTCTGATACCCAAGGATGTCAATGTGATTGCTGAGGGGGCAATCAGCTAATCTTTCTTTGAGCATTCAAAGGAGGAATCGGCAGAAAGCGTTGAAGGCAATCTCAAATTTGAGCCTAAAAGGAGCGGTAATAATTATCCAAACCAAATTGAATGGAGTGTGTGCATGTTGTGTGTGTGTGTGGGCGCGCGCATGCGTGCGTGGGTTGAATGTGTGTTTGTGGGTTATGTGTACCTCCCCCTATTATAACTTGGAAGGTAAAAGAGGATAGTAGGGTGTAGGTACTTTTGCCTGGCTACTTGAACTTCTGATGATTTCATGTGATTGCTTTTCTTGTTTTGTGTAATAATGTGCTACCACTTTGCTTTCACTTATGTAGGGAGGAGGTATTCAACGTCGTAATGCTCCTGTGCTGCAGGCTATTCGCGAAGAGGTGCATTACAACTACTTAACCCCTGAATTGAATTTGATATACAAATAAATGAGCTGTACAAAGTTTTGTTTTTGTTCTCTCTAGCTCATAGTAAATGGCAGGTGTTTGCACTTGCCAGATTAGTGTATGCTGAGGTAGGACTTGTTCATGCAGGTTACCACTGAAGGAAAGTATTCGCTCGTGCTAGTATTCGAAGCCAAGGCACTGGAACTAAAAGACTTCACGGAACGGCAGGTATGTAGAGATGCAGTTTTCCAGGTGGTTTCTTTTCTTATGCACTAGGAGCTACTGTGACCTGATGAAGACCTGCCTTCAAACACGGGATTGGGAAAATTGCCTGTAACTGTATGTGCAAGAGTGTGAAAATACAAACATCAAATGGCAGAGATTAAATCAAATGATTAACATTGGTTTTTGTCTTTCGATTCTCGAAGATGCTTATCTTGTTGCACAGCTGTCTGGTTTTGTTACCTGCCATCAAATTGATTTTGTCGAAACCCTTAAAGTATATGTTGAGCATTTCATTTTAGCATTTGGTTTGAAGATTTTGCTTGTATGGCCTCTTTTATTTACATGCTGGAATTGTTGCTCATTTTTCTGTAATGATTGGCGTACTCCTTAATCTAGCAAGTTGAGATAATAAGCCATTCTTGTGTGGCATATATATCATAGAAAGACACTGTTTTTATAAAGCTATCTCTTATTCACTAGGGCTTGCTGCCATCTCCTGTGTAGAAAAGTACCATTAGTACCATAAAGACGCTGTTTTTATAAAGCAATCTCTCATTCACTAGGGCTTGCTTCCATCTCCTGTGTAGAAAAGTACCATTGGTGTCTTTATCGCTTTTCTTATCTCACTGCAGGGTCAGCATGAAACACATTTTGGCAAGGGTGAAACTTTGAAACCTTGAAACTCTTGAAACGTTTTGGGTGGTGCTGAAACATCCCATATAAAATCTGAGCTGAAACATCCCTTAATTTCTTGGCTCACACTGCTTAATCCTTTTGGGCAAGGAGTTGGTCTATGTGGTGACGTTTCGTCTCCTCTTTCCTATGAGGTGAAACGTTTTGGAATGAAGCATTTTGGGGCTGAAACATGTGGTGGTGATGCTGACTAAATTCATTATTATGTACCATCGTGCTTGTGGATACTGGAAGGGCACTTGTCAGCATCTCACATCCCAGTTATAGTGGTGGCATGTTCCTTGGTGCAAGTGAGAAGCTTTTGGTCTCTATACCATCCTTATCTTCCTAGGTTCTTTTATATCTTCAATGTCAGTATCTCCTTGTAGCTTTGTGATTGTTGCATTTGTCTTTGAGGTGATTGGTAGCCAAATTTTTTTGTTGCCTATGTGGTAGCTCTTTTGCAATAGAGAGATCCTTGGGTATCCACCATGTCACTATGTGTGGTGGAGGAATAGTATGGGCCATGGAAGCAATTGTAGTAGCTCTACTCTTCATGGTAGAATTGGAATTCTTTTGCTTAGATGGTTGTGATTGTCTTTTAAGCTTGGACCTTGGTTGTTGCTTTGCATAATTAGTCTTTAATTGCACTTTGTAGCCTAACTTGTGGATTCAATAGCCAGAAATCTCTTTAACTCAGAGGAGGGAGAAAAAAGAAAGTCTTACTAATTTGTGTGAATTTACAGGCCAAGTTTGCATCCTTTTTTGGACCCGGGATAACGGCAGATATAGGTATGGGCTGAACTTGAATGATAATTTAAACAGTTGTTCTAGCGCAAGCAATGCCCTCTAAAGCTTTGTGCTTACAGCTGCGGGAGGCGAGAACTTGTATGAAGTAAAGCTTGTGGTCAATGGAGGGCAATAGTATGCTGGAGCGGCAGGTTACTTCCTCGGTCGCAACCTTGTAACATATGGGATTGCTGTACAGTCCTGTTTAGTTGTATCTAATGAAAGCTTCTTATCTGTATTACTACTAGTAAGGCTGTCTGTTCAAGCTTAGCGACGACCAACATGACATATCATTGTGTTTTGGAGTATTCAACTTTTGAGCTCTCTTGCAAGAGAATAAGATTGTCAAAACTTGTGCTAAGGTTTGCAATGCAGGCACCAGCTTTTCTGATTTGTTCTTCGATCTATTGTCCTGTTCAAAACAAAGTGAAGGATCGTGCTGACATTCTTAAACCAAGCCATCTGCCTCTGTAGACTATGGCCCTACCTTTTGAAGGTTTGAAGAGGAGAGAGAGAGAGAGAGAGAGAGAGGTGTCTCTTACTATTTCTTGCCACACATGGCAAGGTTTGAGAAAAGTATGCCCTTTCTACACAGGTTCGAAAAATGTTTGTACGAACACCCCCTCTCTCTTTAGAGGCATTGCTAAAAGTAAAAGAAAAGAAAAAGCCACATGTAAGGCTCTTATTTGAGATGGAAGGATCCATTTACAAATGATAAGATTTCAATGTTTCACATGCAAAAGTCAAGTGTATGCCAGAGTCCTTTGCGTTCGTGGGTCGGACGGCCCTTTTTTTAGCTTCGATGGAAATGGCTCTTGTGGGTCCAAGTGTTTGCAATGATTAGCCATGAATAGTTCCACCACCTGTTGAAATTAGATGAGTCTTTGATAAGCTTTGTTTTTGGGACACCGTGAGGTCCAGTATCTCACATGTGCACATTCACTGCCTTTGTAGTTTCATGATAGCTAATGCTCCAACCCCTTTAAATACACACATGACAGATGTTTTTAGAGACCATCTAGTTGGCTTTGTTCTTGTTCTTAGATTCAACTTCTTTGGCAAGACCAATTTTATGTTGAGCACAATAAATGCACATTTTCCCATGTAAGGTGGATTATTTGGGATTTATTGTTTCAAAAGATAGTCTCTACAAAACCTAGCAAGATGGAAGCTATCGTGGCATGGCTTACTCTTCAATCGGTTATAGAAGTATGTGGATTTGTTGGCTTGACAAGATGGTATAGTGCTTTTATGAAATTTGATGCAAGGATAGTCTCACCCTTAACAAATGCTCTCATGAACATTGTAATTAGATCAATCGTGCTCAATCTAGTTTTGATGAACTCAAAGGAGCTTTATCAGGACTTCCATGTTTCACGAAGATATTCACTATCTTTAAAGATGCAAGTGGATAAGCAATTGGTGGTGTTTTGCTTCAAGAAGGCAAGAAGCTTATTATTCTTCCACGTTATGCTCTCATGAATTTAATTATCCTACGCATGACTTGAACTTATTATTAACAGTTGTTAACGCTCTCAAAGTTCGATGATATTACTTGCCTGGAAGAAGATTTGCTTGTATATCTATTATACAGTCTCAAATGAATTTATATTTTGTGGATTTGATCAAGCAATAATGATGATGGATAGAATACTTTGCAAGTGTAATTTTGACGTTTGAGTTTAAATAGGAAATAAGAACTTGGTAGACAATGCTTTAAAATGGAAGAGTACACACCTTTTCTATGTTCATTGACTTGGTATGTGAGTGTTGTAGCAAGATAATCATCTAAAAAAAAGTATATTTTAGTTTCTTTTGGCTAAAGAGTGATGTCTGACTTATGTTATCAAATGCTTGACTTGTTAAGGGATTAATATTGAGCGAGTTCATGACCTTGGTAAGCTTTATCGAAGCCACACACCTCAAATGACATAGAAATACATTTCTATGGATTTTATCACATGATTTCTTGTTCACTTCGTTACGATTCTATTTCTGTGATAATTGATACGCTTGCAAAAATAGCTCATTTCTTGTGAAAACAAAATTTAAAATGAAATAAGTAGCACAAGTATTCTTGAAAAGTTCTTTATGCATCATGAATCACCTCATTCCTTGTGAAAACAACATTTAAAATGAAATAAATAGCACAAGTATTCTTGAAGAGTCTTTTTATGCATCATGGATTACCTCATTATATGGTTTCTGATTTGTCGATACGAAAACGTATTTTGCATGTAGCACATGCTATCATCCTTAAACAAATGATCAAACGGAGAGGACAAACCTTATCACTGAAGAGATGCATAGAGCTTGTTGTATGCATAAGAAAGCTACGTGAACAAGGCTTTTATATTTAGTTGAATTTGCGCTCAATTAATTTCATCAATGTACCATTGGTATGTCTCCTTTTTTAAACCTTATGGTTAAGAGTGGCTTACTCTTTTAAAGTGGACGGACCCGCTTATAAGGATGTAAGCTTCTCAAAATTAGCTACATTAGACTGATATTCCATGTAAGTACACAAAGACAATGCAAGATAAGCTGAAAAGCTATGCTGACCTTAAACAATCTACTTGATTATTTGAAGAAGAAAGTATGGTGTTTTGAAAGTATAATAAGTGCAAATCACTTTCAATGGGTAAGTGCAAGAATCTTAGTACAATGTATTATAAACTATTTGTTTATCACAAAAAAAAAACAAATGATCAAGCCTAGTGATTCTATCGTCTCATATCAAGGTACACGATCTATTTCATGTGAACTTATTTTAGAATTATGTATGTGATCCAAATCACATTAGTAACGATTCTCTTTTGACTACCACCATGAATATAACATTTGAAATGTAGTATGAAACCACTCTCCAAACTCAAACCAAATCTTTGCAAAATAAGATCAAAACTGGACATCTTGTGATATAGTCAACTTATTTTAAGAAAGATGTTATGTGGGAATGTGATAATACTTTGAGATATAATTACTTGACATTTATGTTGAGGTAAGGACACCCCAAATTTTCAAGTGTGAGAGTTAAATTCATGATTTTATGAGCCTACCATCCCAAATTTTCAAGTGTGAGAGAGAGTTAAATTCATGATTTTATGAGTCTTTGAAAAGAATAAATACTTTTCACACCATAATTTCGTAATTTATGTCATAAAATGATTGTTTTCATGCTAAAAATTTTGGTGAAAAGCAAAGTTGTTTTCTATCTCTATTGGGTTCGAGGAAGCAATGGTTTAGTTATAAAACAATTTTGTTAAATGTGCTTTTGTGTTTTTTGGTGTGTTTTCGCAAAAAACAGTCGTTTTCTATTTTTGTTCGGTGCGGTAAAGCCATAGTTCACTTTTAGAAAAAACTTTCTTTGGTTTTTATTCTTCGATGCTTTTTTGAAAAGAAACTTTTCTTAAGCGTTGTCTAATCGAGGTTATATGCAAAGTGACTAATTGTGTCAAAACATTTTTTTAAAAAAAATGCGAGAAAGCCCTTTCATGAAAAGCAACATTGTAATTATTCCAAGCCAATATGGGGAAATTTAAGGCTCATTAGTTGAAAAGATTTTGTTAAATTATATTAGAATGATTAGACTTGAAAGAGGCTAAAAGCGAGCATAAGAGTTGACTAAAATAAAGGAAACTTTTTTGAAGCAAAAATAGAGGATTTTCTAAATCAAGAATCCATTTTCTCAAAAAAATGATTGTCCTTGTTCTAACTCTCTCTTTCTCTCTCCCTTTGTCAGTGCCTACATAAGAGTACATTTTCACACAAGGAGGTTACAGATACACACATCAATTGTGTTGCAAGCTCTCTCTCTCTCTCTCTCTCTCTCTCTCTCTCTCTCTCTCTCTCTCCATCATCATCATTATCATCCCCATGCTCTTGGTCTCTTGGTGAAGTGCTCTTACTCCTTGTCACCTTCTCGGTAAGCGAAAAGAAGTTTTTTCCTCTTTTCATGGTGATAGTGCTTTTTATTGGCATCTTTGTAGCGTAACCTCTACAAAGCACTCTCTTTCTCTCTCTTGCAACAACATGAGAAGCCTTTCCAAAAGCTGTGAAGGTTTGCGACATCAATATTCATATCTATGATACTAAATCAAACTCATCGCCAATATTCATATCTATGGGTACAAAATTGCCTACTGCATAAAGGCATTACTAAGGGGACATATCATATAGACTTGCCAGGTTGCTTTTACGTATATGTTTAAATTTGTTTTAGTGAGTTGATTGCACTGGTTTGGTCTCTATGAAGATTGTCCAGATATGTGATCACTTATAGCAAGCTGTATAGTCAATTGCGCATAAAATGGTTGTCTTTCGACATCATAAAATATAGTGCATAATTTATATAGGAGAAGTAGTGTAATAGGGTGATAGTCTACTATATGGGGCTGAGATTAATGTATTAGTATGGTTTTATTGTCATTCTTTTCTACTATGCATATTCTTAAAAGTAGGCGAAATTCCATTTTCACATGAAGTTTAGATTCGTGGTATATGCTTATACTAAGTGGTGGAGCTGATTTGTGTCATCTTTAGGTTCGCTTAACAATAAAATTACAAGTATAATACCCTCAAAGAAAGTATGTTGGTGTCTTGTGTGAATGTATACCACATCAAAAGTTTTCTAGGTCTAAACTAATCCTATGTGGAAGAGGGCTAAAGTGTGCTCATAGTATGTCCTTTGCATCGGTTGAGAGTGCTTAAATTGGTATTTTAGAAATATGTTTACTTGTATATTAGAATTTTGTAATGCATAAAGATTGTGTGGGTACAATTAAAGTTTGTTAAAAGTGGGTACAATTAAATTGCATGTGTGGGATTCATGTTCCAAGGGATAATTGGTTTATGTTATATGGTTGAAGATTTCCCATACGGTTATGTTTATAGTCAAGGTTATGTAAGCTAGATGTGGCTCTTGGTTTATCTTTGAGTGCTAGGCTCTGCTCCCAATACGTTGCCAAAAATTTCATAGCAATATGTTGTGCTAAGTTGGTTTGGTAGGGATGGTTGCACATCACCCAAAGCAGGGTTGAATACACACATTTATGATGTAATTGATGGTTTATGGTTGAATGTGAGACACACTTGTGTGATTGTTTATGGTCAATAATATGATTGGTGGCGATTATCTCTTGGCCATAGCTATGACGCAATTGATCTTATAAGCTATGAGAGTCATACATGTGGTTTATAATTAAATGAAGATTCCTTACATAATTGATTGTTTTGGGAAGATATGTTTGAGGTGTATGGTTGTTGCATAAATAGAATTCATGTTTATGTTGATATACAACATCTAACAATTCAAATCGCACAACAATAAAGGATAGGCATTGTGGGTCAGCTCTGTTGTGCCCATGTTTCAGGGATTTCTATGGTAGGACCTAGGTAAACATGTACTATTGAGCTGGCCTGAAAGATTTGTAGTAGATCTTGCGAGGCAGTCATGATTCAGGGATCTGATCTTGCACCCTGTGTAGCATTGAAGCGTGCAGCTTAAATTTGTATGATGGTTATGCTTTTCTACCACCAACATGTATGTTGGAGTCCTTTAGAGATAAGGCTCATGGAGGAAGGCAAAGTGGTCTTATTCACAGTACCGGTTGATACCACACAAGATCCGATGCTATCAAGGTATTATTTTTTGTTTAAAGCTATAATGTACTTATTTTGATGGCTTTCTTTTTGGGATGATATGTCTTGGGATGCCTTGAGGTCTAACACCTAACATCTACACACTGCCCCCATTCATAGCTACATGGTAGAGCTATATCATAGATCCATTCTCAAGGCAAGTAAGTGGTTGATGAGTTTCCTCTTCAGGATCATCTCCTTGGGACATAGTTATTACAAGCAACCTTTGCATCTATAACAGTTCCCTTATAGTTTGAAATGATTGCTTGTTCTTGTGTTGATATGCTCTCTCTATAAAAGTGAGCGCCTTGAATATTCCTCTTTTCCATATGGCTTGTCCATTGGCACGATTCATCAGGTTTTGTGACCGCTAGCATGGGTGCGTGCAAGACCTTGGAAGAGCCAGACCTTGAAAACAAGCCCATTCGGTGCAACAAAAGACTTCAAATGGGTCATTTTATGACATTTTTGACCAAAGAACTTCAGCCATCGATGAAATCACTATCACCATGTTTACTTTCTATTGGTTTAGGTTTCTATTCGCCCTCTCTCCCATAGGTGTGTTTTGAGTCATATTCTTACGCACCCCACCTAAGCAACTTATGTATGGTCAACTCTCTAATTCAAGCCTAAGCACTCTAAAATTTCACGTGCATACACAAAGAGTGTTAGCTAGATAGGAAGGAAGCATGTATCTACAAAAAGCATCCACCAAAGTTCTTAGGTTATCCCATACCATTTCTTAAAAACACGTCACACTGTACATAACCATAGAAAACAATTACAAGAACTCTCTCTCTCTCTCTCTCTCTCTCTCTCTCTCTCTCTCTCTCAAAAATGTTGGGCTCAATAGAAATAGTAATTCTCCATTCCTAAAGAGACTTCATGAAACATAAAACATTACTTTCCGGAAGAAAATTTCATCTCGCTCGTCATCTTTTGGCCACTTAAATGGTAATTGTGGTCAAAACGTTATGCGTGCATTGAAGAAAACAGATAATCGTGAGACATGGGTTGACACCTCTTTCTAAGTGTTCTCAAATCTTATTTTTTGTTGGGTCTTGAACTTGGAATTCATGCACGGAAAATTGGACTTGGCTTGTTGCTTGGACTTGTGTTCACATGCACATGCCTAGAAATGCCTTGTGCACGAATGTTCCGTAGGGTCTTGTACCGTCGTATATTTGCGCCCGGGGGATTCACTGTATATACAAAACGAGACGCCACCTGCGAGAGCGGGAAACTTTGATAAAACCCCTATATACAAATCATATTAGGGAATATGACCCCCCTTTCTACCCTTATACAACACTCAATAAAGAAAACTAGCATACCCCTATCTTACATATAAAATCTAAGTCTCACATGATCTAACTGAGTAAAAATAGTCAAAGATTGTGTAGCATATTGATTGGCAACGTACTAAAGAACCACTTCTATTGATAACTACATGTACCTCAATGTATCTTAGTTTGACTTTCAAACTATGTGCCCGATCAGCCTGCACTCTGGCTACTCGTCCAATTCTGACCCATCCAAAACTAGTGTAAATCAACCCTCGACCTGCTCCAAATCAGTCCTTATCTATAACTAGCTTGATGCAAAATTTGATGTGTGACCCGATAAAAAACTTTTCCAAAATTCATCCAAGTTCTAGTGCACACTAACGACCAATTGTTACAAGTAATCAACTCGGGTATGTCCCCCCCCTCCGATAAATATGATACCCCCCCTCCCTTAGTTTTGAGCTTGGGAGATAACTTCTTGGGGTCTGCCCCTATCTTATACGCTTATGTAACTTTAACCCCCCCCCCCCCCCCCTGCACTTACATGGTGCGGTAAGTTTTCCATTGTGAATCCCTCGGGATTTGCGCGCAAACTTCCTCTAGTCGTAGGGTCGTAAAAAAGGACCATCCAATCCGATGTTGCATTCCATAGCATATTTGTGCGCTTGTGTGCTTAATTTTTGTATGTTAACTTCTTGCATTAATGCCTTGAATAGTTTGAGGAAATGGGGAGGCTCGCTCGAAATTATGGGTATACTGTTTGTTCACACATTTTATGGGTTGTGAATAGATGGTAAGTATAACCCTCTTTTCAGGATGAGAATTCCTCATATTAGAGCCTTGGGAAACCTAAAAGTCAGAGCATTAATAAATGCGTGTTCACTGTTTTTCATCAAAACAGTCCATTACATCGCTAAATTCTCTGTTTTTTAGTACCTTTCTTTGAATTTTAACCATGCATTTTGAATGGAGATAATGTGGAAGCTCTCTTCTCACCCTATGCTGGCAATGGAAGATTTTCATCGTGAAGAATTGCATCGAAATTGAAGATTTCAGCCATTCAACAACTTCGAGCGTGAAGGCTTTGCTCAATCTACTCTAGTGTAGGATTTTTCTTATCCTATGTGCTAGAGGAGAATGTGAGTTCTTAAGAGAGTAGATAGAAGGAACAAACAGCTTGGAGAATCGACAGCAACATTCACTTGTTTGCAACAATAAAGTTTTCAATTGCATCGGTATGGAAGTCTGGCATTGTATTGCCCATGATATTATGTAAAATTGTCCCATAAATAAAGAGAAGTTTTGAGGGAGGGGCTGGCCATTCTGGCTCATTGTGTGCTTTGTTTCATTTCAGCTTTGTCTTTAGAATATACAAGTGTTTGGTCTCTTAGTTCCAACCTGGTAACATTGGTATCAAAGCATAGCATTCTTTCACTTCTTTTATGAGAATTGATCCTCGAAACACTATGGACAGGCTAAGAAGACAAGCTTTTATATTGGAATGTTAGAGGTAGGCATATTGTGCATAGTACAGGGCATGCAATATTTGAAGCAACAGGTGAAAGGAATCAAGAAAGGGAGCATATCAATAAAAAAGGGGACAAGTACGAGATGATGAAGCTTCCACTCTCATTGCTAAAGATTCTTGTATTATGCAAAAGCTTCCTTAAGCACAAGAGAAAGAATTGAAGCCCTACCATGAGGGATCATAGGTGCAGAAGTGTATGGCAGCCAAGAAAGTGGAGTCTTACATGGATTGCAATATTGAGTATACGGTGAGGGAGCTATGTATGCGACCTTTGGATTTAGCACATGCGTATTTTTGGCTCGTTTTAGAGGTGTAGGTGAGAAAAATGCAATTGAGCACACACTTTGTTGGAGGACAATGAACACTTTTCAAAAAGGCAAAGGATGGATGCGCATAGAGAGGAATCTGTCAATTCAAATTATGCAAAAAAGTCATTGTAATGCATAATGTGGAATTGCACAACTCTTAGCTGAAAATACTAATGCATATCAATTAAGTCATGGGTTGCATATTTGGTCACATGCACACCATGGTCACATGCCCCATGCAAAAGGTGCTTTAAGGCATGCATTTAATAGGATGAAGTGGGAGAACATGTTTCTACACAAATGGTTGATCATGTAGAGCCATTTAGAGTGCAAAATTGGGATTTCAATCGCCTATACCTCCTTCAAAAGGGGAAATAATGCATCAACCAGTAGCTCCCTTTAAGTGTCATTTGGACTTATAACACTCACGTGATGCAAACAAATCCATGGATCCTAAAGACTTGAAGACCGTGAATAAATCCATTAAGTTCGATGCATCCTGTGGTGAATATGATGCAAGCAAAGTGTTGGCATTTATTGCTCAGTTTGATATTTCTTTTGGTAATGAAGATTCATCAAAAAATCTATGCTTCATAATGTAAGTATGTTTTTGAAAGGTACAACTACACATTGGTGGATATGTGTAAAGCAATCAAAACTTGGAAAGTCTTTAAAGAATGCTTCTTTTCTCAGTTCCTACCTCAAAATGCAATACAAAACCAAATTCCACCTTTTCTCTAATCTTCGGATGCAAAACAATAAAAAAACTTCAACAACTTGAAGTATTGGTTGCCACCAATACTGTAGCAACCTCTAACTTCTTCCAACAAACTTCAAATTGCTCAACAAAAACCGTAAAATCTTGACTAACATCTTGATGCAACGCCTTCAGCTTTGCACTTGCTTTCGCAGAGAGAAACCGTCTTCCAAAACCACCCAAAAAATCACGTCCGCAACTCTTGTCATGAGCTTCGATCGTCACTTTTCAGACCATCAAGTTAGACCTTCCTAGTAGTGGCACCGTGTGCAACTTCTCTGCGTCTGTCACCATGCGCATTGACATCATCCATAATTCAAAATCTACTACCCAGTCCTCCGGGTCTTCTATTCACGTGAAAATGGTTCCAACCATCTCCATCAATTCACACTTTGACCATTGAACATTCCACTAGACAAACCCCCAACTACCTGTCGGCTTCAAACTCTGCTTTCCGCTTCAACTAGGAGCAATCAGTGTGCTCCTCAATGGGGGCACCAGAAGATGGAGAGGGGGAATGGGGGGAACACACCTAGCACACAACACAAGGCCTATAGCTCAGGGCATTCACACTACCCCTGTCCTCTCCAAAAAACCTTCACAAATTTACACTTTAACTGGCAGACCACTGTCCGCACACACATCCACGCACATCCACACTCACCACAAGCAAAGACACCACACGTTCACACTTGCCGAGATGAGCTACCCACACACATTTCCTAGGTCATTTTTAACCACACACCGTTGCCACGCACAACACCTCTCTCTCACTTCCATTCCGCACACCAAAATGGCCCGGAGGGCACACTTGCTCACACACGTCGGCACGCAACGCAAAAGCAGAAGAAGTAGAGAAGGGGGAAATGGGAAAGTAACACTCGAGAAACGGCTATGGAAGCTCAATCACCTCAAACAAACACCATACACAAGCTCACTTACAACAACGGCACACCCACTCGGTTGCTAGGAAAAAGAAACACACTCCTTAGGCTCTGTAGGCACACACCTCTGCACAAAGAAGCCCCACCAATAAACACCCTCTTATTCATTTGGATCTCTGCAACCAGCTCCCAAAAAGCCCTGGCCAAAAAGCATTTGAAAATTATTTAAAAACCCTTTTACTAGGGTGCCCCGTTCATCTTTAGAATGGGCTCTTTAGTTGGTCCATGTGGCACCCAAATTTGGCATTTTTAAGAGGGCGGTGCCCTTTGCTTGAGAGATGCTCTATCGGCTCCTTTTGCTTGAACTTGGGGGGGGGGGGGGGGGGGGGAGCACTAGCTGTCACAAACTGCTGACATGTCAAGCCACTAAAGAACAGAGGCAACCTGCAGATCTCGGCCGAGGGGCCTAAACCCTAGAAGTAGAAGAAGGAGAAGTAGTAGTAGAAGTTTTACCAACTTATAAAGTCTTGCTGACTGGCTTATTTTTAAAGAAGATTTCCCACTAACTTACGGGACCCCGTCCGATGGGGCCCAAGTGACCTAAAGAGATTAAATAAAGCAGGACCTCTCTCTCTCTCTCTCTCTCTCTCTCTCTCTCTCTCTCTCTCTCTCTCTCTCACACACACACACACACACACACACACACACACAATCCCGGAGCATGATGATGTGGCAACTGTACAGATGCCTGCATTTTTTGCGCTGACAGTGCCACATGGTAGACAATACGGATTTCCGTGTTTTGCGTTGATGATGTGGCAGCTGTACGGATTTGCGCAAAATGCGCCGGCAGCTTTTGGGTCAGTTACTTTTAGAGTTTGATGCTTTTCATGTAATTGCTTTTGAGAAGCCAAGGGACTTTAAATATGTGCCATGGGCTCATTCTCTGGCACACTTCAATGTGGAGATGTAGAGCTTGGAGTACCGGCTTTGTACTAAGTTCAAGCAATATAAAGAAATACCGAAAGGGATGCCAATGTTTGGGGCCAGTGCTCTCTTGGGGTGGAACTCCGCCACTCCCCATCTCGTGTGTCGTGCATCTCTTTCAGTTTAGTGTTATTTAAAGTGCTTAAAGTTGTTCAGTTTGATCTTTTCTGTTGGCACATGGTGCCCGTCTCGTGACACTAGCAATGTCGCTAGTGTCCCTTAGCACTTACATGCTTGTACTTCTCTCTCTCTCTCTCTCTCTCTCTCTCTCTCTCTCTCTCTCTCTCTCAAACTCACCCTCTCCCTCTCCCTCCCTTGCACTAGAGATGTCGTGGGGGGGGGGGGGGGGGGGGGGGGGGGGGGGGGGGGGTTTGGTGCCTTTTTTGCTTTCAAAAAACTTGGGGCACTTGCGACACCATTAGTGCCATCCACCAGCGCATGAGGCCATTGGAGGCCCCTAATGCCGACTATTGGCCAAAACCGCCACTCACCGCCCATTGGGCCGTCGCCCGTCGCCACGCAGTGCTCTGCACAACGCCACCAAGCTGGACACCATAGCCATGGCAGGAGGAAGCTTCTCCCCTCTCTCTACGTTGCCTTATGAGGCGTCACCCATTCTATATATAATGTACTCTCGGCGGTCATAGCGCGCATATGGGATTACCCCAATGCCACATGGCATTGCCTGGGGAACCCCTCCTATGTAGAGCCCAAAAACTTTCATCGACTCACATAAAAAAACCCCCTTTGAGTGCCTTTTTTAATCTTCTCCAATTTCCTGCTAGATCATCGGATGGACCACCTGTAAAGCCTGTGTAAATCCCCACCTTTTTGACCTTGAGTCCCAAGAGCCGCATCGTATTCAAAAACTTCCGCGACCACAAACAATCGGTCCAAAAAACGAGAAAAATTATCTGGCACCGTTTTACCGACAATCGCTCGTCTGCCATATCTGGTCGCCTGAGATGCTGATTGACAAGCCGCCAATTCTTGTTGACTCCACACAATGCACACTACCTTCTAGAACCTTGGCGAGCCCGAAAGAACTCTGGATGGCACATCTACCGAGGCGATCAAAGTGCCACACAACTGGCCTCGACGTATCTTCAACTGGCTACAACTTTCCCGTTCAAGCTTCGATTGACAATCTGGAAAGACTAGCATGCACCACAGCTCGAGCATTTCAAGTCTATCCATTGATTGACCATCCATCTCCACTTGCCCTATCCGTCGGGGATCTGCGAAGCCCTCCATCTTTGAACCCCCATAATTTTTACCTTGTAGCTTCGTTTGAGGCCCCGTTTGGATCGGTTTGTAGAGCACCTTGAACACCACATTCCAAAGCACCATTCCAACACTTCGGTCACCTCGATCTACAAACCTGATTGGCCCATTTTGGAGCCTTTCTGGCCCAAAAAACCACCTTAATCATACATTTCAACAATCACTTGCCTGCCCAGGTCCTCTGTACCTACTCTAGCACTCTATCCTGCACCTGGAGACACCCATAGAATTGCATTGCACTGCTCACAACACACACCAACTTTAGCTGCACCAACGTCCAAAGTCCTCTATTACAAAGTCATTCTCAAACCGAATTTTCCATGTTGTGTTTGTTACATTGGCAAGTTGTAAGCATAAGCAAGTTTTCTTGAAATGCTTTTTTACCCCATTTTGCTACATGGCTTTGGTTTCTATGCTTACATTTGCCCTTGTATCCATGATAGCTGTTTTCTTCCATAGGGCAATATTGCCCAACCCAAGAGACATTACTTGTAAGAATTGATCTTGTTTAGAGGGACCTTATGCTTAGTAGCGTGCTTCTTCTAACTTGTCTAGGCAAGCTACATCACCCCTTTAGTTGGGACGTACCTTGAGCAAATTTTGTGACAGTATGGTGCAAGTCACTTGTGCCTATAAGGTTGCTCTCGTGTGCTTAAGATATCCCTTTGTTAAGGCGGTTATGCCGCTAGCGGAAGCTAAATAGCGAGAACTCAACCAACAACAGAATTTGTCAGACGAGGACGGAGCTTGACCCGCAGGCGCATGGAAACAACTAGGTGGGTGTCAAATCACCTACTCGACCTTCTAATGACAATCACTACTAAGGAAATCAAATCTAAATTCTAAAATACGCAAGTAACTGAAATCCGTACTACGAACGAATGCTATACGAAACACGATCTAGAATCATTGAATCGATCTCAAACTCAAGGGGAAGTCTATACACTAGGTAAGAACAATACCCTAAAGACTTGAACTGCAAACTCAACCTATAACCACTCTGTGCGGTAAACGCGTATGAAGACAAGCCGAAATATACAGGTGACCGAAACTTGACCCCGATGGTACTAATGTGTAGCTCTACTCGTTGTGGTTCTATAGATATGCTGCACGCTCAATTCCGACACACGAGTTGGAAGAAAACTCACACCGAAGCTCGTAGGAACTTACCACACATAGAAGCCGATAGCGCGCACTCTTGGTATCTGTGCGTAGCTCTCGCCGTTGCTAACACAATGGCGGTGTCGCTTCTCCAATGGCGGCTCTGTAGCTCGCGTAGCAAGTAGATAAGACTCTCTCTCTCTCTCTCTCTCTCTCTCTCTCTCTCTCTCTCAGACACAGTCATGGCGCTCAAAAACTCACTTTGATTAATAATCCCCTCTTTAGGTTACAAAAACTTTGGCTTATATACCTTAGCTTTGGAGGTGAGAACATCTCTAACTAATTACATCAGCAAGTGAAATTACTTCGGGATTATAAGCTGGAAACTCAATTGAGTTCCGTTACTTAATGAATGGCTCAAATCAAAATTAATGTCGGAAAGACATTTATTACAATCAATGGTTACAAAATGATGAGTGTGAGTAAAAATGTAGGTGTGATCCTCTGCTGGCTCAACACTCCCCCCCCTCCGGAGAGAGAGTCTTATCTACTTGCTACGCGAGCTACGGAGCCGCCATTGGAGAAGCGACACCGCCATTGTGTTAGCAACGGCGAGAGCTACGCACAGATACCAAGAGTGCGCGCTATCGGCTTCTATGTGTGGTAAGTTCCTACGAGCTTCGGTGTGAGTTTTCTTCCAACTTGTGTGTCGGAATTGAGCGTGCAACATATCTATAGAACCACAACGAGTAGAGCTACACATTAGTACCATCGGGGTCAAGTTTCGGTCACCTGTATATTTCGGCCTGTCTTCATACGCGTTTACCCGACGGAGTGGTTATAGGTTGAGTTTGTAGTTCAAGTCTTTAGGGTGTTGTTCTTACCTAGTGTATAGACTTCCCCTTGAGTTTGAGATCGATTCAATGATTCTAGATCCTGTTTCGTATAGCATTCGTTCGTAGTACGAATTTCAGTCACTTGCGTATTTTAGAACTTAGATTTGATTTCCTTAGTGGTGATTGTCATTAGAAGGTCGAGTAGGTGATTTGACACCCACCTAGTTGTTTCCATGCGCCTGTGGGTCAAGCTCCGTCCTCGTCTGACAAATTCTGTTGTTGGTTGAGTTCTCGCTATTTAACTTCCACTAGCGACGTAACCGCCTTATCACCCTTTTTTAGAGCCTAGCTCCATGCACTATGTCAGATTCACACATTGTCAAGCTAGCTAAGCTAAGATTATGTTGTAAAAAATGTCCAATAGAAATTAACTATAATCAGCATTAAAATACATTATCATTGATGTCATTGGTCATATAAAAATTATCAGTAGCACGAGATTTAGCACGAATTGAAATGGTATACACCGCTTTTGTTGGATTTTGTCATTTGCAAGCAGTGATTAAATGCTGCTACCAGCTGATAAAGTAAGTCAATTTGATCTCCAACACAAAGGCAATGTGATATTTATTGTCAGAGTTAAGTAGTGTAACGAGGATTTGATGAATGGGCCTAATCAGAGAATGGCTTGCTCCTCATCAACATCAACAGAAGGAGGCTTGTTCAGAGACTGCCTAATACTAACTGCAAGCCGCGGTGAGTCGGCACCATCTTCGGAGACAAGCTCCACATTGTTTTCCCCAGAGAGATCTTCCAAGGAAAGGCCCATGGTCTCAGGCACGAGGAAAGTGCAATGAAAGCCTAGGCCATTGATGATGCCGAGTGGGATAAGGGCCGCTCTTACTCCCAAGCCCGTCGGGTAGCCAACCTCTTGATGCCCTTCTTTGCTACTATGTGCAGCATATAAGAAGCCAAATGCACCGACCATGGCACCTGCCTTCCCGGCTGCTGCTGAGATCCCATGACATGTCGACCTAAGTCGAGCCGGAAAGAGCTCTGCTGGTATTATGAAGGTGGTCGTGTTCGGCCCAAAATTAGCAAAAAAAAAGGTGAATGCATAAAGCACAATGAATGGCAGGTAATGACCCTCTCTCAAAGTGTAGTAGGGTATGGACGATGCAAACATGAAGGCAGTCATCATGGCAAAACCCATGAGCTGGATCGGGCGTCTGCCTATCCAGTCAATGGTGAGGACTGTGAACCAATAACCTGGAACCGTGGAGCAAAGCGCAATGAGCGCCTGTGCGCGGCTCATCCTAAAGACTTCCTCAAGAGCACTCATGGTTCCCGCTTTGGGTAGCCACCCCACTCCTGTAAAGACATCCTTTTGGAAGAGGTTTTGGCTGTAAAAGGCGATGTCAAGCAAAAACCATGTGCTTGTACTGCCCAACAAATGCCGGCCATGCCTCCTTGCAAACTCCCTAGAGAAAAGGCTGTAATTGTCAAACGCCCGTAACTTGTCCACTTTGGCTTGCTCCACTGCAAACTCAACAGCCAGCACCTTGGTCATGTCCAAGGCCGCCTGGTGCGCATTTCCTTCCACAAGAGCTGTGTACCGTGCCGTCTCCGGCATCTTCATTCGCCAGTAATACGTAACCAGAGCAGGAATGGCACCCAACATGAAAACAAGCCTCCAGACAATGTCTGCTTCCCGAGGAGTGGAGGCTATGGGGTCTTCATTGAATGATGGATGAGGGAATGCCCTGTTGAATATGGCGGAGACGATAATTGAGACTGTGGCGCCGGCAACAATGCCCGTGCCCTGCATTGCGAACACGGCAGCAATGAAGCTGCCACGAGTACACTGGTTGGCATACTCTGCCATGATGGTAGCAGAGAGAGGGTAGTCACCACCAATACCAAATCCCAGCCAGAAGCGGAAAAAACAGAGGGTTGTCATGACTGACTTCGCTGTGCGGCCGAACGAGAGTCCAGAGGCTATGGAGCATATGACCATGATTTTCAGAGTGGCACCATAGACTTTTTTTCTGCCATTTTGTCTCCAAGCCAGCCAAAAAAGAGTTGCCCGGCTAAAGTTCCACAAAGAGCGACACTATTTACAGCGGCCGACACATTGGGTGGCAGCGTTCCGGGGTGGCTGGTGGTGGGGTCATAGTAGTAGAGGCGACCAAGAAGCCTTAAGACCGTCGAGATGCAGAAGAGATCGTAGGCATCTGTGAAGAAGCCCAAGCCTGCAATAACAATGGCAGTAAAGTGATACCACTGGGTCTTGGCTCTATCCAAAGCGGATAGGACCTCGAGATGCCGACTGCTATCATCAATGCCGATACGCACCATAGTGATGCTCAATGAAATACTGCGTGCAGTGATGATGAGGTCCAAGGCAAGAGATATGAAAAATAAATGCACTACAATGTGTCACATTGCAGAGACGAATCCTTGGCATCCAATGATTACATGTCATTTATGGATGTGTCAGATGCTGTGGTTACAAAGACGGCCGCAACAAAATATTGTCAGGCCCTAATGAATGTGCATTGCGCGCATAAGAAGATTTAGAAATATTCTCATGTAGGAAAACGGAGTCTTTTTCAATGTTACTCCTTTTTCAATGTTTTTCATACAATGCATAACATCATGAGCTTCTGCTCAGAGGCACCACATACCTAGCTAGGTATGTGGTGCCTCCCTCATAGAAACTCATGATGTTGAGGTAAGTCACAATGTGGGAATTATTGTGAGAATTGTCCACTTCTTGTGAGGGTGTGAGAGTGCTCTCTCCCTCTCAGGCCTGAAAATTGAAGGCCACCTTGGAGTTTCCTCGGGAAGGCCAAAATCAACATTGGCCTTCGAACTTGAAGACCAATTGTGTCTTCAGACCTTCGACTTGCACCCCGGTTTTAAGGAGGGCCTTCGTGAACCTACGCCACTCTCTTAGGCCTTCCCCATGCATCCTACACTTACATTACTTCTATAGCTCTTTGATTAGTAAAACACTCGATTCCCAAAGTTATAACGATCATGCATTATGCATATGAATACTTTGTATATGTAAACAACTTAAAGCTTATGTTTAACCAAAGATAAGACATTTGACTACATGCCACATGGTACATTCTCAACGAAACAATCTACTATGACTATTATTGGCTCTCTTTACAACACATTTTATAAGTCATGAGAACAAACAATGACAATTTAGAGTTCAAAATAGAGTGCATAGAATAGAGCTATGACTCCAAAAACGTGTCAATACAAAAAAAGCTTATCGCATGTCAATCCTCTCAAAAATGCATAGTACATAGAATAGAACTATGTCTCCAAATGTCTGACTCTTCTCAACTTCATTCCGGCCCAAATTTAATAGACTGCATTCCATTCCACCTTTTCAAGGTCATGTGGAGCTGACAATGACAAAAACATAAGGTTCTCCAACGTTTTCGAGGTGAGACTGCTCCTCTCATCATCCTTGATGCGATTTTGTTTGGAAAACCCACGCTCACATGCGGCCGTACTCACCGGAATCACAAGTAATGCTTGCCACATTTTCATAAGATTGGGAAAGGATTCATACCAAGAGATTTGATCGCAACAATGCGACCATGCATCATGAAACCCAAAGCTTGCGTTTTCCTTATGCAATTGAATGCAAAAACGGTCTACCTCAATCTCACAAAGAAAAGAATTAACAATGGCATTCCCATCACTTCCAAATTTTGTGCATAAACGATCCAAATACCCTTTGTGGGCTTGCCCACGAATGCAAATATCCTTGTCAAAGCTCGTAGGACTAAACAATTTAGCTGCATTATAGAGTGGCAGATCATTAAATCTAGCATCAAGCCCTGCAATGAGCTCACGTATAAAACCTTGGGCAACTATAATGCATCCCTGCAATGAGTTTCCACTTGTAAGATCCTGTGAAAAAGAAGCAAAGCGCAAAACATGACTCTCCATAGAGCCATCCTCCTTTACATAGACCAACTCATTATTGGCATTGAGTCTTCTTATGAACTCCCTGTAATGTTTGCATCCATACCCAAAGTTATCTCCCAAATATCGCTTTTTGAATAGTTCAATGACCACATCCAATGCATTTCCAACATCAGTTATGTCTACATGATCACTTTGAAATCTTTTGTTGATCCCATTCATTTCTACAAGCACATCTGCCATAAAATGAATGAGAAATTGGATTTGAAACATCCGTGCAACATTATAAAAGTTCACATCGTTGAGCTTGAAATCGTGTAACAAGGCTGGCATCATGGTGACAAGTCTCTTCATCACCTTACCCCTCAACAACCATCTCACGGAATGGATCCTGAGAACCTCCAAAGGCTTGAGGCTAAATGCCTTTAACATGTTTTCCAAGGCTTGATGTTGTTGCACGGATCTGCCAACCCATACATGCACTTTGTTTGCAAAAGCATCCAAGTAACCAAACTCCGCAAAACTGTCACATGCATCGGAAACCACCAATGCTTCACGATGTGCTACACAATGCACACCAATAATGCCAGGAACCTTTTCACGAATTTTGGCGAGCACCCCATTATTGACACCACGCATGCATGATGCACCATCAGATGCAAATCCAATCCACTTCTCAAGTGGTAGATCCAATCTTTGAACTAGGGACATAAGCTCATCATACTTTGTTTGTGCTTTTCCATCAAGCAAAGGAAGAAGCGCCACAAATTTGCATGCAAAAAGACCTCTTCCCCCATCCTCTAAGAATGTAACATACACAACCATATGCTTCTCAAATGTTAGGTCTGTACTATCATCAATGAGAATAGAGAAAAATGGACTCTTCAATAGAGATTGCTTTAGAATCTCCCAATAGAACTCTTTTGCGGCTTGAATGAACTCCATACCGGAAGTTCGGTTTGTATATGCCGAATATTTATAATTGATAGGCATATTTGGGGTCCGCATATAACGCATAAAATCACATTGAGTATAGTAGAAGTTCAAAGGCATATCTTTCACAACAATGAAGTACATGGTTTGCATGACAGTTATTATACGTTGCTTTTCGGCATCTACCATGAGCTCCACATGCTTTTGAATAGGCAGTACATCTCGATGGGACTTAAGATCCCATCGTTGTGCAGCTTGTTTGTGAGCCTTGGACTCCGCATGCTTATCAAGAGCTTGAATTTGCACTGTCTTGCAACCTTCACGAGCAAAAGGGTTCGTAAACCCGTACTCAGAGCACCATGTGCACTTTGCTCTTTGTTTAACATCTGGACCAAAAGTTGGGTAAGCCCACTTATGTGTTTGGGCCCAATGAGGTAAGAAGGTTCGCTCGCTTTTTTTGTTGTTTTCAACCTCATCTACATTTACCTCTTGAATTGTATTTCCATCAACTACATTTCCCTCCCCATCAATCACTTCTTCATTCAAATCCACCCTAGGTCGCCTCATTCGAAAGTGATCTAGTGTTGTCTGCTTCTTGTCACATTTTGGCCTACCAATTCTTTGACCCACAATCCTAACAGCTTCTGAGACATCTCTTGAGTTCTCAGCCGACATACCTACATTGAAGGACTTGGTTTAAAAAAGACTTCTATGACTAGATATATCAAGGTCTCAAAATACTATAAGCAAGACTAAACATAACAGAAAAAATTATTGGATAATGAATACAAACAAATCCACTTTAACAAGAGTAAGAAGACATCTACCTCGTGACTTGGAGCTTGCCGAGTGTGAGTAGATGCTAAAGTTTTGAGATCTTGTTTTACGCTTCCTACAAAAACAATATAGCATACCACTTTGTCATCTCTCTCTCTCTCTCTCTCTCTCTCTCTCTCTCTCTCTCTCTCTCTCTCTCTCTCTCTCTCTCTCTCTCTCTCGTAACCTTTAGATGTTTGGTCTCATAGATCATTTCGACTTCTTGAAGACGTTAATATAACATTTCATTTCATCTCTCTCTCTCTCTCTCTCTCTCTCTCTCTCTCAACCTTTAAGGTTTCGGTCTCCTAAGTCATGTTGGCCTCTTGGAGACGTTAATATAACAGTTCATTTCATCTCTCTCTCTCTCTCTCTCTCTCTCTCTCTCTCTCTCTCTCTCTCTCTCTCTCTGTTCTATGCACAAGTTCTGACTTCTCTCTCTCTCTCTCTCTCTCTCTCTCTCTCTCTCTCTCTCTCTCTCTCTCTCTCTCTCTGTTCTATGCACAAGTTCTGACTTCTCTCTCTCTCTCTCTCTCTCTCTCTCTCTCTTACCCAAGGGCTCAAGCCCCGCTGCCTCAGCCTGACTCCTCTGTGGCGTCGTGAGTCTTCAGCCGGGAGTCGCCACTGCTCAGCCCTGCACGCTCGCGGCTTGAGACTCCTCAGCCCTGCAGGCGCACGCAACACACTGCCCGCGAGAGTCCGCGACTGGACTTTCCTCACCCGCGCGGCGCTTCCCTTCTGAGTTGGGGCTTCGAAGTTCAAAGGTAGCAAGGTTCAAAAGCGAATACCTCACGCTCTCTGGAATTTGCACGCTCTCGGGTTTGGGAGATTTAGCACCATCCAGGTTTCACACCTTTAGGGCCAACTTCCAAGCCATGGGCCATGGGCATCCGGCTATTTATTGGAATATTTTTCAAAAAAATTTGAAGACCCATGAAAAGGCAGGCCTTCAAGCGCAGCTCTTCATGAATTCTAGCCTTCCAATATGGAAGGCCAATTGCAGGCCTTGGGTTTCATTTGCAGCCATAGGAAGGATATGGTCTTCCTCTGAAGGCCCAGACGGCCTTGAAGGCCATTGCAGCCTTCAAATTTCAGCACAGCTCCCTCTCTCTCACAACACCCAGATGACCTAATGAAAATGTAGGGCGTGCGATGAGCATATACCCGTTGACTTCCGTACACAGGCAGCTGACAGGCTTCCCTCGTCAATATTCGTAGAATCCCAGTGCATATCCTTTGCTAGCTGCAGCCTACGACTACCTAGTCGTGCATCCCCGTGAGTCGCGGGCAGCACATCTCAAGCTTACGTTTAGAGTGACCCTTGCAAGTTTTTAATGTCGCATCAAGAGACCACAAACCAGAGTCTTTCTCCTTGGCATAAGTACTATTAAAATTAAAATTTTCCAAATTTGTAAGATTTTAAATAGTAGGCTTTATAGAGTGGAACATCCCAAAAGGGGGAGCCTCGAGGGGATAAGCCTCGAGGGACGATTGCATAGTACCGACTGTCAGGAATCGTCACCATCATACTTGACACACGCCTCTCTTCTCCTCCCCATCATTGCCTCGACTAGCCTCCCCTTCCCCTTCCTGCTGTCACCCCCACCCCAGCCCCCCCTTGTAGGGAGGATGGTGCTATGGTGCTCTGGGACGCCCTAAAACATGGCCTTGTTTCTGCCCTTCCGACTCCAAATCCTAACGCTATTCTCAGTGGCCAAGCAGGGTACGTCTCCTTGCAATGAGCCCCTAACCCCCTGATTCAAAGTAGACCCTTCCTGGTCCCATCAAGATCTTCGACCTTTGCTCCTCTTGGTGGAAATGTTGTCTTCAGCAATGTTCCACAACAGCTTCCATACGCTATTGTAGCCATGATGCCTCAACACAAACTACAAGGACATAATGTGCATGAGCCTCTCCATCCTTTTGATCCTCCAGGTAAGTTCCCAACTCACTCTGCTATGCCCTTTGAGCATTTTGAACAGGCTAATGTAGTTAATGCCACTCATACTGACATGCAAAGAAACCCCTCTTTGCATGAAGATAACATAGGGAATACTGCCTCAACAGAGAAGCAGAGTAACTCTCACAATTATCTTTTAGGAGATGACCCTCTTGAACTAGGGGACCCTTTGAACATTGAGGAATGCGTTACTATTCCTATCAAGGAGCTTGAGATGTTCCATGCTCAACTTCAACAGAGGGTTGTAATAGGCCCGTGTCATGGAGCCTGTCCCTCCTTAGAATCCTTAAAAGGATGGATATCTTAGCAATGGACCAATAAAACCCTCAGGATTCCTCAAGTGCAATACCTGCCCAATAATTATTACTTACTTTTTGTTTTGCTGATTCCAACTTTGCCCAAAAGGTTGTTGGTTATGGTCAATGGATTATAAGGAACACAATTATGTCTATCTTTAACTGGTTTCTTGACTTTAACCCTAGAGGTCCTAAACCAACAAAGGTCCCGGTATGGGTAGACTTTCCCGATTTTCCCATTGAGCTATACCCTTGGCTTAAGGAAATCGGGGCTTTGGCTAGGTAAAGTTTTGGGTCAAGGAACATATACCCTAAATGGGATCCCCAACTTCTCATAGGAGTAGACCTCAACAAAGACTTGAAGTATGATGTACCTATTAGAGATTCTTTAGGTAAACTATTGCATGTGCAAAGGGTTACCTTTAGAAATCTTCCAAATGCTTGTTTCCACTTTATGAAGCAAGGGAACTTTATGAAAGATTGCCATGACCTAAAGCCATCTTCTTTAGAGATACTGATCCTCCCAGGAAGCTAATGAAGGCTTCCAACCTGTAGCAAGAAATAATTCAACTAAAGGTGGCAGGAACAATAAAGCTAATTAGTCTAGAAATAAAAACTCATTTAGTCTTTTGTTGAAGAATGTGTTTGACCCTTTCAGCTATGATTATGAAGAATCAGAAGAAGAGAAAGAAGAAGAACATCATTGCTCTCAACAAATGGAACCATAACCTAGCCAAGCTCAACCTAACTAGTCTCAAGGGAAGAAGGGCACTTCTCAAGGTAATAATGCCCCAATGATAGACACACCTTGAAGACCTAGAATAAAGGGTTTAGACGAGGTAAGCCCTTCATCTTTTGACTCTGAAGATGAATCTATTCCCAACTCACAGATTCCTAATCCTCAAGTTTGATTTAACCCTTCTTTTGAGGAAAAATTAGAAGAACATGATGCAACATTTAAAGCCCAAACAGATTGTTGTCCTACCCCCTCAATGGAAATCTCAATGACTCAGGATGAGGAGGAAAGGCTACCTATCCCTCACACCTGCAAAGCAAAAAGGAAGAAAGAGATTTCGAAGAATCCCAATAGAGCCTTTGTCTTTTTGGGAAAGCCTCATAAAAGTGGTAAAAAATGAAGTGTCCTAATTGCAAAGGGCTAACAGATCCTACTTGGGCCCATGCTATCAAGCAATGGATATTTGACTCGTCTCAAACTGGGCTTTTTGTGTCTGCAAGAATTAAAAATAGCTAGAAGTTCTCTCAACACCAACCTCCTCAGAATTGCGTCACACCTTAAATGGTTTTTCACCCATCATTCAAATGGGAAAGGTGGTACAACTATTTCCATCTCAAATAAGTATGTTAACCTAGTTTCAGCTGTTAACTGTTGGGTTGCTGCAACTTTAAACAGTCCTTTCAACTTTACTATGGTATCTCTTAATGCTCCTAACTCTATTAGAGATAGAGCTACATCATGCTCAGAATTAGAACAGCTGTCTCAACCATGTTTGATAGCAAGGGATTTCAACATTGTAAACTTTATTGAAGACAAATGAAAAAAATTGGGTCAAATTATTGGAGGCTCACAAAAGGTTACGTGGACCTCAATGGTGGAAACTTTGAAGCTTCTGAAGACTCTCAGGACACATGATTCACTTGGTCTAACAAACAACAAGGTAAAATTTATAGAGCAGCAAGGCTAGATAAACTTTATATGTAGACATACCTGGTTCATGAGTTTTGGCACATCAATTGCTGGAAGGATGATTCTCTACTTTTGTTTGATCATACTCTAGTTACATTTTAATTTCATAAAGATGCATGCATGTATAGGGAAAGATGGCCTCATGTAGATCACTCTCTGGTGGGCATTAAGTGTGTCAAGGAAAAGGTCAGAGAAGCTTTCCAACAAGCTTTCCACACTTACCCTTCTGCAAGTTTAAAGGTTGGGATAGGGCTATCAAAGATAAAAGTTTCTTAATGACGTTAAGGCTAAAGCTAGGGCTATTAGAAAGAGCAAAAGAGTGATGATAAAAGGCAAAATATCTTAGAGGATTTTGTCCCACCTGATAGTCCTCCTTTCCCTGACCTTTTAGAGCTGAAAGATCAGTTTAGAAAAGAAAAGCTCCTTACTGCAAGGGATTCTATGGCCTGGACCAAGGATTCTTGGGCTGAAAAGATTGATACCCTTGACAAGAATACGTTTAAACTTCTCAAAATTAAAAAGGCTAAGGAATTTTTTCCTTTCTTCAAGGATTAAGAGGGAAATGTTGTCAAGACACATAAAGAAAACTTGGAATTAGCCAAGAATTACTATGCTGATATTTTCTCATCTCCCCCAAAAAGAGGGTATGGTCAAACTAAAGCCAGGGCCCATATAATCAAAATCACGCAAAAGATGGTGACCCCAGCTATGGCTAAAATGATGGATCAACCTCTCACAGAAGGGGAGATGAGGGATATTATTGAAGCTCTTTAAAAAGGTAAATCCCCTAGACTTGATGGCTTGACTAATGATTTTCTTCATCATTGCAAAGAATTTAGTTAGCTACTTGATGATGGTCTTGATAGAAGCCTTGCAACTAGTAGCTTTAAATACTGGAGTCATAAAGCTCATACATAAATGGGGGGGGGGGGGGGGGGGGGGGGGGGGGAGGACTTAGGGAACTGGAGACTTATGGCATGTCTAAATTATACTTATAAGTTTTTTTCGCTAGATTTAGCTAGAACACTAAGCCCTATCATGCATTACATCATACTCCTAGAACAAAAGGGTTTCATCAAAGGCGGATTCATTTTGGATGCTATCATCACTCTTTGGGAAGCCATAGAGGATGTAGAGGAATAAAATCAAATGTACCTTTTTTTCAAAATTGATTTTGATAAGGCCTAAGATAGAGTAGAGTGGTATTTCATTTTTCAATCCTTGCTTGACATTGGGTTTGGAAAACATTTCACCAAGTGCATCCAGGTCCTATTTGGAAATTCTTTTGCAATGTTTACTATAAATGGTGATCTAATAGATTCTATCCCTCTACAGAGATCTATTAGATAGGGATGTCCTATAGCACCTCTACTGTATGCTATATGCTATGATACACTTGGATAGTTAGTCGAGCCTTGCTATGAATCAGGGACAGCTAGGTATAAAAATTCTAGGTGCCAGTAACAATCTTTGTCCACAATAGTTTGCAGATGACACAAATGCCCCAATGCACAATGATCAAATACTATTGAATGCTTCTAGAATTGTCTTGACACTTTTTGTAATGCAATCGGTTCTATTATAAATCATGCTAAAACTAGATTTGAGTCCTCTATAGGTTTTATTCTTCATATCTCAGATGTAGATTGTAGTCAAATAGAGGATGGTCAAATCTTTAGATTATTGGGTATTCCAATGGAGTTTAAAGTCTCATTCAAATAGAGGTGGGAATGGGTTATTCAAAGAATAAGAGGACAAATTAATAGATGGCATGGTCATACCGCCTTCTTGCCCAACAGAGCTTTTGTCCTTAACCACTATATAATTCCTTCTCTTATATATTTTTTTGGCTTGTTGATCTCCAGCTATAGGTTGCCTATTCCCTTTTCAAAAACTTTCTCTAGGGTGGAGATCTAAACCATACCAAAGTTTCCAAGTGCCATGGAAAATCTGCTGCCTACAGAAGGATAAAGAAGGGATTGGCCTTCTTAACCTAAACCCGATTTCATGTAAACTTGCAAGAAATTGGATTATAAGATGCATTGATTCAGAGGATTGTTGGGCTTTACTGCTCAAAACACCATTTTAGATGGATGAATCGAGAAAATCCCCTATGCTAAATTGGTGTGTTAGGATCGTGCTATTCTACTATATTTAAGCTCAATAATTTGCTATTAATTTAGATAAGATGTCATAATTCTAGCACCAAAGTTGATTTTAAAAGAAAAACTTTTGATATAGGGTTTTGCAAAAGGATTCGTATCAAAGAAATGCTTTAAAACATCAATCAAAGCTCATACAGATGGAAACTACTAAGCAATATATATATTGATTATGCCAACCAAAAATATAATATTTAGATACAAAGAACACCAACAACTCTTATCATAAATTGGTCACTTTAATCTCAAGTACAAGAAAATAGCTAGTCCCAATTTTAAAACACTATCAAGTTTCAACTATAGTATAGCATGTACTACACCCAAATTAACATTTGATAATTAAAATACATAAATAATATTTGTAATATACCTAAGATTTTTCCATAAAAACTATTTCAGTTATTTTGCAAAAGTATTTGAGGTTTGCATTTTTGTTAAGTCATAGAGCGTTTCAACGAAATGACCATCGAATATTGAACTCCTAGACTATTAATTACGGCCCTTACTTATGTGGGAACAATAAGTTGCTATGGAAAATCTAAACCTTAAGACTATAATTGAAGAGAGAGTTGACCCTTAAGAAAGAAGGAGAAATTTTAGGCTAAGTTTTTGGAAAGAAGGAGTAGTTTTAGGAAAGAAAGAGTGGCTTTAGAAAAGAAGGAACATTTTTAGGAAAGAAAGAGTGTTTTTAGAGAAGTAAGTCAAGATTATTACGCTTCTTTTCTTGGAAGCCAAGCTTCTCTTAAAATTAGAGTCTCAAAATCGTACGTCAGGATGCGTGTTAAAAAAAAATCCACGAATGCGTGTGAACTTATCTCTTTGCTTTTCGCTATTCTTAGTTATTGAATTTTGCCTTGAGAGCCTATATAAAGATCCCTATTTCCTTAGTTTCAACACACACATAGACATTCTCAAAAGTAGAAGCCATCTTGCCTTGACGTTGGAGGTATCTTCTCTCCCTCAAGATTTTACCCTCAACCCATTTCCATCTCCATCTTCAACCCCTTCTTTATCGCTGTCGTGTTGTCCCTTAAAATTTATAGTTCTCTTTTTTTCTCCCCCTCTTCTCTCCCGCAAGACGATGGCCGCAAAGCGAGTGACACGAAGATCCAAGAACTCTCCTAAGGTTCCACCTCTCCAAGGAAGGTACAAAGGAAGGTATTATCTACTCCAATCATAACTCAAATGGAGGTATTAGTTATAGAAGAAGTTGAAGCCACCTAACCTCAACCACGGGAGGTAGTCTTATATGTCACTAATCCGATAATACAAATTTATAATTCTGCATTGTTATTCATGTTGACTTGGGAAGCCAAGTGTAGGAATTCCCTTAAACCATCCAAGAAACGTGACTGTATCACAAAAAACAAGTTTGTAGAGTACTAAAATTGCTGTTTGATAAGTTATCATTATTTAATAGGTTATTATTGTTTGATATTAGGAGTTAGTTGTTGGATATAAAGAGTTGGTTGATCATGTTTGAAGAATCATTTAAAGAGAAGAATTTTTGAAAGAATATCTTTTGCTCCTTGCGATTAACAAGATGCCTTGCAGTTAGCGAGATACCTTACGGTTAGCGAGATGACCCGCAGTTAGCGAAGATTAAGCTAAGGTTATTGGCTCTCTTTTCATCCCTTGCGGTTAGCGAGGTGCATCACGGGTTGCAAGATGCCCTTGCAATTAGCAATTAAAAAAGTTACGTAATTTACGATTAGCGAATAAGTAAACCCTTTGCAAAGGCTCTATTGATTAGACAGAGAAAGTTTGCGGATAGCGAAAAACTCATCAAAAATTGGATTTTTTTGTGTGTGGTTAAAACATAGGACTGTCTTCATTAGGCCTTGTTTGAATTGTTTTGGTGATGTTTGAAGGGCTATATGAAAGAGCCTGTGTCCAAAATTAATAAAGGAACACTGTTTGTATATGTAAAATAATGTGATAGTAATTAAAAAACAAGAAGATCAAGTGAGTGCGGTGTGAAAAGTGGGAGATTAGTATCCAAACGGAGCTATGTCTACATACGGGCGAACCTGATTAGTCAAATACTTTTCACAAGACTATTAGTTATTTAAGCATAAGTCTCATATCACATTTATGATTTACGAATGGTGGTCGTGCCTCTTAAACGTGGAAAAAAAGACGTTGTTTATAGATCCTAAGTATGTCAATGAGATTTTATCTTTATGATATAGGAATTAGCTTCCATTAAAATCCCTTGATTTATCGACCTGGCTTGTGGTGTATGACCCTTACAACCACGATTAAGATGGATAGAGGTCTTCTTCTCTTGTGTTGCTCATATCTTTGCTTCGTGGAATCAGAGTAGGGCATTGTGAATGGAACTCAAGAATAAAGGAAGGCTAACTATCAAGTCGCCCCAATCTTGTGGGTTGAGGACCTCCCAATATTGTGGAGTAGCCTATGGCCTTAAGACTATAACTTGTTATCTATGACACCTATAGTGCCATTTAGTGTCAAAGAATATATGTTTGTGCCAAAGAATCCATATTAACATGCCACATTTTCATCAATACATGCTTTAAAACTTCAATAAAGCTTTTAGATACGGTCTCTCAAAATTTCATTACATGCTTTAAAGCTTCAATAAAGCTTTTATAAGTGGTGTCTCAAAAAAGGAGGTGTTTAAAAACACCATTGATGTGACTGATAAGTAACATATAAATTGATTACATCAAATCTTTATGGGTTGTACACAGATTTTCAACAACTCATTTTATAAAATATATGATCTTTATCTCATGTATAACAAAGTACTAAGTGTACGGAGTATAGTATCTTCAAGATAGAGGGTATTTAACAAACACCATTTTTGTAGCACTATCAATTGTCAACATCCTTTTGGTAGTTCTCATCACTTGAAAAAGACAAGCACTAAGAAGAAAATGATAGGAGCATCAAAAAGTTATATTAGCAATGTTACTTAAGTGAAAGGTGTCTCCTCCCATAGGATGCACTTAATTTAACAATTTTTTGAAGCTATTTCTTATATGAGATTTTTTCTTTTGCTTGAAAGAAGTTGGTAGCTAATGAAATCATTGTTCCACTTTGAATGAGATACTTGATGTAATTTGAGAAGAAACTCTTCTAGTTTATGATATTATAATAGCATTTTTTTTTCCAGAATATGCCCTCAAATGACAACAAAAAATTCAATTCAATAGTTTCAGCCAACTCACAACAAATCAAAATGTGTTTAACAAACAATAGAGCACAATCTACATATAAGACTTAGTGTCTTTGAGGTCATAGGATACCTTCTACAGTGGGCACCTTTTTGTATTGTGGCCTTAATACCACATGGTGTGGATATGGATATGTTGGTTTTCTGTGGGATTCTGTGACCTAGGGTGATAGGGCTCAAGGGCCATAGGTTGTCCTCTATTCTAATGAGAGATCACATGGCCCTAGGACCTTAGAGTGCTAATGTATAAGCTCAAGGGTCATAAGTTTCCCTCTATTTTAGTGAGATATCCTACTATCCTAGGGCCATAGGGCTACCACCGTGACCATGTATGCACACTAGAATGACATAAATGCGTTTTAAGAGATTTTACATGGACACCTAGGCCACTCTCTAGCCCTAGGGCCATAGGTTTCTCTCTATTCTAATGAGAGATCATATGGCCCTAGGGACAGAGGGTGCCAATGCATAAGCTCAAGGGCCATACGTTGCCATCTATTGTGATGAGAGATCATATGGCCCTAGATACATAGGGATCAACAACCTTAGGTTTCTCTCTATTCAAAAGAGATATCATTTGGCCCTAGGGCTATAGGGTGCCAATGCATAAGCTTTAGGTCCATAGGTTGCCACTTATTTCAATGAGAGATCCTATGGCCCTAGGCCAATAGGGCAACGATGGTGCCCATGTAGGTTCCCTTGAATGGCCTAAATACTCTTGGATAACTTTTAAATTTACACCCTATGTTTTTTGGGACACATGATGTTGATCATATGTTTCTCTAAGACTTTGTAAGAGCCTAGAATACACCCTTTCATGGCCTTAGGGCTATATGGATACAATTTTTTATAGGTATAAAATGGAGATAACTTTATAGCCTTAAGTCAATAGGTTGCACCTCTATATTTTCACCATGTGGTCCAAGGGCTAGAGGATTTTCCCTAGAAGAGAGGGTGTTGATAATAAGTTTCTTCAAGAAAACCATATTTCATCCTATGGCTCTTTTTTGGTATCTATAAGGATCTATGAGAGCCTAAACTATTTCTATCTTTGGCTTTAGGGCCATAGGGATAGGGTTCTTTGTAGGTATAATATAGAGAGGACTCTATAACTTTAGGAGTGTAGTAGGGTACTTTTTGCATGTGTCACCCTATGGCCTTGGCCCTAAGGCCATAGGACATGTATGGACTACTCTACAACCTCAGGATTGTGAGGTAATTTTTGTAGGTATAGAATAGAGATAACTCTATAACCTTAGCATTGTAGAGTATTTTTTGCTTGTAGCACCCTACAAACCTAAGGCCATAGGGTGGTCTTTGCATATACCATTGTATGGCGCTAAGTACATAGGGAATTTATGGAGTACTTTATACATAAAAAGAAATAATATATGACCATTGGGCCATATGATATACTTTAGTGAAACAACTCCTTTGGCTATTTACTTAGCATTATGTAGACCCTAAGGACAAAGGGTGCCTTCTATGTTTATTACAACTTTATTTTCTTAAAGCCATAGGGTAGTCAAGGTGCTCATTAAGAGAATAATGTAATACATCCCAATGGCCCCAAATGTAATGGGTGAACTAGGTGTCCTTCTAGAGTATCTATATTGACACCCCTTGGCCGTGAAACCATAGGGTACCCTCTATATGATTTTTATGACCATCACATGCTTTGTTTTGAGCCTAAGGGATTGTGTTCTTCATTTTGTGTATCGGTATATAGGAACCCTAAGGACCAAGGGCCATAAGGCTTACTCTATATGTTTTGATACAAGGGTGTTGATAGTAGGTTTCTAGTCTCTAGAAGAAACCCACATTTTACCCTATAGCTTATGGACCATAGGATGCTCTTTGTATGTATTTTTAAGACTCTTGTGAAAACAAAAAATATGTCTTTCTATGGAATTAGGGCCATAAGAAACGGATTTCTTATAGGTATCCAAAGAGAGGAAATTATAGTCCTAAGATTGCAGAATGATTTATATATGTATCACCGTTCATGCTTTTCCTCATTTTGAAGTCACATGATCACAAATAATTCTTTTTTATATTATTAAATTAAATAACATATTTACTTTTTTCAATGTTTTTAATAACCATGTATACAAATTTTGTTGTGCACAAAATCTTAAGAAATATAGGATGTTGGAAGTTTTACAAGAATTGAAAGGGTGGCTTATCTTTAATATGTTAGAAAAACATGCTCAAGAAACTAATCAAGGTCACAAAATTCAAAAGGAATCTTCTTAAAAGTACAAACACATCCACAAAGTTCATTAATAGGTCTAAGCTTTGCAATTTAATGAATTCAATTGTCTTTGATTTAACCACTAAATACACAATCTTATTTAAAAACTTAAGCAATTGTCATACATTATAAAATCATTTGTTTGCAATAAACCTTGATACAATGTTCCCATTTCTATATGACAAGCTTAAAAATTTATACTAGTCCTAGCTTCCTTATAGAAAAACAAATTCAAGATATCCATTTCTATTCTTTATATCATTATAAGAAGAACAAAATCATAGTTCGGACCAACATACTTGCACTTTCTATCTTTGAATAAAATCCAGTTGCAATTGAAGAACTAGATCTTCACATAAACCAACGGACAAATGCTTTATAAACTATTTGTACTTTGATACTTGATGCTCATTTTTTAAGCAAGTATTTGATATTTACAATAAATGTTGAATATACATTTAATCTAGCTCTTTACAATACAAAGATGATTATTTCAAATGATTACACCATCAATTCACAATAAAAGATTTACACTCAACCTAAAATATGATATAAGATGATTATAAATCAACTATTCACACTCTTATTTTGTAATTTGGCAGCAAAAAACTTTTGTGTTTTCTCTAGCTTATTTTATTCTCAAAAGAATATTAAACCTTAATCACAAGCTAGGGAATCTATGTCCCTTCCATATAATCCCTATGATTCCGAGGCAATAAGTTGGCATATCTTCTCTCATATCTTCTTCCATAAGTTTGGTCTAGAATTAGCACACTATGACACATGGATCTTCAACAAGATATTTAGGTTGAAGGAATTTTTTTTGAGACACTTAAGTAGTTTTAAGGTGACCTAGAATAACCAACCTATGGCTTAAAGGCCACAGGGTGTCATGTGATATTTTATAAGATGTTTCCAAAGAGAGCCAAGTGATTTGCATCCATGGGGTGGATCAAGTGACCCTGTGGAGATTCTATGTCAGCACCCTATGACCCTAAGGCCATAGGGTATCCCAAATGCTCTTGGGTATTTTATGTGTCCCTCTAGAGATTCTATGTTTTCACCCTATGGCCCTAAGGCTGTAGGGTAGCCTAAATGCTTATGTGCCCTTCTAGAGATTCTATATCATCACCCTATGGTCCTAAGTTTGTAAGGTAGCCCAAATGATTTTGGGGTATCCTAGGGCCATAGGGTGGCATGTCTACAAAGAACTCTATGATCCTCAAGTCAAAGGTCATTCTGACCAAACCTCTAGCTTTATTTGACTCACTATAAATCAACTATAATAAACATCATATGATCACTTAACTTTGAGGTATATATAATATATCTTATGACCACATATATGTAGGGTACTATTTGCCACAATATGTCCATATGATATCATACACTTGAGTTTAATTCACTTATTGTGAAAAAATTCAAACTCACAACTTCATATTTTTTCAAATTGAGAGAAAGAACAAATTAAACATTAATGTTTTGAGCATCATGGGTGGATTTGTGATGGGACAAATAAAATAAAATGACAAAAATAATAATCTAAACATCAATGATGTAATATCATGGGTGGCTAGCTTAATTTGTTTCTTATAGACTTTCTAGAATGGCATCAGCACTTGCATCCAATCAATTCCTTCTTCCTCTGACTCCTTGGCATTGAATTTCTCTGTGGTATCCACAGCTACCCACCTTTTAATATCAAGGTTGTGGAATGGAAAAGAGCTTCCAATTGCGTCATTTTGATCACTACTATAGGCAACTGATATCACCTTTCTCTATTGTTGTAGTGCCTCTTTAGTCCCATGGACTAATGAGAAGATGTCTATTACTTGATCATCTTCTTTGAAACAGATACATTTGATTGCATGACACAAAAAAAGGATTTTCCATGGTTACAACAATCATACTCCCCATCATCGATGCAGAGAGTATGCATTGACTCAAACATTAACTCTTATGGAGTAGTTGGTGTATTTCTCTCCTTGACTAAAGAATTCCCAAATCCCAAAAACTACTTTGCAAAGAGAACATATTTGGATGGTCTCTGATGCCATTAAGGAGCTCAAAGGTAGAACATGCATTTCATACCAACTAGCTATTTCAAAAATTGCCTTCTCTAGGGAAGCATCATGCTGATACTTGACTAAGCCAACAATTACAAACTGTGATGGTTAATGTGCTACCCCACATACTCCATCAATTACTTACCAAATTGGATTGCACTCCAACAACTAGATGTAAGACTTTTGGATACAGACACCAACACGAATTGTAGAGCTATTCTCACTACGGAGGAACTCAATGCTTCCAAATTCTTTCCAATGTACTTGATTGTCCATGTTAAATGAATTGTAAGTTTGAAGTGTCATTCTTTTGTGCAATGATCTACTACACATATCCCTTGGTGATCTATAGAAGTGGCTCTTTCTCGTTTGCCTTTTGTAGTAGAAGATTTAGCCATTGAGTATATCTCGTGAAGAGAGATTTTTAGATCCCATCTGTAATTTTATAATGAGACTTACATGCTTCCCATGGATTAATTAATGCGGATGGATATAGATCTTTTCACTATCAAAATTTGAGCCACAAAAACCTTGGTCTGCTTTAAGTTCATTGCACGCTCAGGGAGGTCGAGCATGTTCGCTTGATATGGTTACTTCACTAAGTAGATCTTCTCTTCTATCAGCTCTTGTTGTAGTAACTTGACATCATTATCTTCTAAACCTTGCATGCATCTAAAGGTTGTTATACTTGGCTATCGCCCATGAGCAGCTAATACGTGATGCTTTTCCAAGATAATCTGGTTGTAGATTTCATCATTGTACATGACCATGCGTATTTCTTTATTAGCAAACAATTTATGGTTGAACATGATGCTTGCCACATTTACAAAGGCCTTCAAAAATAAATATATTGAAATTAACTTTATTTAAGACATATTTATTAAGAAAATGAGCACAAGGAAGTGGAACTTATATCCCAGGGTGCTCGATTCAAATGATCGACAAGAACTCATGCCTTGAGTTTAGAATAGACAATCCACTAACCGTGACCATGCTTTCGAACCTCCACATAAGGTTGGTGCTTTATTGGTGTTATTATCTCTATATTATCCATTTTGGATATTCAAACAACAACCTCTTTGGCAGAATCTATCACTATCCTTGCGGCTCTAAACTTGTAGAACTCTTTTCTAGAAGCATACTTAGTGCTCTTGTTATGCAAAAAATCTCTAGCTACTATAATGGAATGTTGACCAGAGAGAATTCAATAGTGGTGTGTTGTTAGCTTGTCTCATGCACTTCAACTGTTTGTAGATGCATTTTTGTAGTTGGATTATATGGCATTAGGTCTATTGCGTTGGAAATTGACATGGAGTGTTCTGCAAATTGCTTCAAAAGGTATCTCACATACACATCTGACAATGGTCTGCATTTGTAGCCATCTAGTGCAAGGTTGCATTGGTAAATTGAGACCACTTGGGTAAATTGTATCCCAAGATTTAAATATTGTTCAAATCCAATGTATCCATTTAACCCACCCTTAGACGTTTTGGCAACTTCTTTATCTAGATCTTTTTCTTTGAGCTAAGGAGGCTCAATCTTTTTCTTTCAGATGTGGGGGTTGCAAGTCCACTAGTATCTTCTGCTTCTTGAGTCTGTAAGGGTATAAATGAAAGGTTTTCTTGGGTCACATTTCTACTATTGTCTCTAAGTGAGGGAGTCTCACTCTCCTTCAGAGTCTTAGCTTGGCTTGCTCTACCTATGAATTCATTATTTGGCTTCTTATTCTTCTTTGTGTTGCTCAATATACCTAAATATTGAGTGACTTTGTTAAATCCCTCAGTATATAAGTCTATGAAGTTCTCACTTGGAGTGTCCTCTTTAAGCTCCACCCTCCCTGCTTTTGACATTGTCAGTCTATCACAATCAAACTTCACCAAGTCTTAAGCAAAGGCCACATGATTCAGCAAGTAGGAATCACCATTGAGTATCTTTACGCCATGACATGAAGACATGTCAAGATCTGAACAATCTATCTTTGTCTCCTTAGCAATCTCATAGTCTTTGAAGAGAAATTTCTCTTTATCTTGAAAGAACAAGTGGAATCTCTCATCAATTCCACCATTTGGTAAGTGAAAATCTAGATACCAAGAACTTGGTGTTGAATCTGTTGCATCAACCGACTTTGACATTCTCTTATGAGACATTTTCTGTAAAAAGAACAACATATATTTAGACACGATGGATGTTAATACACCCATATGGACCTAGGGCCATAGAGTCCCCTTTATGTTATTGAGGAACCCTATGGCCCTAGGTCCAAAGGGTGCCAACAAAATGATTCTACAAGGACATCTAGGCCACCCTATGGCCCTAGGATCATAGGATCTCTTATGAAATTAGAGGAACCTTGTAGTCGCCATAGGGTGCCAAAGTAGTAGCCCTTGAATGACATAAATTCCCCTTTAGAGCCTCTAAATTGGTACCCTATGACCCTAAGGCCATAGGGTGCCCTCTAATTGAATCGGAGTTCCTATGTCCATGGTGCCCATTTAGGTGCTCTTGAGTGGCCTAAATGCCCTTTAGAGCTTCTACATTGATACCCTATGGCCATAGGGCCACATGGTGCACTCTAATTCAATGACAATTCCTATGTACATGGTTCCCATGTAGGTACACTTGAGTGGCATAAATGTCCCTTTAGAGCTTCTACTTTGACACATTGTAAACTATCTCACATTTTCTAGCCATGGCTGATCCTTGCAAACCTCACTCTATAACTCGAGGGGGTCACTTTATAATTATGTGTATCACATGAGTGCAACAAAACGGGCTATTAATTTCATTCTTTTCTCACATACTTACATATAGAAGGGTACCATAAAAATGGAATTAGGAATTTTTTTTTACAGATTGAATATGAAAAAGGTGTATTTTATTCGTAAAAAAATTACAGATAAGGAGTTTTAAAATTAGTCTTTGAACACATAGGATACACAGAGATCAAGACCATCGGCTTATAATCTTGTCTTTATTGGTTAGTGCCTATATTCATGGGTGCGATATACGTTGAAAAGGGGGAAGGGGATACATATCCAAAATACACAATGTGCACCTCTCTATAGACTAGGGTAAACACATTAGTGCCTATATTCATGGGTGCGATATACGTTGAAACCATCGGGACCATCGGCTTATAATCTTGTCTTTATTGATTAGTGCATATATTCACTATTGGTTAGTGCCTATATTCATGGGTGCGATATACGTTGAAAAGGGGGAAGGGGATACATACCCAAAATACACAATGTGCACCTCTCTATAGCCTAGGGTAAACACATTCCCCCAATCCACTGGGATTCGCCTTCAAAATCCACACTATTTTACCTGCACACGCTCATTTTGCTGCACGAACACACACACACACACACACACACACACACACACACACACACACACACACACACACACACCCCTATGGGAAGCTCCAACACTTGTCACACACCCAATGTCTCTATTCCACATTGTTGATCACACAAAACCTCTCTCTCTCTCTCTCTCTCTCTCTCTCTCTCTCTCTCTCTCTCTCTCTCTCTCTCTCTCTTTGCATACACGGACTTCAGTTTCTGGTTGCACTTAACCGCATCGCAATCGGCAACACAAGCAAAGAACATGCATAGAAGAAGGGAGGGAGAGCGAGGAATCAACACCAAAAGGGGGAAAAGGCGTGAGATTCTTCTTGCAACAAGCTTACAAAAGTTCCTTGGCTTACACAGAGGAGAGCTCCTCTCACTTGCTGTCAAAGACTTCAGTGGCAAAAAATCACTTTATCATGCTTTTAAAAAACCCCCTTATAGGGAGGTTACATTTATAAAAAAACAAAAAACGTGGGTTCTACTTGCCCGTTTAACTCAAGGGGTTCTCCTTTTGAAAGGGGTTGATGGGGACACATTGAATCTTTCAAATCTATTATTAACCAGCTTGCTTGCTCTGCTGCTAATGATCTTGTCCCCCAAAAACAATTGATAACACTTCTCCTTGATATGGTGAAGGACTCTTGTTACCACTCTTTCTAACAAGGATGATCTTGATTTTGACCAAAATTTCATATCTTTAATTGAATACTCTCAACGTCAAGAACGATGTAATGCTAGTCATGATGCATCTATGATTTCACAAGAGGAGACTGAGTCACAACATATATTTTTTTAATGCTCAAAGGCGTCCATTTCAACAAGGAAATTGCAGAGGTTGTCGTCGTGGTAATATTTTCACTCGTTTCAAGTTTTCTAACAAGCAATGTTCTTACTACATTAGAAATGGCCATACTGAAGATGATTGTTGGGCACATTAATATGATGAAGAACAAAATATTACCACTAAATAACCATGTTTATCTAGAGATTCTTCTTCTTCTTATGAATACTGTGGATGATTTGATTATCCCACTCATATGTGATATAAGCCTTGATTTGATACAGATTGTTATAAAGCATATGCTATTGAACATTGTAAAAATATGGTACCAGAAACAAGTTGTGTTCTATGTTCGGTTGCTCTAGATAGAATACTTCATGTATTGATGGTTCACTTTTTATTATCAATTCTGGTGTTATAGAAAATATGACATATCAGTCTAAGTGGATCCATAACTATCATCCACTACCAATTCAACGTGTTGTTTATCTTGCAGATGATACGACTTGTCAAGTAACGAGTATTGGAGATTTATATCTTGGTACCTTATCTTCTTCCACTCAAGTTTTGCGAGGGGTACTACATGTTCTAGATCTTTTGCTAGACTTGTTGATCTTGGTCTTTTTGTTGGATTTGACCATACCAAATGCCGATTGAGAAAGATGAACATACTATAGCCACTCCTTCTCAAAATGGTAGTCTATTTAAGCTCTCTCTCAATGATGCTATAGCAAATTTTGTCACTGCTCCACGTGATCATGATTTCAAGGTATGGCATCACCGCTTTGTTCATGTTGATTTCTCAAAACTCCTTAGTCTTCATCGTCATAATCTTGTTTGTAGCATGAATCTTAAAGCTAATCCCCACATGGGAATTTATGAGTTTTGTGCTCTTGGAAAACATAATCGTAAACCCTTTCCTCTCTCAAATACAACTCATTCTCATGATATATTGGATCTTGTTCATATTGATATATGTGGAACTCTACAATGAGAGATCTTATGGCCCTAGGGCCATGGTGCATATGTAGGTGCCCTTGAATGGCCTAAATGCTTATTGGAAGATTTAAAATTGATACATAAGCCACCCTCTATTCCTAGGGCCATAGGTTTCCCTCTATTTTGAAGAGAGATCCTATGGCCCTATGGCCATAGGATGCCAATGTATGAGCTCAAGGGTCATAGATTTCCCTCTATTTGAATGAGAGATCCTATGGCTCTAGGGACATAAGGATTTCATGGTGCATATGTAGGTGGCCTCAATAGCCTAAATTCTCTATGGGAGCTTTTACATTGACACCTAAGCCACCCTTTGACCTTGGGGCCATAGGTTTTCATCTATTCTAATGAGAGATCCTATGGCCCTAGGGCCATATGGTGTCAGTCTAGAAGCTCAAGGGCCATTGGTTTCCCTCTATTCCAATAAGAGATTATATGGCCCTAGGGCCATAGGGATACCATGGTATTCATTTAGGTGCCCTTGAATTTCCTTATTGCTCTTTGAGAGCTTTTACATTAACACATAGGACACCCTCTAGCCCTAGGGCCATGGGTTGCCCCATGGCCCTAGGAACATAGTGTGCCAGTGTATAATCTCAAGAGCCATAGGTTGCCCTCTATTCCAATTAGAGATTCTATGGCCCTAAGGCTGCCATGGTGCATAATTAGGTGCCCTTGAATGGCCTAAATGCTTTTTGAGAGCTTTTATGTTTCTACCTAGGCCACCCTATGGTCCTAGGGCCATAGGTTTCCCACTCATCTAATGAGAGACCCTATGACCTAGGGCCATCGAGTGCCAATGTATAAGCTGAAGGGCCATAGTTTGCCCTCTATTCCAATTAGAGTTTCTATGGATATAGCACTGTCATGGTGCAAATGTAGGTGCCCTTGAATGGCCTAAATACTCTTGGGAGCTTTAACATTGACACCTAGGTGACCCTTAGGTCCTAGGGCCAAATGTTTCTCTCTATTCTAATGAGAGATCTTATGGTCCTAGAGCCATTAGGTGCCAATGTAGACGCTCAATGGCCATAGGTTTCCCACTATTACAATTAGAGATCCTATGGCCATAGAGCTATCATGATGCATACGTAGGTGTCCTTGAATGGCCTAAATTATTTTTGAGAGCTTTTACATTGACATCTAGCCATCCTATGGTCCTAAGGCATAGGTTTTCCTCTATCCCAACAAGAGATCCTTTGGCCCTAGAGCCATTAGTTGCCAATGTAGAAGCTCAATGGCCATATGTTTCCCACTATTCCAATTAGAGATCCTATGGCCATAGGGCTACCGTGGTGCATATGTAGGTGCTCTTGAATGGCATAAATGCTCTTTGGGAGCTTTTACATTGACACCTAGGTGACCCTATGTTCCTAGGGCCATAGGTTTCCCTCAATTCTAATGAGAGATCATATGGTCCTAGGGTGATAGGGTGCTAATGTAGAAGCTCAAGGGCCATAGGTTGTCCTCTATTACAAGTAGAGATCCTATGGCGTTAGAGCCATAGGGCTACCGTGGTGCATATGTAGGTGCCTTGAATGGATTAAATGCTCTTTGGGAGCTTTTACATTGATACCTAGGTGACCCTTCGATCCTAGGGCCATATGTTTCCCTCTATTCTAATGAGAGATCCTATGGAGCTAGGGCCATAGAGCGCCAATGTAGAAGCTCAAGGGCCATATGTTGCCCTCAATTCCAACTAGAGATCTTATGGTCCTAGGGCCATTTGTCTACTAGGTGCATATGTAGGTGCCCTTGAATGACATAAATGCTCTTTGGGAGCTTTTACATTGACACCTAGGTGACCCTATGGGCCTAGGGCCATAGGTTTCCCTCTATTCTAATGAGAGATCATATGGCCCCAGGGCCAATGGTTGGTGGATATGCCGCAAGCAGACGCTAGCGTAGCAAACTAAACCAACATACCAAAATGTCGGCCAAGGACATAGCTTGACTTGCAGGCGTGTGGAAGCAAATAGATGGTGGTCAATCACCTACTCGACCTTCTAAGACAATCGCTACTTGAGGAAATCAAACCTGGACATCCTATGTGCTTTTGATTGCAATACAACCTACAACACTCATACTACAAAAATAAAGACAAAAAATCCTCGAATTACCTCAGTACTCATAGGGAATCCTCTACTTACCACGAGGTCACTACCCTGTGGACTTAGACCCTAAATTCCACCTATAACGACTTGGTGCAGCAAACACGTATGAAGACAGATAGTCTATTATAGATCACTAATTCTCAACATGCATGATCCTAATATGTAGGTCTTCTTACCATGAACCTATTGGTATGAAGAACTCACAAAACAGACACACAGTTTGCAAGATAACTCACTTAGAAGCTCGTAGGAGCTCACCTCATGACAAAACCAAAAACTCGTAAGCTTGGCATTGGTGTGCAGCCATGGCCATTGCTAACTTGCTGATGGTGTTGACTTTGCAATGGCTGCTCCATAGCTCACATAGTGACAAAATAAGGCCTCTCTTTCTCTCATTCACACAAACACGACACACAGTAAATGCAAAGATTAATTAATTAAAAGTCTCCTTAGGGTTACAAAACTTTGGCTTATATACATTCCTCTTGAGAGGCACAATCCCATAAAAAATAATCTCTCAGATCCTTCTCAGTGTTCCATTAGTCAAGACTCCCCCCCTCCATGTCCATGTTGTCCCTTACATGACTGGTCCATGTCTTTATCTAGTCTTTAGTCCATTCCTTTGCTCAATAGAACCTCGATGGCTTAATCATCTTTAAGTAAAATTCATATCTGATGTTGCTGATGCTCACCGTTGGTCCAAAAATCTTGCTGTCATATGTGAAAAAACCTTTGTAGAAAGCCTCCTCAAAGGCTTGCATGTGGAAGTTAGGTAAAAACATCAACTATTGGTGGAAGTGGTGTAGCACTTGTGGCAAGGGTTGAGTGGAGAGATTATAAGCCAATTTGAGGAGAGTGTTTCCCGTTGATAGTAGACTTAAGTACATTGCTTTGTGTGGCGTGAACACCACGATGCAGGCTAGCATTGTTTTGTAGATCTTCCTATGCATCACACACGTCAAATCAAGAGAGCCAGTGAAGAGCTTAATGGAGCCCATTAGGGTTTTCACCATGTAGGTCCCACTCACTCTCTCTCCTTTTTTGGGTGGTGGAAGCTTAGGGTAATTCAGCCAAGTTGGATGCTTCTCCAAAATCCTCATGTGGTCCTTCCATGTGCGCATCCTTGGTACTGGGTAGAAGGAGACATAATCTCTGACAGACTTTGGAGCATCAACTAGACATACTAGGTATGCCAAGTAATTTGTGAGCCAACCTTTTCTCCACTTTGACTATGAGTCTACTATTCTCTTGGAGACTGCTTGATTGTTTACGGCACCTTCAAAGAGCAACGTTGTCTCCTCTGCTTGAATTTGTTTCTTCATTTGTGAGCGCCTCATATTTGAACAAAGGGTAAGGGAGGGATGGGTGCATCTATTCTTCTTTGATTACATTTGTATCTAGCATTAGAACCCCCATAGAGTGTAGCATCCTTTGCTCCCACTCTATGGCTTCTCTGACACTCTCTTTAGTGGCTTGCTCTATTAAAGCCCGAAGACGGACTTCCTCCTCCGCCGTCAACTCTTGCCCTTATTCTTGAATTTGTGGAGGTTTCTCCATCAATATGGGTTCCTCCAAGCTATTTGGAATCTCCATAGGCTCTTGTCTGGAATAAACTCTCGAGTCACTTGGACCCGGATTTGTGACTTGGCCCCGTGCTCTCTCCACTTCCTCTCTCATTTCACTAAAATTCTGATATTCAAGCTCGTCTCTTCTTGTAGCTTCTTCTGCATTATTGAATAAAAGTTCTCACAACATTTCTAATTGGAGCTTTAGCTAGTCATTCTTGTTACCATATACATGTGGAAGTGATGTGTGTGAACACACTAGGACCACCGGGGCATTTTTTCCCTCTTTAGGAGGTTTTTTCCCCCGAGCATTGTATATACGCCCATCACTCTAGGGCTATCTATCTTTCCATTGCACACTAAGTAACACACTCTCTATTGTGTGCCTTGAGATTCTTGCGTCTTCTCCAAGCTGTGTGCGTTCCTCTACAACCCTAATTCCAGCAATTGGTATCAGAGCAGGTTACATCCTCTCGGGCTTAGTCGCCAATTGCTCCAGCACAGGTCTGCTCACTTTCTCCGATTACAGTGAGGTTTGACGAGTATTCGTAGGTTGACAAATATTTTGGGAAAGCTCGAAGAGCCAAGTCTACTAAGATTCCTGATTCGGACTCATTTCGGCCTCCCTTTCCACTACAGGCAGGTCTACACAGGCAATTTTTTCATTTTGTGTAGAAAGTTTTGTCAGTGCCGTTTTCTGCATAACAGGTGCCTTACAGTCTTCTACGGTTTGTGCTATATAGCATGTGTTGTTTCCGCTCCATTTCTCCTATTTTTGGGCAGTTTTCACATCAGGTGCAACACTTACCATGGCTGACAACAACACAGATGTCTTCAAGATGTTTGCTACTGAGGACAGGTCGGATGGGGACAATTACCCTATGTGGGCTTAAATGATGCAAAATGTTCTTGTGTCAAAGGGCGTCTGGAATATTGTGCAACACATTGATGTACGCCCTAGTTCTGAGGATGCAGGCGATGTTGAGGATGTTGTAGGTCTTGCTGCAAGGATTGCTCCTATTAGGGTTGTTTTGCCTATGGCAGAACAATCTCGTTGGGATGTAAAGGATGCGCAGGCTCATGCATTGATTGCGTTGTGTGTGAAGCACACCATTGTTCCTTACATCCATTCAACAAAAACTGCAAAACAGACTTGGAATATTCTAGCAGGTCTTTATGCAACCCGCAGTGAGGCTAAAATTGCTTTGCTGCGTAAAGAGTTGGAGTCGAAGATTATGGATGAGGAAGATGATATGGACACTTTCCTTGCTAGTGTCAAGGATATCAATGAGAAACTTATTTTTGCAGGTGAAGTCATGTCATATAGTTCCCTTGTGCAGACTATTCTTGATGCCTTACTAGATTCTTAACAGACTTTTGCTAGTACTTGGAGACTTCTGACCCAAGGAAATCCAGAAGTTGTCTAGTTTGATGCATTATGCACATTGCTGTTGCAAGAGTCACTTTCCAGAAAAAATAGGACTAGACAGCGTGCAATTGAACAAACTTTTATTGCTTCTCAAAGAAAGGGTGGTAACAGCAATGCAACCACTTCTTATGGTTCTGCTCTGAGTGGAAAAACTTCTGTTCCTAATGCTTCTGTTGGCAGCACTTCATTTGGCAATTCTGGTGATAAGGAAAAAAGGAAGATGCATTGCCATTATTGTAAAGCTAATGATCACTTGATCAAGCAGTGTCCTAAGTTGAAGGCCAAAGAGGCTAAGAAGAAAAAGGGTGGTTCCACTACAAATGCTGGTTCCAATACAAATATAGCCATTGTTGAGTCTTTTGTGAAAGGAGACTGTGATGCTGATGTTGATGCAGAATGGGCTTTTAGCACAAAGTGCACTTACAATCCTGCTGTCCATGATGCATGCTTGTCAGTTGTTGCTGCAGATTCACATGTGTGGTATTTTGATAGTGGTGCTACAAAGCACATTACCTCACATCGTGAATTGTTCACCTCTCTCGAGTCTGTCCCTCATGGGAATTCTGTCACTTGTGCCAACAATGCCTCTTATCCGGTTCAGGGAGTTGGAAAGATTGTGATTACTGCTGCAAATGGCAGTTCCTTCACACTTGTTGATGCACTTTATGTACTTGGGATCAAGAAGAATCTCTTGTCTGTATCCACACTTGCTAGACTTGGACTTGTAGTCAAATTTGTGGATGACAGATGTGCAGTTCATGATCTCAATTTTGGTGATGAAATTGTTGTATCTGGCCTTTTGTGCCGTGGGCTGTATAAGCTCACTTTGTATGACAAGTGTGGACAAAATTTTGCAAATGGTGTTGCAGATTCAAGGGCTATTTCAGATGCAAAACTTTGGCATGCACGTTTTGGTCATCTGAATTTTGCAAGTTTGCTGCGTTTGTAGAAATCTAATATGGTTGCTTCTTTGCCGCCTCTTGAAGCACTTGTCAAACATGTTTGTGAAGGCTATATTTTGTGTAAGATGCAGCGTTCTAAGTTTCCAAAGGATGGTTTAGTTTGGGCCACATGCAGGTTGCAGCTTGTGCATAGTGATGTTTGTGGGCCCATGCAAACTCCGTCCTTGGGCAATTACCTTTACTTCGTGACTTTGATTGATGATTACTCTAGACATGCATGAGTATTTCCGCTTAAAGCGAAGTCTCAAGTTTTTATGTGCTTCAAACAATTTTTGGCTATGGCTGAAAATGTTTCGAAATGTACTATGGGCACCCTCCATTCCGATCGAGGGGGGGAGTATATGTCTCATGAATTCAATGCATTTCTAACTAGTCGTGGGATAAAACACCAATGTACAATGCCTTATACACCTCAGCAAAATGGTGTTGCTGAGAGGAAAAATAGGTCACTTACAGAAATGGCACGATGTATGGTCAAAAGTCAAGCTTTGCCGCATTTTTTTCGCCTTGAGGCCATCATGTGTGCCACTTATGTACTAATCAGGTGTCCTACAAAAGCTTTGCAGTATATTACTCCATATGAAGCATGGCATGATAGAAAGCCTTCTTTTTAGCACATGCGTGTTTTTGGCTGTTTGGCATATGCTTTGGTGCCATAAACACAGCGCAGAAAATTGGATGATAAGGCTGTCAAATGTTTTTTTTTTGGTTATAGTGCTGAAAGAAAAGGTTACAGGTTGTATAATCCGCAAACAAAATGTATTCTGGTTTCACAGGATGTAGTGTTTGTGGAAGATTCTGTTCAGCCCTTGTTGTCATGTACTGGAGACAGTAAGGTAAGCTCACAGGACATTTATGACACTTTGTTGCCTCTTTTTGGTGGTGGAAATACGAATGTAAGTTCTAATGAGACAAATGTACAGCCTATGGGGATTTCTGGAAATGTTGCAGATCAACCTATTACTAATGCAGTTGTACATGATGTACTTGATGAGGAAGGAGCTGAAAATGAGCAGGCTAGAGGTATGCCAAAATGACTGGTGCACACTTTGCGTGACAGTAAATTGGATGCACCTTTGTATAGTCGTACTCATTCTGGCTCTCGCCATGCATCTTATGCATCAGATTGTTATGCTTTGGGTGTGTCTAGCTTACATGATGTTGAGGAGCCTCTGTCTTTTGATGAAGCACAAAATTCAAAAAAGTGGATGGCTGCCATGCAATCAAAATATGATGCACTTATAGAAATTGACATATGGACTTTATGTGATTTGCCTCCTGGAAAAAAGGCCATTGGTACAAAGTGGGTTTACAAGTTGAAACGCAAGTCGGATGGTGAGATCGATCGCCATAAGGCTCGACTTGTTGCAAAGGGTTATGCACAACAAAAAGGTAGAGATTATGAAGAGACTTTTGCTCCCACTTGTCGTATGACTACTGTGTATTTTTTATGTGCATTGGCGGCTCATTTTGGTTGGGATGTACATCAATCAGACATTGTTACTACTCTTTTAAATGGTGAAATATTTGAGGAAGTTTATGTAACACAGCCTCACAGTTTTGTCATAAAAGGACAAGAGGACAAAGTGTGTAGATGTAAGAAGGCTTTGTATGGGTTGAAGCAATCTCCTCGTGCTTGGTATGAGAAAGCTGACACTCATTTGGTCAAACGAGGCTTTCGTAACAGTCCAACAGAAAGCACATTGTATGTAAAGAGTGAGGGTGATGTACTTCTCATTGTGGTTCTTTATGTCGATGATTTGCTAATCACTGGACCAAATGAGAGACATATTGCTGAATTTAAGGCTGATTTGAATGCTACTTCAAGATGAAAGATTTGGGGTTGTTGAATCATTACTTGGGTATACAGTTTAAGCAGTGTGATGGTGGTATTGCCTTGTGTCAGAAAAGTTGCATAGAGACATTGCTATGTAAGTTTGGACTTGAGGATTGCAAACCTATTGCCACTCCCATGGAAACAGGTTTGAAGTTGAGTCTACATGATGCTGGCGATCTTGCTGATGTCACTCTTTACCAAACTGCTGTTGGTTGCCTCATTTATGTATGCAAAACGAGGCCGGATATTCAGTTTGCAGTCTCACAGGTCAGTATATTTATGCATAGCCCAGGGTCTAAGCATTGGCAGGCTGTTAAGAGGATTTTACGCTACCTTAGTGGCACTTTACATCTTGGCTTGTTTTATCCCAAGGGGGGATCATTGCCGCCAGACTTACATGCTTTTTTGGACTCAGATTGGGCTGGTTGTTTTGACACTTGAGTGTCCACAAGTGGTTTTTTTTTCATGCTTGGAAATTCATGTATATCATGGTTGAGCAAGAAGCAACCTACTATGGCCACTTCGAGTTGTGAGGCTGAGTATAGGGCAGTCTTCACAGCTACGGTTGAGTGTGTATGGCTCAGACGCCTTATGGATGATTTGGGTGTTGGATAGGACACTGCCAACACTATCTACACTGACAGTCAGAGCACATTGGTACTTGCGAGGAACCCATTATTCATGCTCGCACAAAGCACATTGAGGTGCATTACCACTATGTCAGGGAGAGGCTCTCAAAACAGGAGAGATCAACTTGGCTTATGTGCCAACACAGGACAACCTCACATATCTTTTCACAAAGGCATTGTCTCATGAGAAGCTTGAAGCTTTTCGCAAAGCTTTGGGCTTACTCCCCTTTGTGGATTGATCATGTCCTCAGGGCATGGCACTTCCCTTTACTCACGTGCCAGCTCTCGTTCACCGCATCACTCCAGGGGGGATTTGTTACCATATACATGTGGTAGTGATGTGTGTGAACACACTAGGACTGCCGGGGCAACTTTTCCCTCTTTAGGAGGTTTTTTCCCCCGAGCATTGTATATACGCCCATCACTCTAGGGCTATCTATCTTTCCATTGCACACTAAGTAACACACTCTCTATTGTGTGCCTTGAGCTTTCTTCGTCTTCTCCAAGTTGTGTGCGTTTCTCTGCAACCCTAATTCCAATATCTCTCTTTTTGGAGCTCTTGTTGCTCTTCCTTGAGTCTAGTCTGTATACAATGAGCCTTTTGCAATGTGGACTCTTTGTCTTTGCTCAAACTTCAATTCCTTTTGAAGTCCTATGATATGAGCTTCCAAGGCCTATATGGCATGGCTTTCCACTCTTGCACTTGCTTTTGCAGCCCTTGGGGTTCCTCTTAGGCTTTGTATAGTCAATTCTTGGAGCTCTAATTTGTCTTTAATATGCTCAACCATCTAGAGGGTGAAGGTATCCCTTTTCACTTCTACTTCTTTCAAGATTTGGCCTTGTAATTCCTGCTTAGTATAGTCAATTCTTCTTAGGCTTTGTATAGATTTGTTCCTCTTAGGCTTTGTATAGTCAATTCTTGGAGCTCTAATTTGTCTTTAATATGGTCAGCCATCTAGAGGGTGAGGGTATCCCTTTTCACTTCTACTTCTTCCAAGATTTGGCCTTGTAATTCCTGCTCTCTTTCTGCATTGTCTGCTCTCTGAATGTCTTTTTATAGTTCTTTGGTGAGGCTGTCATGCTCTCCTATTAAGTTTTCCTCTCTCATCCTGAGCATGATGTTTTCCTCAACCACAAAGAGAGACCTCGTTCTGATTCTGTCCAAAATTTGGTGCGCAGCTCTCACATCCTCTTCATTTTCTTCCACCACACTCTTTGCTGCTGGCCTAGATAGTGATCTAGCCAGGGGGACTTGGTGGCCCATGCTTAGTAGCACTCCCACTAGAGGAGGATGCCATGGGTTCTCTAGAGGTCTCCACCTTTGGCACTGATGGGATTGGTACTAACCTCGATACTCTACGTAGTGATAAATGCAATTCTGGTGCTCTTCTTTGAGTACCTTGGCCTTGTGGATTCTCCTCAACTTTTTCTTCTTTCTTTGCAACCCCCATGGTAGGATAGAGGTGCCATATAAAACCTCAGAAGCATCCTCATATGTCTATCTAGCTTTGAGGAGATCATCAGAAATGCATCTTTTGGTATTTTATTTGCCCTCAGGCATTGGCTCAGTCTCTAATTTCTTCTTTGGCAATCCTTTTGTTGGGATGTTGAGGGTTTTGGGCTTGGAGGTTGTTGGGTGTAGCCCAAGGGAGATGTTGGTGGTCTTGTAATACCTCCCTCCTCTTTGGACTCTTTTTCCTCTTCTCCCTGTGCTTTCTCTTAATATCCTGAACTTCCTTAGTAGTGAAAGGATATAGATTTTGTTGTTATATCAACCTCTTAGACTCTTCATATGCTTGGATATAGTGGTCAAATTGATCCTCTAAGGGTCGAGAGGAACTGTCGTCGAAACTCCTCAAAATCACCCTTAAGTGGTTGCTTGGCCTTGAATTTCTTGATTAGTCTCTCAATGCGGGCTGCCTTCTGACTTGTGGTCTCTTTTGGTTTCTCTTCCCCGGGAATTACAATCTTTCCTTTTTCTTTGGTTGCTCTTCCGGATTTTCTTCTTGCATTGTCTCTACTTTCTTCTGAGTCTGGTCGAGATAGGAGGTGCCACTGGTGGTTCATCTTTTGTATCCTCTTTAAGCCTTAGCCACTCATTCTGAGTTGGTGGGTCTGGCCACTGTCCTGTTGCTTTGATAGATTTATATGTAATTTCAGTTAAGATTTCCACCCCACCAATGTAGTTGGGATTATCAGTTCCCAAGCTCACTACCTATTCATGTATATCATGAGCATAATTAACATCTTTCAGCACACTGCTTCTCAGTGCCCAAGGGAAGGTGGTGGCAACAACATGAAGTGGTGTAGTGTACTTTTATGTCTGCTTGTTGCAAATATGAAAAAAATGATTGTACAATTTGCAAATTTTGATGGCTCTTGGGTCCACCATGTCTTCAAAAATTGGGTTGGTTTCATCTAAGAGTACACCTCCACTGGGTCTCTTCTTTCTCTGACTGAGTTGCTATCATTGTGTAACCCCAAAGCATCTTCTATGAGATGAGGTGCAATTGTCACTTCTTTAATTTCCCGCTCAAGTGTAGTGAGGAATGTTTTGCCATATTTCTTGATTGTGGTAGTCAGCTCATAAAATCTTTGGAAATCAACCCCTACCAGAATAGATGTAAAGAATCCATGTATATATACCCTTTCCAGGTGATTGATGATGCCTTCTTTGCTTGCATATTCAATGAGTTCCTTTGGAATCATCGGCACATTTACAGTATTGCCTTGTGGACATCGGAAGGTCCCTAGGTATAGCTTTATGTCCTCCCAGTCTAGAGTTGCTTCGTCCATCCATGCCTTGGTCGGCTTCAATGTCTCATTGGGAATTGTGAAGGGATCTGCTGTTGCAATGATATCTTTCAAGGCGAGCCGTTTCTTCCTTACTGTTGATTTATCGACTTCCATTGATTTTGCACGCACTCCAAATCCAAGAGTTAGCATCTTTCACTTGATCTGGAAATTGTTCAGCTTCTAGCTATCCAAATGATTTCAAAATTGAATCACAAGATAATTAGGGCCTAAGGATGTTATGCAAGTTGACAAAAGTGCATGTGGATGCTCATTTTATGTTGTGAGTATCATACGTGTATGATGTCTATTTGCTTTGAATGAGGTGAGAATTGACATATACATAGCTCACAACATGTATATCACCCATATATGCTTGGAATGGGATTTGAGCATGTAATGAGCAAGATTTTGGCTTATAAGGTCTGTTTAGGCTCTGGAATGGTATAATGATTATAATTGGGGTATATGGGGTTCAAATGACTTGAAGCTAGTGGTAAGGACTCATGAGCATGTGATAAGAGCATTGGATAGGCCAAAACCACCTCAGATTGCCAATTTGACACTTGAGGCATTAGATGTCTTTTGTGTCCAAATGATAATGAATTTTGGATAACCAAAATCCTGACAAGGTCTCAATTTAACAGGTCTAGATATCATACGTGTATGATGTCTACTCCTAGAAAATTGTTATATGAGCATGGGATTTGAGCATGTAATGAGCAAGATTTTGGCTTATAAGGTCTTTTTAGGCTCTGGAATGGTATAATGATTATAATTGGGGTATATGGGGTTCAAATGACTTGAAGCTAGTGGTAAGGACTCATGAGCATGTGATAAGAGCATTGGATAGGCCAAAACCACCTCAGATTGCCAATTTAACACTTGAGGCATCAGATGTCTTTTGTGTCCAAATGATAATGAATTTTGGATAACCAAAATCCTGACAAGGTCTCAATTTAACAGGTCTAGATATCATACGTGTATGATGTCTACTCCTGGAAAATTGTTATATGAGCATGGGATTTGAGCATGTAATGAGCAAGATTTTGGCTTATAAGGTCTTTTTAGGCTCTGGAATGGTATAATGATTATAATTGGGGTATATGGGGTTCAAATGACTTGAAGCTAGTGGTAAGGACTCATGAGCATGTGATAAGAGCATTGGATAGGACAAAACCACCTCAGATTGCCAATTTGACACTTGAGACATCAGATGTCTTTTGTGTCCAAATGATAATGAATTTTGGATAATCAAAATCCTGACAAAGTCTCAATTTAACAGGTCTAGATATCATACGTGTATGATGTCTACTCCTAGAAAATTGTTATATGAGCATGGGGATAGGATGTATATGCTATGTGCATGCCTTGTGTCGAGTCTCCCTAAGTTTGGAGCATTCTTTCTATGGGTAAGACCATATTTTACTTCAGGATCCCAACTTAGCGGTTTTTGACCAAATGGTGTGGTCCAATTTGCATGAGACTTGGTATGTGCGCTATAATGAGTATGATGAAGAGGTTGGTGTGGAAAATTTACCATTTGTATGTGTAGAAAGGCCCATCAGGCATCATACACGTATGATGTCTGGGATGTAAAATTTTGGTTTTAATGCATTGGAAAGATTTGTTGCATTTCCCTAAGCCCTTTAAGCTCTCACTCAACTTTAAAATTCATTAGTTTAGCTTAGAAACTCCTTGTTTGGTACTTTGGACTCCGAAGTTAATTTTCGCTCTTGGAGATGACTTTCCGCAATGATTTCACTTGAGCTTGATCACCTAAGCTTGTAGATGTTGTGGGGCACCTTTCCATGCCATTGATAGTAGCCTTCGGCCTTGCGGATGTCCTTTATAACAATTTGTCACTCTGAAAGCATCTTTTAGTTGGGTGATGGTTCGGCGACTACTTTTCTTGATGTTTGACCACATGTCTTGATTGTCGACGGTATGTCAATGCTGCTCATAAATTTTGGTGGCAAACCGACACTCCATCTGGTTGTGAGAGCTAAATGATGCTTTCCATGTCCAAAGCTGAGATTGATATTTTGACCCGCTTTTGGTAGTTTGATTATGGAGGAAGTTACATGGGCTTGTAAGCAACCTCGAGAGGCACCTACCCATGAAGTTTTGTGTTGTTCTGACGACCTGTCTTAGGCCGGCTTCTGTAAGGTCTTGGAGATTAAGGTTCTTTTTATTGACCTGAACTTGCATGGTAGGGCTTAGGCATGGTTATCGAGCCTAGGGTCAACCCCCTATCATCAGGTCTTGTAGCTATCAAATTAGTGGTTATTAAGTTACCGTCCCGTTTCACTCTCTACCCGTCGATGCCACATTGCCACTTTTGTTAGTTTTTTGCATTGGAGTTAGCATTGAACATGAAGATCACATGGTAATGAGCCTACCTCTCATATCTGGCACCGATCAGTGTGTTGTGGGCATCATTCAAAGCCATAGAAGTTATGTGCGCTCTAATCTCTCTAGCTCTCTCTACGTGTGAATAGTGAAAATGAGCTAGTAAGTGGGGTCAAAATATCTTATATCGGGGATCTCGGAACCACTTGCCATAAAATTTGACACGTGCTTCTATCTCATCACAAAATGCACTTTAGGCTTGAAATTTGTGATTTTTCCCAAAAGCTGGTTGAATTGGACTTTTTGCACTGTTTGCATAATTGCACCCCGACTTCACCATTTGTTACCCTTGACTTGGTGACCACCCTTGTATTTTTGTTTTGTCATTACTTCACCATCTCGCCTGCTTTTCTATTTTTCTTTGTTTTTCCTTCAAAAATTACAAAAATGAAAGAAAAATAGAAAATCAATTTTGAAAAATATCAATAAATCAAAATAATTCAAAAACAACACGATAAACTGCTATATACATTTATTTGTAATATGTTTTGGAAAATTACTCTATTTTTTCATTTTTACCTCAAAAAATTAGTATTTTTATATACACACACACACACACACACACACACATATACATCTACAGGCTCATTTTTTGCATTTTACCTCATATCTCTGTAGATTCAAGTTAGATAAGGGCATAAGTACTCAAGTTCACCAAAAATTTCTGCAATCAAACACAAAAAAATCCAAGATCACAAAAAACAATGCCCTTTTTAGCACACTGGGTTTGCATTGATAATTCCTCCCCCCCTCCTCATTGGAGTCCTCTTGGATGACGGTGTATCGCTGTTGGCGGATACGCCGCGACGGACGTCATCACAGCGAGAACTCACCTAACAAGATTTGTCAGCTAAGGACGAAGCTCGACCCGCCAAGCATAGGGTGTCAACCTACACTCGACCGACTATTGACTACTTCCTACAGAGGTCTCTACCCAATGTCTAAATTACAGCCTTCAAGAGTACACAAGAGGAGATTTCGTACGACGCTTTCGAGAGCCAAATACCCATCAAACATTCTCGAAACGCTACGAAACTTGAGGGAAATCCTATTAACACCAATAGATCGCTCTCCCTAAGGTCCGTGACACAAAACCCCAATCCTAAACACCCGGTGCAAAATCATGTAGGATGTCTGACAGGTTTTTGCAGGTCATCGTTTTTGAAAACTAAAGTGCCTAATGTGTAGCTCTACTCATAGCGAACGCGTGGATATGCTGAAATGCAAAAACGGACAACGTATGCTCACCGAATCAATAGATATAGCTCGTGGATCGTGGATCGATCTCGCAAAGTCGGGTCGTACACCTGTAATGTAGGTGTTGACGCGTAGCTCTCTCCGGGGGCAACACACTGCACTTCTCCGCACTCGATTCCGACCACCAGTGTGCGCATAGCGTCAAGATAAACTCTCACTCTCTCTCGTACACAGAGTAAGCTCAACTCACACAGACAAAACTTATAAAAATGACAAAGGGTTTTTTGAATTAAGGTCAAAAGTGGTATAAATACCTTACAATCTCAAACCCTAATGTTCCAATTTAACCATTTACTAAGTCTAAATGTCAAAAATGGGATACAATTTGGAAGCTTCTGCAAGCCCCACTATTTACAAAGGTGAAATGATGGTTTCTTCTCAATTAAGGAATGATTACAAAGGAAATTAGTATCCCGCTGGGAAATCATCCTCCGTTGGGTGTGTCCAGCCGCTAACACTCCCCCCTTGCTGGATCATGTCATCCCCGACATGATAGTAGAGCTGCTTCTTCAGTGGAGGCTTTCGCGCATCTTCAGAACAGACTCATACCGTGCATGCGGGGCCAGGAATGTAGGGCCGAATATATCTGTATCAATGGTGAAGAAATCGGTGTAGAAGGCTTCTTCAAAGGCCTGGAGATGGTACGAGGGCAAAAACATTATTCGTTGATAGAGGGCATGTATCACCTCATGGGAAGGTTGAGCAAACAGTTCATGTTGGGGTATAAAGCCCAATGTGGTCGCCCAGGTAAGTGGGCGGGCCACCAGGTATGTACACACATTCTTTTGTTAAAACCTAATAAGAACTCACTATGCTCTACACATTACAGTAGAGCGAGTTCACCATATCGTCGTGCTCTTCTTCTCACACTCGCTCTCGCGTCGCACTTTCGCTCGTACTCCTTCAACTGGTATCAGAGCACAGATCGAGGCTCGGGGCAGCATTTGTAGGTAGCCAAATTCACCTTCTCAGATTGGAGTGAGATTCGACAGGCAAAGACACGGCCCCAATTCCTGTGGAGAAGCCCAAAGGGATCGGTGTTCTCAGAATTTCATTATGAGGTCATCTCGGCCACCGTTCGGCTTCGACAAAGATCTGCGCAGGCCATTTTCGACTACGTGGTCTTGGCGGGTGCAGATCTGACTCTGTAAATTTGGGGTTTTGGCCTACGACATTTGTGGCTATCTACACAACGAAGGACGGCTTATAGTTCTTGGAGGCGTGTCACATACGACACGGGTGCACCTACACACAGACTGTAGGCGACATCCACCAGTTCATCAGGTAGCTTGTGTTTGCTGCTTGATATTCCAGATTTCATCCTGACATTGCAGGTATTTCCACATGGGATGTATTGTCAGAGATGATGTATGTCTGTTGAGGGTTTGCTGGCTGTGAGTCACACAGCAAACAACCGCCGCAGCGGTTACAGCATACAGTGGGAAATTTGTGGATGTATGACTTTGTGGGAAGTCTATGTACTATCAGATTTACTGTAGCCTTTGTTGAGGGTCGAGTGAGGTTTTATTGAGCTAGGGGATTCTCGAATGTTGAGATCCTTTTGGTGATACAGGTCTTGGAGCGATCCCTCGAGCACCCTTAGATAGGCAGCTAGGATGTATTAACTGTGAGTTAGACAGTTGGGATTGCATCTTTGCTTTACTACCGTTGAGGCATTGTCGCAGTCTATGCTTATAGGACAGTGACAGGACAGTGAGAGATAGTACAGGTGCATGACAGGTTTACCCACAGCTTACAATGTTAGAGAGACAGTGGTTTTTTGAGCTGTTTTTTGGTCTATTTTTGAGTACACCAGAGCCATTTTACAAAGGAGACTCTGCCGAAATTTCTGCAGAATCTGAAGCTTTCTTGGTTCATTTGACAGGTTGATATTGGTTCAGAGGACAGTTTACAAGGGAAAATCTGCCGAAGTTTTCCCAGGAAAGTAAACTACTGTGAAGCGTAGTTATGGCTGGATCACAGGACACTGCTCTTTACAATATCAAGAAGCTAGATGGAACTAATTTCCCATTGTGGAAGAAGCAGATTTGGCATGTGTTGGTACAAAAGAAGCAGATAAAACCTATAAAGCTCAAGGGGATAAAACTAGAAGATATGGACGAAGATGAATGGAGCGACATGGATGAATTGACACTTTCTACCATTATGCTAACTCTGGCAGAAAGCGTTTACTTCAATGTAGCAGACGAGATGTCAGCTTATCAAGCATGGACAAAGCTGAGTGATCTTTATGAGAAGCAGAGTGCAGCTTCACAGGTATACTGGCTTAAGAAGCTTGTTGACTTGAAGATGAAAGAAGGGACCCCTATGTCCAATCATCTAAATGAATTCAACACCATCTACAGTCAGTTGTCAGCTCAAGGTGTCAAGTTTGATGAACCTGTTAGAGCTATGTTCTTGTTGATCACATTGCCGGAAAGTTGGGACACTTTTCGCACAGCTTTGAGTAATTCTGCACCTCCAGATGGTTTGACCATAGCAGGTGTAGAAGGCAGTCTGCTTACTGAAGAAACCAACAGAAAGACAATGGACAAAGGCAAAGGAACAGCCTTAGTTGTCAGGGGAAGGACCAAAGAAAAGTACAAAGGTGGAAAGAGGGATCGGTCTCGTAGCAATTCCCGCAGTGCTAAAGGCAAGAGTGACATAGAATGCTACCATTGTGGCAAGAAGAGTCACATGAAAAGAGACTGCAGAGAATGGAAAGAAGAAAAAGGCAAAGAGAAAGCTGAAGACCATGGTGAGAAGAACAAGTCCTCAGTGAAGATTCAAGAAATAAATGTGACAAAAACTGTTGCAGAGGATGACAGTCTAGTGTCAGGAGACATCTACTTCTTGAAGAATACAATGGACTCAGCTCTTCTTACAACATCTGATGGAAATGCACTGAGTGACTGGATTATAGACTCAGGGGCATCACTTCATGTGTCTCCAAACAAGGAGTGGTTTACCTCTTATGTGACCACTAAAAATCATGTTCGGCTAGGCAATGGGCAGACATGTGAGATCTTAGGTGTTGGAGATGTTCAATTGAAGTTTCAGAATGGCTCTTCTTTCACGCTGAAGAATGTGAGACATGTTCCCGCAATTACAAAGAGCTTGATCAACACAGGTTTACTTGATGATGCTGGCTACGTCACCACTTTTGGACAGAACATGTGGAAGACATCCAAGGGTTCTATGACAGTAGCACATGGAGTAAAGTCTGAAGGACTTTACATGATTTATGTATCAAATGTCTCTAAAGATGTAATCAATGTTACCGAGCAGCCGAACGTTTCTTTGTGGCATAGCCGGTTAGGACATATGTCCAAGAAGGGAATGGAAATCTTGTCTCGTTCTGGTTATTTGCCTGGCTTGTCATTTAATGATTTTTAATTCTGTGAACATTGTCTGTATGGTAAGCAAACACAACAGCCACATAAGCATAGAAGCAGTAGAATAGATACCCAGTTGGCACTTGTTCATAGTGATTTGTGTGGACCTATGCCTAACCTATCTCTAGGGGGAGCTTCTTACATTATGACATTTATAGATGATTACTCGAGGAAAGTATGGGCTTACTTTCTCAAGCACAAGGATGAAGCGTTTAGTGTTTTCAAAACGTTTGTGACACTTGTGGAGAATCAGAGTGGCAAGAAGCTTAAATGCTTACGCACTGACAATGGTGGAGAGTATGTATCAAAGGCCTTTCAGGACTTCTGTGAGTCAAAAGGTATAAAACGTGAACTTACTGCTCCTTACAATCCTCCTCAAAATGGTGTTGCTAAGAGGATGAATAGGACCATACAAGAGAAGGTCAGAAGTATGTTGTCTAATGCACAACTGCCAAATGGGTTTTGGGCTGAAGCTGTATCAACAACTGTTCATCTTATAAATAGATCTCCTAGCAAGGTTTTGCAGAAGGATTCAGTGGCAGAGATGGTATGGTCAGGCAAAATGCCCTCATACAAGCATCTCAGAGTCTTTGGCTGTGAGGCATATACTCATGTTCCAAAGGAATTTAGGAACAAACTTGAGTCAAAGAGTAGAAAGTGCATCTTTCTAAGCTATGGTAATTCTGGTGAGATGGGGTACAGACTTTGGGATCCCAAATCCAGAAAGGTTATCCGCAAAAATGATGTCACTTTAATGAAGCCAAATATCATTCTAAACCAGAGAGGGTTGAGGAGATTAGAAGAGTTGTCTTCCAAGAAGATGGACCTACACGTGCAAGACAAAATGTCAGGGCTCCAGAGGAGCAAGGATAGGATAGAGTGGAACCACAGGTTGTGGCTAAGCCTGAGCCACCTATTGTGCGTAGATCTATACATATCACGTGACCTCCTGATAGGTTTGTTCCATCTATGAACTATGTCATGTTGACTGATTGCAATGAGCCTTCATGTTACAAGGAAGCAGTGCAAATGAAGGACTCTGGGAATTGTCAATTGGCCATGCAGTCAGAGATGACAGCTCTGCATAAAAACCAGACATGGAAGCTAGTTAAATTACCACAGGGAAAAAAGGCTCTACCTTGTAAATGGGTTTACAGGTATAAGATTATCGCTCATGATATTCAGCCAAAGTACAAAGCAAGGCTTGTTTCCAAGGGCTTTAAGCAAGAACAAGGCATTGACTTTGATGAAGTCTTCTCTCTGGTGGTCAAGATGACTACATTGAGATGATTTCTTGCATTGGTTGCCATATTAGATTTGGTGTTGAACCAAATGGATGTCAAGACAACGTTCTTGCATGGTGATTTAGATGTGGAAATTTACATGCAGCAGCCAGAAGGGTTTGTTGAGAAAGGCAAGGAAGATTTGGTATGCCAGTTGTTAAAGAGTCTTTATGGCTTAAAACAATCACCGAGGGCATGGTACCATAAGTTCCACAAGTTTATGCTTTATCAAGGCTACAAATGTAGTGAGTTCGATCACTGTCTGTATACAAAGAAGGCTAAGGATGGCAGTTGGCCGATCCTTATTTTGTATGTGGATGACATGTTGATTGCTGGCAAGCACCTCGAAGAAATTTCAGCTTTGAAGTCAAAGATGGCAAAATCATTTGACATGAAAGACATGGGTGAGGCAAGTCATATACTTGGTATGCGCATTGAGAGAGACAGATCAAAGAAGTTGATTTGGTTATCTCAAACAGAGTATATTGACAAGGTTTTGCAACATTTCAATATGGAGAAGGGAAAGGCATTGAGTGTTCCATTGCCACCATATGTGAAACTTAGCAAACAAGATTGTCCTTTGTCTGAGGAAGAACAGGCTGAAATGGATAAGATTCCATATCCGTTTGTAGTGGGTAGTTTGATGTATGCAATGATTGCTACTCGCCCAGACATTGCATTTGCAGTGGGAGTAGTAAGTCGATACATGTCAAACCCAGGCAAGAAACATTGGGAGGCAGTGAAAGGAATATTGAGATACCTGAAAGTGACAAAGAGTATGCGTATATGCTATGGGAGTCAGGAGCTAAGTGTAAAGGGTTTTACAGACTCAGATTATGCAGGTGACTTAGACAACCGAAGGTCTACGTCAGGGTATGTCTTTACATTGGCTGGTGGAGCAGTATCATGGCGTTCTAGATTACAAGATTGTGGTACTCAGTCTATTACAGAGGCTGAATATGTTGCAGCATCAGAGGCATGCAAAGAATCAATTTGACTTAATCGACTAGTAACAAATTTGGGAATCAAAGAAGAGATTCCTGTGTTATATTGTGATAATCAAAGTGCTATACAATTGGCTCGCAATCCAGTTTATCACTCAAAGACAAAGCATGTGGATGTGAAGTATCATTTCATCAAGGAAATTCTCGAGGATAAGCAACTTCAGCTTGTCAAAGTTCACACCACAGAAAATCCTGCTGATCTACTTACAAAAGGACTTCCCTCAGAGAGCTTTGCGCATTTTCGCAAGCAGTTAGGTGTAGGGTAGTACATCACTTCTCTACATCTCTTGTATATTAGCTTGTATAGTAGCTTCTCTCACACTTAAAGTACCACATTGGACTTTAAGTGGGAGGTTGTTGGGGTATAAAGCCCAATGTGGTCGCCGAGGTAAGTGGGCGGGCTGCCAGGTATGTACACATATTCTTTTGTAAAAAACCTAATAAGAAGTCACTATGCTCTACACATTACAGTAGAGCGAGTTCACCATATCGTCGTGCTCATCTTCTCGCACTCTCTCTTGCGTCGCAGTTCCGCTCGTACTCCTTCAGTTCATACACACATCTATATGTGTCTTGGAAGAAGAATATGCTGTCTGTTTCCTATCTAGGTTTAAAGATCTTAAAAACTGCCATAAGGATTTTACAGATCTTCCTGAGCATGATGCAAGAGAGGTCAGGCAAGCCAGTGAACAATTTAATGGCGCCCATTAGGGTTTTCATCATGTATTGCTCATTCATTCTCTCACCTACCTTCAAGCGTGGTAGCTTTGGGTAATTGAGCCACGTGGGGTGGCTTCTTCAGCAGTTCTTGTTCTTTCCAGGTCCACATCCTTGGTAGAGGGCAAAAGATAAGATTTTATCTGATTATTTTAGCCGCCTCTACCAGATGTACTAAATACTGTGGGTATTTAGGTAGCCATGCCTTTCTCCATTTTGGCTGAGAGTCCACAATAAGCTTAACATCTTCTGGTTTGGAGATATCTTCTTCGTATAGTGGCACTATCGGCTCCTCTTTAATCCTCTTGTTTATTGTAGCAGCTTCATACTTGAGAAGAGGATATGGGAGAGAGGGTTGTAGCCATTCATGTCGAACAACATTTGCATATAATTTTTGAATGGTCATAGACTTCAATACCCTCTGCTCCCACTGCATTGCTTCTTTGGCGGTGTCTTTTATGGCCGCTTCTATTGCCTTTTGTAGATTGTCTTCTTCTTCTTGTGTCAGATCCCGGGGCTCTTGGGATGGTCCCACAAGTATGTCCTCTTGCATTGTTGTGTCCACTGGATCTGACACATTGTCTATATCAATTCCTTCCATGGCTGTTGGCCCTGTGCTCAAGTGTGTCTCTTCAGTCTGTTGTTGGACTTTTAGCTCATCAATCTGGTTTTGATATGCTTTCTTTTTCTATTCAGCTCGATCCCCATGGTCACTAAAAGGTCGTTCAATTCAGCATTGGCTTTCTCAGCCTCTTCTAGCTTCTTCTTGGTGTCTTCATTTTCAGTTTGCATCATCTTTAGATCCTCGTCCATCTTCTTTTTTGAGGTTGCTAGCTCATCTTTCATGGCCTTGTTCTCATCCTCCAAACAGCTTTGCATCACTAGGGAGCCCTCGGCCAGCATCAATCTTTGTCTCTTCTCTAGTGTCAACTCGTTTTGGAGTTCCTTCATCTGTTCTTCATACATATCCTTCTCTGAAGCAGTGCTAGTTGAGGCCGTGGCTTTGACTTTGCTCGGAGATGATCTTAGCCTCTGGATTGTCTGATCTTTCACTTTCATTTGATCTTTTAGCTCTATAACTTCGTCCTGGCTGGCCTCATGTTCTAGCTCAGCTTTTTCCTTAACATTCCTCAAAGTTTCCACTTCTTTGGACTCATCGGTAAGCTGGAGTGTCAAGTTGTCCCTTTCTTTCTCCGCATCCGTTAGTGATTTGCTGATTTTCTTATACTCCTCATTTGCTCTTTGAAGCTTTTGGTCTGCTGCCTGACTTTGACTTTCCAGCTCTTGGCATCTTTTTAGTGCCGCGTACAGATCAGCTTGCAGCTTGGCTTGCTTCTGTGTGTTCTCTTGGTCCTGCATTTGCAGCGAGTCCGCCTCGGCTTTGATTTGAACTTCATTTGCTTTGAGATTATCACACTCAATCTCAGCGGCCATAGACCTTGCTCTGAGCCCAGTGAGTCTTTGCATCACCTCATCCCAATCATTGGCTTGTGGCTTTAAATCCATTGTAGCTGTGGCCATTTCCTGCAACTCCACCAATCAAGGGCTCAACATATATTCTTTGGGCCTAGTGCTAGACAACTCAAAAGCTGCATTAGCTGCCTCTTCTCGAGAGTATCCAACAGGTAGTAGATCAAGGAATATTCTATAGTTTTTTTCTTCTGGATCTGGCTTCTCATATTTTGGTTCAATTTCTGCCTTCTGCTCTTCCTCTTTGTTCTCCTCTTCCTTGGAGTCTTGTCGCCCATCAGATTTGTTCAACTCCTAAGTTTGTCGGGGTTGAGGAGGACTAGGAGGAGGTGGTGATGGTGGAGGGATGGATTCTTGGCTTGATGGTGGGGTTGGTTGCTTCTTCTTGAAATGACGATCAACCTTTATTTTCCGCTCTCTTTCTTCCCCTTCCTGCTCTTCTTGCAGCTGCCATCTCACATCATCAACTTCTTCTTCGGTAAAAGGTATGTTTGGGATATTCTCAGTTGTAGCATCTAAGATCTCAAAATTCTTTATATAATCTTCAAAGCAATCCCTTTGAGTTTTTTGAGAAGATCCAAACATAGCCTCAAGTGAGGGCTTCCATAATTCGCTCAGATTCCCTTTTAGCGCCCTCTCAGTTGTGAAACTCTCTATTAGACTTTCTAGCCTTGCTGCTTTCTGTGACTTTGTTTCCTTTACTGGCACCTGTAGGGTTTCTTTCTTCCCCTTCTTGGGCTGTGGCGGCTCTTCTGGCACTGTCTCTAAACGGCGCTTCAACCTTGCGGCTACCCTTGGAGCCTTAGGAGGCTCTTCTTCTTTGTCTTCCTTCAGCTTGAGCCAATCATTTTGGGAGGGAGGTAGAGGCCAATTTCCCTTGGCATGCAATGCTCCATAGATGACTTTGGTTATCAACTCACCAGGCACAATATAAGTGGGATTTTTGGTCCCCATTTTCACAAGGTTGTCGTGAATGTAAGCGGCATAGTTTATCTCCCTCGGGTGGCTCTTCTGCATCGCCCAAGTGAAAGTGGTGGCAATAGCTCCAGGTGGCATCCTGTATTTCTATGGCTGCTTGGTACACATGTGGAAGTACTGATTGTATAATTGGCTCATGATGGCCACCTTCGGGTTTGCAATATCTTCAAATGTATAGTTATTTTTCTTCTCTGAGTAGACCTTAATGTCATCCCGCCTCTTAGTCACACTGTCTCCTTTGTTAAAGAGGTCAAGTGCTGCTGCCACCACCTTCTCTGTGATGACCATCATTGTATTAGGCTTGCCTTGCAGATCTATAACTCTAGCTATGCCATCCTCTTTGATTGTGGTGATAAATTCCCACACTCTTTTAACATCAATCCCTTCTGGCAATGCTTCAAAGTAATTGTGTATATCTAGTTTCTCCAATAGTCCCCCATCTTGCTCCTGAAAAATTCATTGAGCTCTTGAGGGATCATGGGTAGCTCCACTGCATTTCCCTTCAGATCTTTAAACACTCCTTGGTAGATTCTCAGATCATTGGTTTCTAGTAGGTCATCTTGAATCCAAGTGCTTGTGGGCTTCAGGGTTCCCTTTGGGATAACAAAAGGCTCCACTTCTTCTAAGTAGTCCTTGATAGTCATCCTTTTCTTCTTTGCAGGCAACTTTGTGGCTACCATGGATCGTGTTGCACTCAGTAGTCCAAAGTTAGCATTTTTTATAGATTAGATGATAAACTGAGTTATGACCACCCAAATGGCTTGAAAATCGAAATAAGAACTCAAAAGGGACTAGGGAAGCCATGCATGTGCCCACAGTAGGTTTTTGGCTGAAAAATAAGCATGTAGACATCCTACACGTAGGATGTCTACCTTCTCTGATTTTGATGAAACTTGACATGCTTGTGGCCCTTGACCTATGCAACATGGCTATGTACTTGGAATTTGGTTTGGACATCAAAAAGTGCAATTTTGAGCAAATTTAGGCTTTTGGCTCACAAAATGGGTAGGATGTCCTATATGGATGGGCAAATGATATCCAATTGAATTGAAATTTGATATATAGGCTTCTTATATCATGTAAAAGACTCCCATGATGTCAATTCCTGCACAGAAGGTCAATATGACCCTGGAGATGTCTCTTTTCTCAGAATGACTTGATTTTGGTTCTGTGGGTATCCCTTATCATTTAGAACACGTCCATGTTCTTACACTTTGATTTGGATAAGTATTGGTGTTGTTAGGAGCACGTGTAGTGTTTTTAGGCTCAAAAAAGTGTATCTTTGAGGTTTTGGGGACCAAATGTGATGGGTCTGGCTTGAAATTTGATATATCAGCTTGTGAAGATGTTATAAAGATATGTGGAACTCAAAAACACCAGCTGGAGGTCAAGTAGGTCATTTAGACATCCTACGCGTAGCATGTCTATTTCATTATTTTTCATATCTGACTCCACAGGTAGCTTGGCAATGTGATAATGAGTATATTGTGCAATTTCATGTGATTTAGACTAGTTTTGGTAGGTCTATGACCCTTTATTGCCTCTATGCTCTGACTTTCCATTTTTTGATGCATATGAGGTCAACTCTTGTCCAAATGTGATGAAACTTGATGGCTAGCATGCATAAGCTATGTAGAAGCTGTGTATGAGATGAGATATTGAGTTGGGTGCCCAAACATGGCCTTGAGACATCCTACGCGTAGGATGTCTCTTGATGAATTCTTTTGGAGAAGTGCTACTAGTATATGCCCTTAGCCCCCCTGAGTCCCTTCAAGCCTTATTTCAATAAAAAAGTCAAAAAGATAGATAAGAACTCCCTGTTTGGCTTTCAGAGCCTCTGAGTCGTTTTCTAACTCTTGGAGTGCTTTTCGACGATGAAATTTCTTGATGTTAGTCTCCATAGCTTCATGGTTCCTTGGGGAACCTTGCCATATGGTTTTTGTTGGCTTTGGCTTCATCGAAGCTCCGTTTGGCGATTTGTCTCTCTAAAAGCGCCCGTGGTTGCGTTTGCATGCCGTTGATGACTTGTGGTGGTCTACCACCATAGGACTTGCTTGTTGATGGTCTAGGCAAGCTGCTCGTGAAGTTTGGTGGCAAACGGACATCCAGTTTGGCCGTGAGAGCCAGTTGACGCTTTGTGTGTCCGATGCCGTTTTTGAAGCTTAGTCCCTCTTCGGGTCGCATTATGGCCATGTGGGATATATAGCCTTGTAGAGCATGTCGAGATGCTCCTACCCATGAGTTTTGGTAGCATTTGGCCGACTTTCCACCGACTTACCACTTGGTGGCCTCTTGCAGGGCTCTAGAAGTTAGGGTTTTTTCCGTTGGTTTTTTGCTGCCTTTGTGCATTCAAGAGTGGTCTCCTATGCTAGGGTAAACCCCCTATGAAGCCTTATTGCTATTGGGTTAGCTGTTAGGTGGCTACCTCTACCTGTAGCTGTCTACTGCCTATTCCCCGTGTGAACCCTATACTAGTTTTTGCGATAAAACATCAAACATACGCGAAAAGCTCAAGGTGTTGAGTCTACCTCTCATATCTGGAGCCTGTCGGGTGGTCGTGCGCGTCATAGAAGCAGCTGGAAGTCTGGCTCGTTCTAGGTGGCAAGAGCTCTCTCTCAAGAAGGAAATAGTAGAAATGAGCTCTAAGTGAAGTGAAAAAATCTTATAATGGGGGTCCCCGAACCACTTTCTATGAAATTTGGCATGTGCTCCCAACTTCTTGCGAGATGCAGTTTAGGCTCGAAAAGTTCTTGATTTGGACTCCGTTTGCTCAGTTTCCGAGAAATTCGACGTTTCGATCAAAATCTGGCCAAAACACACCTTCCGTTCCATTCACATAATTGCACCCCCATTGTACCATAGATTTTCATATAGTCACGGATTATCCCCATATTTTTTTGTTTTTCATTACGACCATATTTCACTTGCTTTTTGTATTTTTGAAGTTTTTCTGCCGATAATTAGTAAAATTAAAAAGAAAATAGCAAAATAAACCCAAAAAATCTTCAAAAATCACAATAAATTAAAAACCATCACCGCAAAACACTATGTATACTCACGTGAAATTTTTATGGCCGGATTTCTCCATTTTACCAATATTTTGCCCAAAAAATGGCTATTTTTACATATATACACACACACCTAGAGGCCTAATTTGGCGTTTGGCCCCATATACTTGTAGATTTGTGTTGTATAAGAGCATATGTACTTAGGCTAGTCCAGAAAATTTTGCAATCAAACGAAAACTCTTTAAAATAGTCGAAAAACATGTCCTTTTTTTCTCTTTTCACCTTCATTGGGTCCGCATTGAGGATGCCTCCCCCCCTCCTAGTCGGAGTGCTCCCGAACGACAAGGTATCACCTCGGGGTATGTGTAGTTCATGGTTTAAGAATTGTGTTAATGCGCGGCCTTGTAATGTGGCCCTATTTGATGCATACTCAGTCAATGCATGGAAAAATTAATGCTGTGCGAGAGGAGGGAATAAGCAAGATGCTTATCGGCATTCGACGTCGAGGTTTCCTGTTTGTTGCTGATTTGGTTGGCGGATTTTCTTTGCAAGTAAAAGTTGTAACACTACAGCTCTTTGTTTGATCGTCTTTTTTGCAAAAGTTGCTTGGGTTGCCGCTACTGTCGATATGGCCGTGGTTGTCTCCGTGGAGAGAATTGTCGTGGCTGAATTGGCCGTAATATTTTTCTCTTTTGCTTGTCAGTTGTAGCTTTGTTTTGGATGCGTTTGTAGGTTTATTGCCTTTTTTTTTTTTGTCTTGGTGGCTTTTCTGTTGATCGGCATCCGCACAGATTGATTTGCCGATGTCGATTGTCTGGCTGCTGCTGGTTTTGCTTGTACTGAAGGGAGTTCCTGTAGCATCGCCTTGGGATCCAAACGTGTTTCTCATGTAGTTGGCCATTGAGCATGTTCTTCGGTATCCATATCTGTTTGGTGACTCTGTTTGGTGTTTGATTAACTTGGTTTTTCGGAGACTGTCTGCTAGTGCACTGTGGTTTGTAGGCTCGTTCACGTAGATCTTTCCGTACCCATACTTATTGTTTGCTGATTTGCTGAATTTGATCTATTCTTTGTCGCCTGTGGCATATCATTTTTTGATTGAAGACAGTTGGCTGTTTCTTGTGTATCCTTTGTAGATATATTTTGCTGGTTAAGTGGCACCCATCTATTTTTCTCTTGTTCAATTGATTATGGCACTATTATTGGGTTCTTTCGGGTTGTCCTAGAAAAGGCTACCACTTGGTGTTCTTGTGCTTGTTGAATTCTGACTGTATACGAATTCCAATCTATCTGCATATTATACTCTTTTTGCCAAGGTTGTCCGAACAACATGGGGTGTAGTGTGCTCGCATCCTCAACCACATAAAACTTCTGGGGGTAAACATATTGATGTATTTGTACATGCAATATTGTCCAGCCCAATGTTCCTAGCGAATGTGATGTACTAGTTTCCAGCACTTGTTGAGTAGGATATAGGTGATCTTCGAGCTTGAGCTGTTTATATAATTTGTAAGAGATCAGATTTGCTTGAGCTCCGGAATCAAGCAATGCCCTTGATTCAACTTGATTGCTACCCACTTTGACTGCAATTATTGGTTCCACTGTGTCTTCACCAAAATTCGTTAATCAAATAGCATTTATTTGCAACGTTGATCCACTTTGTTGTTGTTGTCGTAGAAGCCTTCTTTTTGCAATACGTTCTTTTGCTTCCGCTTGTGCTTCTTCTCGTACCCTTTGTTTCTCCTTCATCCGTTGTTTTTCTTGATGGATTTGTTGGAGCATATCCTGTGTTAGTGGTAAATGATACTTTTTTAACCGACACCCACTAATCCCATTTGGCATTTCTTCTCCTACCAATGTAGCAAGTTTGACAACTCCACTTTGTGATAAATCACTAATCACAAAGGGTCCCATCCCTCGCTTTTTAAGTTTCTTGGCATGTTGCTTCAAAGTATAAACAAGTACATAATCACCTATTTTGAATTCTTTCATACACACATGCTTGTCAAAAAACTCTTTTTGTCTTCTCTTTTTAGCATAGATCGAAGCTACAGCTCTCAATCGAAGTTCATCTAGCTTTTCAAGATCATCTATTCTTGAAGAGAGCTCATGGCCTGTCCATTCTAAGCGTTTCGCTACTCGTAGAGTTGGAACTAAAAAGTCTATGGGTAATATAGCGTTTAGACCAAACACCATGTTGTACGGTGTTGTTCCAATATATGTTTTATAAGCTACCCGGTATGCCCATAGTGTTGAGTGTAATTGCTGATCCCAGTTTGTCCTTGACTCTGATACAATTTTAGTCAAAATAGTGTATAAAGTTTTATTTGTGGCCTCAGCTTGTCCATTTGCCTGTGGATGATATGGAGCAGATTTTCTATGTATGACCATGAATTCCTCTAGCAGATATTCAATGACTTTATTAAAAAAATGTGTTCCTCGATCACTGACAATTTCTATTGGTAATCCGTATCGTACAAAGACATTCTCATACCAAAATTGTGCAGTGGTTCTTGCATCTGCTTTTTGTGTTGCTTTGGCTTCAGCCCATTTTGTGAGATAGTCCGTAGCCACAATGATATATTGGGTATGGGTGCGATATGCGGGGGGTGAAATAGGTCCCACAAAATCAATTCCCCATTTTGCAAATGCCCGTGTTCCCATCATTGGCCGTAGTGGAATCTCATCTCTCTTTATCGGCACCTTAGTGCGCTGACAAGCGTCACAACATTTTACAAACTCCTCAGCATCCATGTGCAATGTAGGCTACCATATTCCCGCGGTTAAAACAATTTTTGCCGTCTTATCGCCTGAAAATGGCCTCCACTTATTCCTCCATGTGCGTGTTCTAGAATCAACACGTATTCACTTTCACTTGCACAGATTCTAAGTTGATTGTCCTTTCCTCTCTTGTAGAGTTGATTTCCAATTAAATTAAAGTCCTTTTTCGCGCTTTTGTTATGTTTTTAGGAAATGTCCTTGTTGTTAAGAAATCAATGATATATTGACTCCATGCAGGTGCAATGGTTATCTGAAACAATGTTGCATGATCCAATGGTCGTTTGGCACTACATATAGTACAATTGTTAACATAAGCATGTGTGTTAGTATACATAGTTGGCCAATAAACTCATAAGAGTTTCAATCTTTGGTGTGTTTTCATTGTTGAACAATGAAATGCACAATCTTGGATGTGTGCTTATTCAAGGTAACACTCGAATTCCTCTGGGGATTTATACATAATCGTAGAATTTCGTCCGAGCCTAGATGGTACAGTCGTCCTGCAATCAACTGAAATTTTTTTGTTTGTTGAAATGTTTGTTGTTTGGATCTGTCTTCCTTGTTATCAAATCTACCTCCAAAGGAAAGAATGCTAACAATTTCCTACCATTTGGGTATCATTTCAATATTGAAAAGATAAGCATAAGGTATGTCATCATCTACTCCTTCAGGAGCTTCCCCGTTTTGTAGCCTTGAAAGATGATCCGCCCGTAGATGAGTTTTACCCTTTTTTACTACCACTGTGAAATCAAACTCTAGCAATATAATAAACCACCGTACAATTCTCCCAGTATTGCATGGTTTATTTACTAGATACAAAAGAGCTTGATGATCTGTGAAGAACACAAATTTGTTTGCAAGCAAGTAATGTCAAAATTTCTTTACAGCATAAATCATTCCTAATCCCTCTCTTTCATTGGTGGTGTAGTTCTTTTCTGCACTATTTAGCTGTTGGCTCGTATAATAAACTGGGAAATCCATTGTTCCTTCTCCAGGTTGAGCCAGAATACTCCCAATTGCGTATTCAGATGCATCAATGTGAACATGGAATATCTTTTCCCAATCTGGTGCTTTAAGTACATGTGCTGATACAAGGTTTTCCTTAAGCTTTTGGAATGAAGTTTCACACTCCTCAGTCCAATCGTCACAATTGACTAATAAGCGATATAGTGGTTGTGCAATGACCGCATATATATATATATATATATATATATATATATATATATATATATATATATATATATATATATAGATATATGAATCTTCGATAGTATCCACAGTGTCCCATGAAAGATTATAATTGTTTGGCATTAGTAGGCCTGGGCAAGTCTGCTATGACTCTAATTTTGTCTAGGTCAGTGGTTATACCATTTCTTGAGACAATATGTCCTAAGATGCGGCCTTGCCTTGCCATAAAAATGCATTTTTCCGAGTTGAGACAGATTCGATATGTTCTGCACTTCTCAAATACCTTTTGTAAATGGTCAATATGTTCTTCTCGTATAAGAGAGTGGACACATAGATCATCCATATATATTTCTAAGAAGATTCTCAGGTATTCTTTGAATGCATGAGTCATTAACCTTTGGAAGGTAACTGGGGCATTGGTTAGGCCAAAAGGCATAACTCTATACGCATATATTTCCCACTCTGTGGAAATGCTATTTTGTGTTGATCCTCTATTGCAATTGCCAATTGGTTATACCCCAAAAACACATCTAAAAAGGAATAAGCCTATTTTCCAGCCACCCTCTCAAGCACATGTTCTGTGATCGACAAGGGATAATTATCCCTTATTGTGGCTGCGTTCACTTTTTTGAGGTTCACACACACACACACACACACACACACACACACACACACACACACACACACACACACACACACACACACACAGATTTTCGTTCTTTTTGGGGACAACCACAATGGGTGACACCCAATCTGTATGCTCGATTTCATAAATGAATTCAACATCCATCAGCTTGTCAATCTCCTCTTTGATTCGTTTAGCGAATGTGTCATTATATGTGTAAGGACGCTGTTTGCTAGGTTTGGCATCTGATTTTAAAGGAATTGTATGTTGGCATATCGATGGATCAACTCCTTTGAGGTCTTTGTAGGACCATGCAAACATATATTTATACTTCTTGAGAAGTTGTGTTAGCCGTTCTTCTTCTTGAGGATCTAAATCAGTTGCTATATAGATAGGCTGAGGCTCTTTGTCTGGCGCGGCGAGGTCTATCCGTTTTGCATTTTCCGGCCCATCGTAAGATTCCTGGTTTATTATTTCCCTTATTGGTGGTGTCATTATGATTTTTCTGTCCTCGATGGTGAATTTTCGATAGTGGGATGGTACATTCATGTTTCCTTTTTCTAAATCCTCCTTACCATCACTTTCTCCCTCAGTAGTCCATACCTCTCATAATGACGGTTTTAGTTCTTGGTATTTCTTTTTACGCTCCATTTTGGTCCACTCTGGATCTTTTATCTTTTCCTGTTTTGATTGTTGAGATTCTCTTGATTTTGTTTTTGTTTTAGTCTTCCGTGCTTGTTTTATTTCCTCACGTGTCCTTTCCCTTCGAACTCTTGAGAATCTTCCTGATATTTGGTCTTTTACACAATCCTCTACCTTGACAAGCATTAGATAGTGAGTTTTATCTTTTATCCTGGGCATCAGGTTCTCTCTATTTTTTTTTTTGTTCTTTTTTTTCTATAGCGTTCCTGGCGTCTAGGGTGTTGATTTGAAAAATCATAAAACTTGAAAATAGCGATTGTCTCCCCACGCCCGCTCGAGCTGTCTGAACACTCGTTATCTGCATCGTTACTTAATTCCAAATGCTTAGAGGAGTCATAAAACTCTTCTTGTTCTGGTGAGTCTACATACTCATCTCCTGCTGGTATAAGGTTTACCATGTAATAGGGTAGCACATCATAGCCATCCTTATTGTAAAATTTTGTCGTTGGACTATGTGTAATGGTACATACATCCAATGTTGCTGGTATGTGTTCCCATTCCAGAGGTTCTAAGGAATCTTTGGAAAAAGGTTCCAAAATGTAATCATTGTCCTCAATAGCTCTTTCTAAGATGCATTCCTCTCTTTTTAAGCTCCCACAATGTGAAGCTCTGCACATCCATAGCTCTTTTTTCTGTCCTAACCATGCTGGGAGTTCGAACCCTGCCAATGTAGCTGAATCAAACTCTTCCACTGGTGTCTGGTTCACATCCTTGTAACTATGGTGTTTTAGGTATATTTTGGTTGTAGTCTCCCCATGTCTGAGGTATATGTGGTTGTAACCCCAATCCTGGACCATCTTTAATTGTCTCATGAATGGTCTTCCCAAGATGATCTCGTAATTTTTCTTTCTGTCGAAATCAACTATTGCAAATGTATGCTCATACTCGATTCCGCAAGAGGTGACAATTACTTTTTCTAAAAGTCCTAGAGGCTTTTCCATGAACCCATCTGTCAGTTGCAATTTCATTCTGGTAGCTCTCAAAGCCGGGTTTCCCCATTTTTTCCAGATTTCTTTGGTGGCGATAGCGACTCCTTCTCCACTGTCAAGAATAGCTTTGGATACTACTCCTTGAAATTCTACTGGTAGTGTGGTATTTCCATCTTCTCCCTTGAAATATTCTCCAACCTTTTTTAAAGATACTAGCCTAGTGTTTAGTTGAGGCTTGTCCAATTCTGTGATCCCTTCTTGAAGCTTTGAGGTAGGGTCTTTCACTCCAAATTTTTCTAAGCATTTGCCTACGGTGGTCCACATGTTTGGTTGTATCCTCAGGAGTTTGGATAACGTGATTGTGCATGCCACAGGGGTGGAGAATAACTCAATCAACCCTTCTGAATTCATCACTCTGTGGGAAGCAAGTCTTTGAGATGGGATTGCTCTCACTTCAGACTTAGCTTCATACTCCCCTAGGTAAGAGAGTAGAGTTTTTAGCGAGTCTGGTTGGCTGTGCCCCGAACTAATTGAACCCTGGTCTCCCCCTTGTGAATGCATATCAAAGTTCATTTGTGATCTTGCCTCACGCTCTTCAATGGGAGATAAGATCTCATTTTTCTCCTTTCTAGTGCCATGTATTTGGTGGCTCACCCTGTTAGCTTCATTTGCTCCCATATTTGCTTCCACAGGTCATCTAGACTGTTACAATCCTTACCCATTTCTACCAATGTTTTAGGTTGGAAACCATCAATTGTCTCATCTGTTGTATTTGGTACTATGATAGGTTCTTTCCTAGACTCAGAGGAAGTCGTGAGTCTCTCCTTTGTGTCTACTTGTTTCTCTAGAGTTGGTTTGATAGGGGTTGGAGCTGGTATCTCGTGCCAACTTGCAGGTTTACCAAGAGGATTTTCTATCAAGGATTGGGTTGTTTCTATCATCTTTCAACACATTTCCAACCTCTCTTTTTCTATTTCTGCATATGGATAAGTCATCCATCTTTGCTCTTGAGTTTGATTGTTTTTGAGTCTGGCTTCGTATGCTTTTAAAAGTGCATCCAACTGCTCATTTACTTTTTCTACCAGCACTAATCCTCCTGATCTTTCACTTCGGGGTTCCTTTACTTCCTTGGGCCCTATTGTTGCCGCAGTGTGTGAGCTTAAACTAGTTAGATCCTCTAACCACTCTAATCTATCCTTTGTGTGTTTTAACTCCTCAGATAGAGCCGTTTGCTCTTGTTCTCTTCTTGCTTTCATACGCACCTTTCTAGATTTTCAAGTGCTTCTCTGATTTTTCATTTCTGCACTTGGGGCATCGGTCTTTGGCTCTTCAATTATGCGTTCGTTTGTCATTCGTTGAGCTTGGGCTCGTGTCACTGCCTGAACAGGTATTACTGTCTCGTTTTCTGACCCTCCACTGGAAGGCACTGCTTCCAGCATGTTCAAAGTAGTTTTTGCTCCTTTGCTCGGGTTCTTAGGGAAATGAGGAATCAAGTGAGTAATTCCACACTCAGTGCAATACACATTGACTCTAATGATTTCATCATGAGGACAATCCCTTAGTCAATGATCTCCGCCACACTTGTGGCAGGGTCCCTTAGGTTGTTGAGGTGCTCCTTGAGCTCCTCTTTGTTGGTATGTATGCCTCTGCCCGCCCATGCCTCCGTTGGCTATGAACAATAGTGTTCGTTCATCCAAGCTGTATCTTCCTTCTCCTGCTTCCTATGCAGCTGTTGGTGGTCTTGTACTTCCAATCATGCTCCAAGGTTCTGGCGTTGTGGGTTCTTCCGGTGGATAATAGACAGGATTTGTTGCATATCCATTGGAATCTTCATAATATGCATGCATAGGTACCAAAGCCCTCTCTTCTGGTTCGTTTACAGTTGGTGTGTATCTTATGCCGACCGGTCGTAATCCTGGTAGGGGTGGTTGTTGCCCCAATACTGCTTGTGGTCTTTCAACACCTACAGGTCCTGGTAGGTTTCCTGCTTGATACCTAGGCATCGGTGGAAGTTGAGGAGATGCTACCTGAGCTTGGGGAGCATATGGTCTCTCTCTCACATATCCCTTGTTATAGTAACATTCCTCCGTCACCACATGGTTTGTCCATTTTTGTTCAATAGCACACCACTTTGACTGCTTAACCTGAGGCTTGGCATACATATTAATTTTTTTTAGCACTTCCTCCACAAGCTGCTCCTGGCTTACAACTGCTTCTTCTTTCGGTGCTGTCTTAGCGGACTTGCTTCCACTTTGTTGTGACGATGAATCGTCATTAAGATCCTTGAATTCACCCTCTTTGTAGACCGCACAATTGTCTACAAGGTAAAGAGCCTCCTTAGTTAACTCATTTAACGTCGTGCTCCTCTTCATATGTAAGTCCTTGTTAGAAGCTGGACACACCCGACGGAAACTAATTACTCGGAAGATCATCATTTTTTGTAATTATTCATTTATTGAGGAAACCTGATTTTTCACCTTGTAAATATTGGGACTTATAGAAGTTTTCAGATTGTATCCCAGTTTTGATAGTTAGATTGAGTAGATGGTTGATTTTGAAACTTTAGGGTTTGAGAATTGTAAGGTATATATACCACTCTTTGACCTTAATGAAAGACCTTTTGTCATTTTTAAAAAGAAGTTTTGAAGTCTGTGGTGAGCGTACTGTGTATGAGAGAGAGTGTGAGCTTCATCTTGACGCTACGTGTGAACCGGTGGTCGGAATCGAGTGGGGTTTGAGAATTGTAAAGTATATATACCACTTTTTGACCTTAATGAAAGACCTTTTGTCATTTTTAAAAAGAAGTTTTGAAGTCTGTGAGTGAGCGTACTGTGTACGAGAGAGAGTGTGAGCTTCATCTTGACACTACGTGTGCACCGGTGGTCGGAATCGAGTGCGGAGAAGTGCAGCGTGTTTCCCCCGATGAGAGCTACGCGCCGATACCTACATTGCGCGCGTACTGTCCGGTTTTGCGAGCACCTTCTACGAGCTTCATCTGGTGATTCGGTGAGCATACGTGGTCCGATTTTGCATTGCAGCATATCCACGCGTTCACATTGAGTAGAGCTACGCATTAGGCACTTTAGATTTCGGAAACAAAGACCTGTAAATTTCAGCCAGACATTCTACGTGATTTTGCACCGGGTGTTTTGGGGGGGTTTTGGTTCATAGACCTTAGGGAGAGCGACCTATTGGTATTAGTAGGGTCTCCTTCAAGTACTATGGTGTTTCGAGATTGTTTGATGGGTGTTCGGCTCTAGACAGCGTTGTAGGAAGTTTCCTCTTATGCACTCTTGAAGATTGTGACTTAGAAAATTGGTAGAGACCTCTGTAGGAATTAGTTAGTAGTCGGCTGAGTGTAGGTTGACACCTTATGCTTGCTTCCACGCGCTTGCGGGTCGAGCTTCGTCCTTAGCTGACATTATATGGGTGAGTTCTCACTGTGATGACGTCCGTCGTGGCGTATCCGTCCAACATTAGCGCCGCTTCCGGGGACGAAAACCTTAGGTAGGTGACCGAGACTAATCCTTGAGGATAGGGATTTTTGGCTTGCCAAGAGTCTTGCTTTACATTTAGATAGGATCAGAGGGTGGAGGACTCTCTAGGTCTTAGAGGGAGTCTAGGGAGCGTGTGTCTGGCCTAGATCCTTCGACTTAGGTAGATTTAGGTAGACTAAGATAGATTTAGGTATTAGTTGTGTTCTTGAGTAGGAGTTGGAGTGGTAGAAGCGGTGAGAGGAGAGCTTGAGAGTCCGGAGAGGCCAGAAAGCAACCAAAACACCATTATCACCATTTCACATGATGAGTAGGAGTAGAGTAAGTAGGACATCATGATTCAGGATCTATAGCACTTCATGCATGTATACCTGCTTGGTAAAGTCATCACAAGTTTGTAAAAGACGCAAAAAGACGCAAAAGTGTGTTTGAAAGCCTAAGTGAAGTCCAAAAGTTACTGTGAGTGTTTCTGATAGAGCTACAGAGAATCAGGAGCATTTCTGTCAGGAAAAAAATTAATTTCAAGCTAGGAGACATCCTACGCGTAGGATGTCTATTACAGGCTAATCTGGTGGGAATTTTGGAATTTTGAGTTGACCAGTGTGTTCAGAAGGTGGGGTTTATCCTATTTTCAACAGGAAAGTGGAAATTTGACCATATGTTGACAGGATAAGACCAGGTAGACTGAAATTGCCAGACATCCTACCCAAATTGTGCCAAAGCATTATTTTAAGACCAAAACCATATGATGGCTGCATGAGCATGACTGGCATGATATATTGTGTGACTGAGAGGGGTTTCATCTCATTTGGGTGAGAAAATTGGGTTCAAAGCAGACTTTAGCACTTTTGACTGAAAAAGGTAAGAACAACTAAAATTGGGGACTTTTGAAATCCAAACCAAAATCTAAGCATACCACTGGGTTGCTGACATCAAGGGGAAGCTGTGGGTCAAGTCTGGGGTCAAACAGGCCAAAAAGACATCCTACGCGTAGGATGTCTTCTGTGTGATTTTGCACTCCAAACCAAATTTTGAGCATACCAAAGTGATCAGCAACTCAAGGGGAGCCTGTTTTTTGAATTTGAAGCCATTCTGATGAAAAAGACATCCTACATCCTACACGTAGGATGTCTAAAGCAAGAAATTGAAGCCAGATACTGACAGTGAGCATAGCAAGGTGTTGTATAGCCTGAGGAAAGCCCCCTAGTCAATTTTGGTCCAAATTGGAGTTGGTTAGACTGATCAAGATCAGCAACAGGCTGTCGGAACAGATTTCTGACTCATTGACCAGCTTATAGGTGTCCAAATCAAAAAGTAAAAACGGCTGTAGACTCTACACATCAAGGGGAATCCATAGTGCAAAAATCCAGGCAAAACAAAGCCGGAGACATCCTACGCGTAGGATGTCTATTGGGGCCTACTGAAGAGAAAATTTGACTGGGCTTAGACAATGAGATTCCATTTGGCTTAAGGGTTCCAGAACTTCTTTCAGAAGTGAATTTGGACCTTGTTTGTCCATTTGACGGAGCAAGAACTGAATTTAGACTTTTTCGCATAAATTGACCAACATCCGAAGGAAGTACAGTTCCAGATTGGCAGACCTAATCCAGAACATCAGCAGTATATAAAATACATTAGTGGTTGAGATTAACTCTCCAGTTATACCAATCATTACTAAGATAACCTCTAGCAGATAAATGCTTTGATTTGATTGCCGAAATTAAATGCTTGTGTACAGGTATATTCAACAACAACAAAGCAAGAAGTTGTGCAGAGACTGATCCTTTGCCAGGTGAGTGGTTGGATTTGTGATAAATTGCATTGATAAGTTTGATGAATTTAAGATCAGCAAGATATAGAGACCAGAAGGTGGCAGGGGACCAAGATAGCTTAGTGTCCACCGAGGAGAGTGTAACTCAGGCAAGGCTAGATCCGCGTAGTGATACTGACACTTTGTCGGACAAATCTTTCTTCATGATGGGTAGTGATTAGCCAGGAGGTTTCACCTATGACGGACCAATGCTAGGAGGAAGCACCTCCCTAAATCCTTTGAATGATTCCAAGCTCACAGTGATCTTCTTAGAGGGAACAAACTTGAGGGGATCCCTAGTCTATTCTGACTATCGAGGACACAAGTGCATTTGTATCGAAGATAGGCCAACACAGAGATTGGAGATAATTCGAGTCTATGATGATGGAGATAGATTTCGAGATGAAAAGGGGAACCATTATCTAATAGTCAGTAACCCTGAAGATTTAAACAGATATGGAGATAATGTGGCGAAAGGGAAAATGGTTTCAGAAGCTCAAGAACCGCCACCAAGTATTGATCGGCCCGGAGCTATTTTTATGTATGGTAAGAAAACAACCAGGGTTCCAACTTATAATGAGAACGTGGGAATCCACAAGCATGAGAGTGAGGGTATAGTCGCTTACTTTTGCAGCAAACCATACATAAACGAATTAAGCAAAGACAAGGTTCTTTACTTATTCTCTTATGAAACTGCTATGGGGAAGGGTATAGTTTTTGTTGATAGATACGAGTGAGAATACCAACGTATTCTCTCAGAGGAGGTAGAAAGGGCAACAGGTCCAGGAGAATCAACATATGCCCTTGAGGAAGTGCCAAGAGCCACCTACACCCCAAGCAAGTCACCGAATCCTTTTTTAGAAGATTACGACGCCACCTCACATTCCACCCAACCGCAGGCATTCAAGAACCAAAACCAACCAGCAAACCGGCCATCATTGCAGGCATGGCTTCGACAGAGTGCAACATTGGAATAAGAAAGAGAGATGGTTATCAAGCCGCACGAGGGCTAAGGGATTTGCAAGAACCACCACTCTATTCAAGGTATCAAGGAGAGAGTAAGCCAAAGACTCAAGGGTCAACAGAGCCTAGAGGGCCACCCTTAGAATGAGTTTGAAGAGATGAACCATCTCCGGCGAGAACTGTTAGAAATTATGGCTTAGGAGCACCACTGGGAGAGGAACCAGCCTACTACAAAAGACCTGAGGAGGTATATCGATTAGGACGTGGAGATCAAATGATGAGGTTTGTAGACCATCGTAGAATTAGACCTTCTCAAGTGCAAAAATGGGTAAACAAGAAATACACAGGAGACAGAGACCCAAGAGATCATGTAGCAGCCTTTGTGTGTGTAATTAGAGCTGAAGAGGTGTTAGACTTCCCTACCCAATTTACAGGGTTTGGACTAACCCTAGAGGATGAAGCTGCCACTTGGTTTGACTCTGTAGAGCGTAGAGACTTTGAGTCTATGGAGGAAGTGTTTGACGAATTTATCGAGGAATTCTCACAAAGGGGAATAGCTCATAATACCGTCTCACAAATCCATAAATTCAAACAGAAAGATGGGGAATCTGTATGAAAGGCAGCCCTACGATTAAAAAGATATGTTAACTTTTGCCCAGTGGAAGAACTGCCAACTCAGTCCAGACTTATGCTTATATTTATCCAAGGACTAAGGAATGCAGATCTCCAGAAGGACTTACATATGAAGAGGAGCACGACGTTGAATGAATTGACCAAGGAGTATCTTTACCTTGTGGACAATTGTGCGGTCTACAAAGAGGGAGAGTTCAAGGACCTTGAAGACGATTCATCTTCACAACAAAGTGGAAGCAAGTCTTCTAAGACAGCACCGAGAGGAGAAGTAGCTGTAAACTAAGAGCAGCTTGTAGATGACGTGCTAAAAAAGATTAACTTGTACGCCAAACCCTAGGCTAAACAGCCCAAGTGGTGTGCTATTGAACAAAAATGGACAAACCATGGGACCGAGGAATGTTATTATAACAAGGGATATGTGAGAGAGAGACCTTACGCTCCCCAAGCTCCGGTAGCTTCTCCTCAAGTTCCACCGATGCCTAGGTATCAAAGCAAGCAACCTACCAGGACCTGTAGGTGTAGAAAGACTACAACCGGTGTTGGGGAAACAACCACCCCTACCAGGGTTACGACCAGTCGGTATAAGATACACACCAACCGTAACCGAATCAGAGGATAAGGCTTTGGTGCCTATGCATGCATATTATGAAGATCCCAATGGATATGCGGAAAACTCTGTCTATTATCCACCGGAAGAATCCTCGACACCAGAACCATGGAGCATGATAGGAAGTACAAGACCACCAACAGCTGCACAGGCAGCAGGAGAAGGAAGATATAGCTTAGATCAACGAACATTGTTGTTCATAGCCAACAGAGGCCTGGGCGGACAGAGACATGCATACCAACAAAGAGGAGCTCAAGGAGCACCTCAACAACCCAAGGGACCCTGCTACAAGTGTGGTGGAGACCATTGGCTAAGAGACTGTCCTCATGATGAAATCATTAGAGTCAACGCATATTGCACCGAGAGTGGAGTTACTCATTTGATTCCCGATTGCCCTAAAAACCCGAGCAAGGGAGCAAAAACCACCTTGAACATGCTAGAAACCGTACCTTCCAGTGGAGGGTCGGAAAATGAAACAATCATACCTATTCAGGTGGTGACACGAGCCCAAGCTCAAAGAATGACGAACGAACTCATAGTTGAAGAGCCAAAATTCAATGCCCAAAGTCAGCAACGAAAAATCAGAGAAGCACTTGGAAAGCTAGAAAAGCGTATATGAAAGCCAGGAAAGAACGAGAGCAAACAGATCTATCCGAGGAGTTAAAACATACAAAGGATAGATTAGAGCGGTTAGAGGATCTAGCTAGCTTAAGCTCACACACCACGGCAACCATAGCACCCAAGGGAATAACAGAGCCCAAAAGTGCAGGATCAGGAGGATCTGTACTGGCAGACAAGGTAAATGAGCAGTTGGATGCGCTTCTAAAAGCTTATGAAGCCAGACTCAAAAAGAACCAAACCCAGGAGCAAAGGTGGATGACTTATCCATATGCGGAAATAGAAAAAGAAAGGTTGGAAATGTGTAAAAAGATGATCGAAACAGCTCAATCATTGATGGAAGACCCGCTGGGTAAACCTGCCAATTGGCATGAGGCACCAGCTCCAACCCCTATCCAATCAACTTTGGAGGAACAAGTAGAAACAAAGGAAAGACTCACTAATGCCTATGAGTCCAGAGGAGAGCCTATCATAGTGCCAAACACAACAGACGAGGCAAGTGACGGGTTCCAACTTAAAACGTTGACAGAAATGGATAAGGATTGTAACGGCTAGATGATCTGTGGAAGCAAATCCATGAGGCCAACGAGGCTAATAGGATAAGTAACCACATGAATAGAGAGAGAAAAGAGAAGAACGTGATCTCACCTCCTATTGAAGAATTTGAGGCAAGGTCACAAATGAACTTTGAGATACATTCACAAGGGGCAGACTAGGGATCAATTAGTTTAGGGCACAGCCAACCAAACTCGCTGAGAACTTTACCCTCTTACCTAGGAGAGTATGAAGCCAAGTCGAAGTGAGAGCAATCCCATCTCAAAGACTTTCTTCTAACAAAGTAATGGAGTCACAAGGGTTGATTGAGTTATTGTGCACCCCGGTGGCATGCACAATCACATTAGCAGAACTCCTAAGGTTACGACCAAACATGTGGACCACAGTAGGTAAATGCCTAGAAAAATTTGGAGTGAAAGACCCCACCTTGAGGCTACAAGAAGGGATCAGAGAGTTGGACAGGCCTCAACTAAACACTAGGCCAGTACCATTAAACAAGGTTGGAGAGTATTGCGAGGGAGAAGATGGAAACACCACGCTACCAATAGAATTCCAAGGAGTAGTTTCCAAAGCTATTCTTGACAGTGGAGTGGGAGTTGTTATCGCCACCAAGGAAATCTAGAAAAAGTGGGGAAAACCAGCTTTAAGAGCTACCAGAATGAAATTGCAATTGGCAGACGGGTTCATGGGGAAGCCTCTAGGACTCTTAGAAAAAGTGATTGTCACTTCGTGCGGGATCGAGTATGAGCATACATTTACGATAGTCGATTTCAACAAAAAGGACAATTATGAGATCATCTTGGGAAGACCATTCATGCGACAATTGAAGATGGTCCAAGATTGGGGTTACGACCACATATACCTCAGACATGGCGAGACAACAACTAAAATACACCTGAAAGACCATAGCTACAAAGATGTAAACCAAACACCTATGGAGGAGTTTGATTCAGCTACAGTAGCAGGATCAGAACTCCCAGCATGGTTAGGAAAACAAAAAGATCTATGGATGTGCAGAGCTTCACATTGTGGAAGCTTAAGAAGAGAGGAATGCGTCTTAGAAAGAGCGATAGAGGACAAGGAGTATATTCCGAAACCTTTCCCTGAAGATGCCTTGGAACCTCTAGAATGGGAACACATACTAGCAACATTGGATGTCTGTACCATTACAGATAGTCCAACAACAAAATTTTGCGATAAGGATGGCTATGATGTGCTACCCTACTACATGGTAAGCATTATACTAGGAGAAGATGAGACGATAGAACCACCAGAACAAGAAGAGTATTATAACTCCTCTAAACATCTGGAAGTAAATGATGATGCAGATAATGAGTGTTCAGAAACCTCAAGTGAGCATGGGAGGGAAACCGAGAATATCAAGTTTTATGATTTTGCTAACCAGCACCCTAGACTCCAAGAACGTTATAGGAGGAAACGAGTAGGAAACAAAGCAAGAAAGAACCTGATGCCCAGGATAAAAGGTAAAACTCACTATTTGATGCTAAAGCAGAAGATTGTGTAAAAGATCAAATATCAAGAAGATTCTCAAAAGATCGTAGGGAAGAACGCTAGAGGAAATAAAATAGGAACGAAAAGCTAAAACAGAAACAGAATCACAAAAATCTCAAAAATAAAAAAAGAAACAACAAAAGACCAAGAGTGGACCAAGCTGGAGCGTAAACAGAAATACCAAGAACTGAAACGGTCTTTATGTGAGATATGGACTACTGAAGAAGATAGTGATGGTAAAGGGGAGTTAGAAAAGGGGAACATGAATGTACCATCACACTATCGAAAATTTATCATACACGACAGAAAAATCATCATGACGCCACCAGTCAGGGAAAGAACCAACCAAGAATCTTACGATGGGTCAGAAAATGCAAAAAGGATAGATCTCGCTGAACCAGGTGAAAAGCCTCAGCCGGTCTATATAGCAAACGATTTACAGCCTGAAGAAGAAGAACGGCTAACACAACTTCTCAAGAAGTATAAAGATGTGTTTTCATGCTCCTATAAAGACCTCAAAGGAGTTGATCCATCGATATGCCAACATACAATTCCTTTGAAATCAGATGCAAAACCTAACAAACAACGTCCTTATACATATAATGACACATTTGATAAACGAATCAAAGAGGAGATTGATAAGGTGATGGAAGATGAATTCATCTATAAAATTGAACATACAAATTGTGTGTCACCCATTGTGATAGTTCCCAAAAAGAATGGAAAACTGAGAGTGTGTGTAAACCTCAAAAAGGTAAATGCAGCCACCATAAGGGATAATTATCCCTTGCCAATCACAGAACATGTACTTGAGCGGGTGGCTGGAAAACGGGCTTATTCCTTTCTGGACGGGTTTTCAAGATATAACCAACTGGCAATAGTAAGAGAGGATCAACACAAAACAGTCTTTGCCACAGAATGGGGAATTTATGCGTATTGAGTTATGCCGTTTGGCTTAACTAATGCCCCAGCCACCTTCCAAAGGTTAATGACGCATGCGTTCAAAGAATACCTGAGAATATTCTTAGAAATATACATGGATAATCTTTGTGTACACTCTCTTCTACGAGAGGAATATATTGACCATTTGCAAAAGGTCTTTGAAAAATGCAGGACATATCGAATCTGTCTTAACCCAGAAAAGTGTATCTTTATGGTTAAGCAAAGCCGCATCTTAGGACACATTGTCTCAAGAAATGGCATAACTACTGACCTAGACAAAGTCAAAGTCATCCTAGACCTACCCAGGCTTACTAATGCGAAACAAGTGCAATCCTTCATGGGACACTGCGGATATTATCGAAGATTCATATACATGTATGTGGTCATTGCACAACCTCTGTATCGTTTTCTAGTCAATTTCGATTGGACCGAGGAGTGTGAAACTTCATTTCAAAAGCTGAAGGAAAACCTTATATCAGCACCCATACTTAAACCAACGGATTGGGAAAAGATATTCCACGTTCACATTGATGCTTCTACATATACAATCAGGTGTATTCTGGCTCAACCTGGAGACGGAACAATGGATTTTCCAGTGTGTTATGCAAGCCAACAGTTAAACAGTGCGGAAAAGAACTACACAACCACCGAACAAGAACGGTTAGGAATGATTTATGCTGTAAAGAAATTCCAACATTATTTCCTCACAAATAAATTTGTGTTCTTCACAGATCATCAAGTTCTTTTGTATCTGGTAAATAAACCATGCAATACAGAGAGAATTGTACGCTGGTTTATTATATTGCTAGAGTTTGATTTCATAGTGGTGGTCAAAAAGGGTAAAACCCATCTACGAGCGGATCATCTTTCGAGGATACACAACGGGGAAGCTCCTGAAGGAGTAGATGATGACATACGAGATGCTTATCTTTTCAATGTTGAAATGATACCCAAATGGTCACAGGAAATTGTTAGCATTCTTTCCTTTGGAAGTAGGTTTGATAATACGGAGTACAGATCCAAACAACAAACAAATCGACAAACAAAAAACTTCCAGCTGTTGATAGCAGGACGGCTGTATCATCTAAGGATCGGACCAAATCCTACGATTATGTATAAATTCGGAAGAATTCGAGTGCTACCTTGAAGCAGCACATATACAAGATTGTGCATTTCATTGTTCAACAGTGAAAACACACCAGAGACTGAAACAATTAGGGGTTTATTGGTCAACTATGTATGTGGACACACATTCTTATGTTATCAATTGTACTATATGTAGTGCCAAACGACCAGTGGATCACGCAACATTGTTTCAGGTAAACATTGCACCTGCATGGAGTCAATATATCATTGATTTCTTAACCACCAGGACGTTTCCTGAGAACATAACAAGAGCACGGAAAAAAGCTATAGAGCTGGAAGCCCGTGACTTTCAGTTAATAGGAAACCAACTCTATAAGCGAGGAAAGGACAATCAACTTAGAATCTGTGCAAGTCAAAGCGAATACCTGCTGATTCTAGAACATGCACATAGCGGAATAAGTGGAGGCCATTTTTCGGGCAATAAGACGGCAAAAATTGTCTTAACCGCAGGTATATGGTTGCCTACATTGCACATGGATGCTAAAGAGTTTGTAAAGCGTTGTGATGTATGTCAGCGCACCAAGGTGCCAATAAAGAGAGATGAGATGCCACTAAGGCCAATGATGGGAGCACGAGCATTTGAAAAATGGGGCATTGGTTTTGTGGGACCTATCTCACCCCTTGCATATCTCACCCATACCCAATATATCATTGTGGCTACGGACTATCTCACAAAATGGGTCGAAGCCAAGGCAACGCAAAAAGCAGATGCACGCACCACTGCACAATTTTTGTATGAGAATGTTTTTGTACGATACGGTTTACCAATAGAAATTGTCAGTGATCGTGGGACACATTTTCTTAATGAAGTCATTGAATATCTACTAGAGAAATTCATGGTCATACATAGGAAATCTGGTCCATACCTTCCACAGGCAAATGGACAAGCTGAGGCCACAAATAAAACACTATGCACGGTTCTCACTAAAATAGTGTCAGAGTCAAGAACAGATTGGGATCAACAATTACACTCAATACTATGGGCATACAGGGTAGCTTACAAAACATCGATAGGAACAACACCGTACAACATGGTGTTTGGCCTAAATGCTATACTACCCATAGAGTTTTTAATTCCAACTCTACGAGTAGCTAAACGCTTAGAATGGACAGGGCATGAGCTCTCTTCAAGAATAGATGATCTTGAAAAGCTAGATGAACTGCGCTTGAGAGCTGTAGCTTCAATCTATGCTAAAAAGAGAAGACAAAAAGAGTTTTTTGACAAGCATGCGTGCACTAAAAAGTTCAAAACAGGTGATTATGTACTTGTTTATACTTTGAAGCAACATGCCAAGAAACTTAAAAAGCAAGGGATGGGACCATTTGTGATTAGTGATCTATCACAAAGTGGAGCTGCCAAGCTTGCTACATTAGCAGGGGAAGAAATACCGAACTGGATTAGTGGATGTCGACTGAAGAAATATCATCTACCACTCACACAAGATATGCTTCAACAAATTCATCAAGGAAAACAAAGAATGAAGGAAAAACAGAGCGTACGAGAAGAAGCTCAAGCAGAAGCAAAGGAACGCATTACAAAACGAAGACTTTTGCGACAACAACAACAACAAAGTGGAGCACCATTGCAAATCAATGCCATTCGACTAACGAAGTTGGATGAAGACACAGTGGAGCCAATAATTGCAGTCACACTGGGTAGCAATCAAGTTGAATCGACGGCATTGCTTGATTTTCTAGCTTAAGCAAATTTGATTTCTTACGGACTATACCAACAGCTCAAATCCAGAGGTCAACTTCATCCTACTCCTCAAGTGCTGGAAAGTAGTACATCACACTCGTTGAAAACATTGGGCTGGACTATATTGCATGTACAAGTACATCAATATATTTACCCACAAAAATTCAATGTGGTAGAGGATGACAGCACACAACACCCAATGATGTTGGGACAACCTTGGCAAAAAGAGTACAATGTGCAGATAGATTGAAATGCAAATGCGGTAAAAAATCAGCATGCACATGAACAACAAGTAATAGCCGTTGCTCAGTAAGACCGGAATAATCAGCTGCTACCAAAAAAGACAAAAGCAAGAATGCCACCAACGAACAACATGATGCCCAGGGCCAATAGACAGGTAAAAGCCAACCATGCTAACTACATACATACGAAGTCACCGACCGTAGTGCAAAGATCTAGGTTACCAAAACAAGGGAAACAAGTATGGATGCGGAAGGATAGAAATGACATGGCAGACAAACAACAATGCAACGAAAGAATTCAACCGAAGCAGATAGTTCAACCAAAAACCAAGGGCATAAAACAAATATGGATCCCAAAGAAAATGCTCAGCAATAACCCAAATGTTACTCGCATTTGGATACCAAAACAAAAGAAAAAGGAACTCCCTTCAGTACAAGAAACAACGGAAGGCAGACAACTGCATTTGAAAAAGGACAACCAACTTATGTGGATGCCAATCCGCAACAAAACGGTGGCAACCAAGGAAGTAGCAAAACACGTACACAAACCGGCAAGAACAAGCTACCAATGGACAGCAAAAGAAATACGGTCCACGGCCATTCCGACCGGGCCAATCCTCTCAATAGAAACAACTACGGTTTTATCAAAAGTAGTGGCAAAGCAATTGCCTTTTGCAAAAAAGACAATTAAATAAAGAGCAGTAGAGTTACAGCTGTTACTTGCAAAGAAAACAGGAAACCTCGACGGCGAATACCAATAAGCATCTTGCTTATTCCCTTCTCTTGCACAACATTAATTTTTCTATGCATTGACCGAGTATGCATCAATTAGGGCCACATTAATCGGCCAAGCATTAGCACAAATTTTTCAACCTATGCACGGCACATACTCCGAGGCGATACCTTGTCGTCCGAGAGGACTCCGACTAGGAGGGGGGGAGGCATTCTCAAATGCAGAACCAATAGCAGAAAGAGCAAAAAAGGGTATGATTTTTGACTATTTTAAGGGTTGTTGTTTGATTGCGAATTTTTCTGGACTAACCCAACTACATATGTCCTTATACAACATGTATCTATAGGTATATGGGGCCAAACGCCAAATCAAGCCCCTCGGTGTGTGTATATGAGTAGAAATAGCCATTTTTCGAGCAAAATATTGGTAAAACGGAGAAATCCGGCCATAAAAATTGCATGAGAGTGTATATAATGTTTTGCGGAGATGTCTGTGATTTCTTATGATTTTTGGGAATTTTCTAGGTTTGATTTTCTATTTTCCTTTTAATTTTGCTAATTTTCGGCAGAAAAACTTCAAAAATACAAAAAGTAGGTGAAAAATGGTCGTAATGAAAAAAAAAAATATGGGGATGATCAGTGACTATAGGACAACCTATGGTACAGTGGGGGTGCAATTATGAAACTGGAACGGAAAGCGTGTTTTGGCCAGGTTTTGACCGAAATGCCAAATTTCTGGTAAACAGGGCAAATGGAGTCCAAATCAAGAAATTTTTGAGCCTAAACCGTATTTCGTAAGAAGTTGGGAGCACATGTCAAATTTCATGAAAAGTGGTTTGGGGACCTCCATTATAAGAAATTTTCACCTCATTTTTAGCTCATTTTCACTATTGACCTTGTGGGGAGAGCTTCTGCCACCTAGAGCGAACGGACCTTCCAGCAGCTTCTATGATGCGCACGACTATCCGACGGGCTTCAGACATGAGAGGTAGGCTCACCACCTTGAGCTTTTCGCGCATGTTTGTCGTTTTGTCGCGAAAACTAGCGTAGGGTTCACACACAAAGCAGGCGGTAGAGACCTACAAGTATAGGCGGCGACCTAATGGCTAACCCAAAAGCAACGAAACTTCATCGGCAGCTTACCCTAGCATAGGAGACCAATCTTAGATGTCCAAAGGCAGTAGAAAACCATCGGGAAAAAACCTAATTCCTAGAATCCCGCAAGAGGCCACCAAATGGGAAAGCGGCGAAAAGACGCCCAAATGCTACCAAAATTCATGGGTAGGAGCATCTCGACATGCTTGACAAGTCTATGTGACCCACATGACCAAAAAGTGACCCGAAGTGGCACTAAACTTCAGAAACGGCATCAGACACACAAAGCATCAAATTGCTCTCGCGGCCAAACCGCATGCCCGTTTGCCACCAAACTTCACGAGCGGCTTTCCTAGACCATCAACAACCAAGTCCTATGGTGGTAGATGACCACAAATCATCGAAGACATGTAAACGCAACCACGGGTGCTTCTAGAGCGACAAATTGCCAAATGAAGCTCCGGTGAAGCCAAAGTCGACAAAAACCATAAGGCAAGGATCCCCAAGGGATCAAGAAGCTATGGAGACCAACATCAAGAAATTTCATCGCCAAAAAGCACTCCAAAAGTCAGAAAATGGCTCGAAGGCTCTGAAGTCTACACAGGGAGTTACTTTCTATCCATTTGACTTTTTTGTTGAAATTAGGGTTAAAAGGGACTCAGGGGGACCAAGGGCAGCAGGCACTAGGGGCACAATCCATGAAAAAATCATCAGGAGACATCCTACGCGTAGGATGTCTCAAGGGCATTTCTGGGCACAGATCCCAACATTTTTCATCACACACATTTTCTGAATGACCTTTACATGCTATCCACCAAGTCTCATCACATTTGGACCAAAATTGACCTCATATGCATGAAAAAACGCAAAGTTAGGGCATGGATGCAAAAATGGGCCATGGACCCACCAAATCTTTTCCAAATCACATGAAACTTGCACAACACATTCACTAACACATCAACAACCAATCTGTGTGGTCAGAAGCAAAAATTGGTGAAGTAGACATCCTACGTGTAGGATGTCTATTTGACAGTTTTGGCCTACAGAGGATGTTTGTCCATTCCAGATCCAATCACCTCATCATCAAGAGCTCATATATCAATTTTGAAGCCATTCTAATCATTTTTTGACCCCCAACACCTTCAAGATACACTTTTTGAGCCCAAAAACACTACACAGTCCAAATCCAAATCCAAGAGCATAGCCATGTTCCATAGGCCAAGGACTACCCACAGAACAAATCTCATGTCATTTTGATGAAATAGACATCCTACGCGTAGGATTTCTCCAGCATAATTTGGACCTTCTGTGCAAAGAGTTACATCATGGGAGCCAATACCATGGTGCAATGAGCCCATATGCCAATTTTCAACCCATTTGGACATCAATTGCTACCTGTTATGGACTTTCTACCCAATTTGTGACCTAAAGCTTGAATCAGCCAAAAAATCCACTTTTTGATGCCCAAATCCATATCCAAGCACATAGCCATGTTCCATAAGCCATGCACTACCAGTATGTCAAGTATCAACTAATTCTGATGAAAAAGACATCCTACGCGTAGGATGTCTAAATGAAAAATTTTGGCCAGATTTGCACTGTGAGCACATGCACAGTTTCACAAGTTCCTTTTAAGCTTTATTTTCAATTTTCAAGTCATTTGGATAGTTAAAACTCAGTTTCTCAGCTAATATGGAAAAAACGCTAAATTCGAACTACTGAGTGCAACAGGATCTATGGCGGCCGCAAAGTCACCGGCAAAGAAGAGAAGAATGACCATTAAGGATTAACTGAAAGAAGTGGAGCCCTTCGTCATACCAGAAGGAACACTAAAGCCCACCAGCACATGGATCCAAGAAGATCTGCTAGAGTCGAACGACCTAAAGATCTACCAAGGAGTTTTCAAAGACACTGAAGAGAATGTGATCGAGCTACCGATGCTACCGCGAGAACTCAATGAGTTCGTAAGAAGCAAGATGGCCGGGTACTTGGAGAAGATTGATCTCCACAACTATTTTGAAGCAGTGCCGACAAGGGTTGACATAAAGAGAGTCTGGGAGTTTGTAACAACAATAAAAGAAGACGGAGTGGCCAGAGTAACCGATCTGCAAGGCAGGCCAGAAACAGAAATAGTCATCACCGAGCAGGTTGTAGCAGATGCACTAGACCTCTCCAACAAGGGAGATAGTGTAACTAAAAGAAGGGATGATGTCAAGTTGTACGATGAGAAGAAAGGAAACTACACTTTTGAAGATATTGCCAACCCAAGAGTGGCAATCATGAGTCAGTTGTACAACCAATACTTCCATATGTGTACGAAGAGGCCACAAAAGTACAAAATGCCGCTAGGTGCAATTGCCACGACATTCACTTGGGCAATGATGAAGAGCATTCCAAAGATAATCAATTATGCAGCATATATACATGACAACCTAGTGAAGATGGGTAACAAGAAGCCAACGTATATTGTGCCAGGAGAAGTAATCACTAAGGTGATTTATGGGGCATTACACGCAAAAGGAAGATGGCATGATCCCCTGTCTCAAAACGACTGACTGAGGCTCAAAGAAGACGAGCCACAAAGAGAACCAAGGGTTGCTACAAGATTGAAAAGACGGCTAGATCCTATTCAAGAGGAGCAGCCAGAGCAAAAGAAAGGAAGGAAAGAGTTTTCCCAAGTGCCAGCAAAAGAGACAAAGTCACAAAAAGCGGCAAGATTAGAGTGGCTGATGGAGAGCTTCAGAGCAGAAATAGCCCTTAAAGGTGATTTGAGTGAACTCTGGAAGCCGTCTCTAGAAGCAATGTCTGGATCATCCCGAAGGGTGCAAAGGGATAGATTCGAAGATTACATTAAAAATTTTGAGATTCTTGATGCCGCATTAGAAAATATCCCACATGTACCTTTCACAGAGGAGGAAGTGGAGCAAATACGGCAGAAACTGCTAGACGAGCAAGAGAGCCAAGAGAGAGAAAGAAAAACAAAGGCAGACCGAGATCTAACTAAAAAGCCTACATCTCTACCGGACAGCCCACAGCCCTCACCACGACCCTCACCACCTCCTAGTGGCCCTCCACAAGAAGATAAGAGGTTGAAGACAAACCAGAAGAACGAGAAGAGGCCAAGCAAGAGCAAAGCCAGGAGCCGGAACCAAAGGAAGAGGCTAAGCCTCGAAGTGGGCAACAAGAGCCAAATGATTCATATAACACATTTTTGGACCTGCTAGCGGCAGGATACACGAAAGAAGAGGCTGCCACAGTCGCATTCGACTTGGCAAGCACAAGGCCTAAGCAACAAATGCAAAGCATTAGGTTAGTAGAACTAAAAGAAATGGCCACAGATACAGTGGATTTGCACTCGCCCTCCAACGACTGGGATGTGGTGATGACAAAGTTAACTGGGTTAAAAGCGTAGTCCATGGCCTCAAAAAGTGAGATGGCAGCTCTCAGAGCCACTGAAGTAAAGATAAAGCTAGAAGTAGACTCTCTACAAGGACAAAGTCAAAGGCAGAAAGAAAGAGAAGCGGAGCTACAGGCCAGCCTAGCAAGGGCATTGCAAAGATGCCAGGAAATGGAAAAGGAAAATCAAACAGCAGCCCAAAGAATGCAAGGAGTTGAAGAGGAATGTTAGCAACTCAGCAAATCACTGATAGATGCCGAGAGGGAAAGGGATAACCTGACCCTACAACTGGCTGAGGAATCTAAAGAAGTTGAAGCCATGCGAAACGCCAAAGAAAAGGTGGAGATAGATCAAGAAGCCAGCTAGGACGAGGTCCCTGAACTCAAGGACCAGCTCAAAGTGAAAGATCAAACCATCCAGAGGCTGCGGGCATCCCCTGCCAGAGTCAGAGCTACTAGCTCGACTCACATCACTACAAAAAGTCAACTTTATGAAGAACAGATGCAAGAAATTCAGAAGGAGATGACTCTAGAGAAAAAGAAAAGATTGATGATGGCAGAAGGGTCTATTGTCATGCAAACACGAATGGAAGAAGAAAAAAAAGCCATGCAAGAGGAGTTAGGAACTATCAAAAGAAAGCTCGAGGAGGCGGAGAAGATAAACGCCAAGTTGAACGACTGTTAACCCTCACGGCTCACGGACACCCTATCACCTACGAGATGGACGTTGTAACCTACGGTGGACATTGTATTATTTATTTGGTAGAGTCAGGTACCGGGCTTGTCGGTCCAATAGGAAAAGGGTAAGAGTGATCGCCGATGAGAGGCGCACTCTAACTGGGACATTCAAGGGATTAGTTGGCTAAGCATGGGCGCCCAAGTGTGAATGGGGTGAGCTCATATAAAAGCCAACTAAACCTAAAATTGACTTATTCTCTCATTTGTGCAATAGAAGAGTGCTCTTGCTCCATCTCCATCTCCATCTTCCTCTTCTTCACCTCCTTGTGTGTGTGTGTGTGTGTGTGTGTGTGTGTGTGAGAGAGAGAGAGAGAGAGAGAGAGAGAGAGAGAGAGAGAGAGAGAGAGAGAGAGAGCGATCGAGCATTGCGGCGGCACGACGGCGGTGAAGCGGTTGAGTGCGACGTAGCAGCGTCTCCTTCTTCTTCGCGGCGAGGAATCCTCCACGGCAGGAGCATAGAGCGGTGAGTGACACACCATTGCCCTCTTTTGAGCTTACTAGTTAAGCTAGTTGTGTGCTTGGAGCCGTCTGTGGCTCGCACACAGTGTTAGGCAAGGCCCTTGCTTCGATAGTGCGGCAAGGAGCGCACATTTTTGGCGCCGTTGCCGGGGAATCACCCTGCACTAAGCCCAAGAGGCACATTGTGCTTCTCCTATGAGTTGTTTGTAGTAGGAAAGAAGAGGAAGACGAAGAGGAATGAGTTATTTTTCTGCAGGTTGTTAATTTTTGTATTGTCTGCAAGTTCTGTGATTTCTGCATAATGTTGTGTTTTCCGTTTGCACACAGTCTTTGCACAATTAGTAGTCGTTAGCTTGTTCGCAGTGAATGAATAAGTAGGTAGACAGTTAGCAATTTCTGTTTGCACACAGTCTGTACACAGTTTTTTGTCAAGGTTTGCCTGCACACAGTCTTTGCACAGTAAGCTGGTGAGAGAGGAAGTAGGTGGACAGTTAGCCCACTACCAGTAAGCAATTAGCAGAGTGGTTAACAGATTAGTTAGTGGTTAGCAGCACTGTTAGTAAGTAGATAAGGTAGTGAGCTGTTTGTGAGCTGTTGACAGAGAGGTTACGTAGGTGTTGACAGTGTGTGTGGCCAAGAAAGGGTCACCTAAACCGTGCGCGGTCGTCGCCTTAAAAAAAAAATAAAAAAATAAAAAAAATAAAAAAACCAAAAATATTTAAGCGTGAGTGATTGGGGGGCTACACTAAAATTTTGATCGGGATCGGGATCATTTGCCCAAGCCCAAGCCCAAGCCCAAGCCCAAGCCTTAGTCCTATGATATATACTAGACTCACTCTTATATATATACCCTACCCCCTCAAGAGGGAATGAGATATTGTGGGGCAAGTCCTCCACTCTTCTCCCTTCTCTTCCCACTTACACCCTTAGACTTTCTAATTTGGGCCTAGTTCCCTACTAGAAATTGACGGTTTTAGGGATTCCGAGGGCATAAAGTGACCAAACGGAGGGTTGTAAAGCACGGCACGTCCCTCTGACCGAGACGCTCGTTTTGAGCTATCATACGTTCTATTCTATAGCTGGGTCAAAAAAAAAGGACCAAAAAATCAAAAAATAAATAAATAAGAAAAGACTTGGGTTGCAAAACACCCAAAATTACTAGGTGAGCAGCCTTCACGGGCACTCACTGACACTTCTAGGGGATCCAAGTCATATGAACCTACGCTCTGGACGAGTGTTAGAGCACGAGCATATTGGTAGTGCCTCCATTTATGCGGGCACCCATTATTCCTCCACCCTAGGTTCTGGACCTTCGGCTGGGACTCAAGGTAGCGTGACCCAAGATGCTCATTTCGCGTCTAGTGATTCTTCCTCTGACTACGAAGTCATGGAGGGGTATTCTACACCAAACCATGATAGTTCAAGTCAAGACATGCATGCCATGGGCCCACAGCCCGGGTCCAACGTGTTTAGCCGCTTAAAAGAGACCCTTAGTAGAGCTACTCGCTCCGAACATGCGGTTAATGAAATAAATGAAGGGAGTGGGGAAGTAAATTCGTCATTCATGCCTAAAATAGACCCTATGCTTCTTGAGAGTGTGCATGTGAATGTTCCATCCACTGCACCTCCTGATCCTTTAGGACTATCTCCCTCTGAGGTTTTACTACCCGATGGTAGGAGTCTTGCCGAAGTACAAGCGATCGAACGCTATATGCAAGCAACAAGGGAGAGGGAAATTGAGAACCTACGAAGGCTAGAACAAAGTCAAGCCCTGAAAGCAAAGGCTCCTATGACAACAATCATGCCAGCCGAGTAACCGAGTGCTCCCAAGGTAGCAGCCATGGAGGGGCAAGCGATGGGGAGCAATAATGCTTCCACTTCGAGGGAAACCTCCAGCACGCCAGGCCTAGATGGGATATTCCTAAATGAAAATTGGGAGTATGAACTACAAGCAGAAGCTTTAACTGATCGGTACACAGGACACACCTATCATGTGGGTTGGTTAGATGTTCAACAATCCACATCGGGTGCTACTAGCATAGATGAGCAACAACAGAAAGTCTGTGATGTCCTCCATAGGATTGTCGAGTTAGAAAGACAGAACACAGAGATCAACATGCCTTCAACAGGCCTAATGAGATTCTTGGATATGGGAAAGGCCAACCAACCAACCCTATCACAAATGGAGACTCCCTCAGTGAGCCCCATTGATCCTCTATATGTTGTTTCGCCAGGAGCCTCAGTACAATCTGAGCCCACAAGTGGCAGCTTTACCTTCCAAGATCTAGCTCATCTTTCTCTTAATGACACTACGGCTACCATGCATATCCCAGTGGTGAACATGACAAGAAGTACACCATGGAGTTCATTTGTTAACACTGCGCCGATGCCTAGTAGCACAGTGCCCCCAACTATACCTACATGTATGTATCAATCATGTGCACCTGTCGTACCTCAACCTCATGTAGCTCCTACACCTCCGATTATTCCAAGAGCTTACAATCCACAATGGCATTATCCAAGCTCTTATATAAGTGGAGCCATGCCATTTAATAGTAACATTGCATATCAGGCACCCCCTATGCCTAGGGCCACGCCTGTAAACTTTGGACCACCGTCTGGTACACCACCATACGAAATATGGGACCCAAGAGCCGCACGTATGCCAAGGCCAAGGCCAACTCCCATCTCACATGTGGTTCCAGGAGCACATACACCCATTATACCTGCTCAAATAGGAGATTTGGCAGCATTTGCTCAAACTATCGGTCGCTCTATTGCGGAAAACATGCGTAGTGCACCTGATAGAGAGCCTAGGAGCAAGGCAGTTCAAGTAGCTAAGCTCACACAGAAATTCAATGGAGACGGAGATGCTAGAAAGCATATGGAAGTCTTTGAACATATGTGCGATTCCTTGGAAGAGCACAATGAGCTACATAAGTGTAAGGCTTTGAGTTTGACCCTAAGCGGAAAGGCTGGAGATTGGTATAGAACCTTAAGAGTAGAAGAGAAAACGATCTACTCTACTCTTAGGAGACTGTTCTTAAAAGAATACATACGAGAGGGAGTACTTTGGGGTGTAGCCTCTCAGCTCCAGAAAGCCCAACGAGAAGAAGGTGAATCCGTGAGAGACTTCATTAGTCGCCTAAAGAATTTGAATTCTCGATGCAATCCAAACGAGCGATTCAACAACAACCAATTGCTCGATAGATTCATTAGGGGACTACGACATGAAAGTATTTATAATGGCCTAGTCATTAGAGGTATCACTACTTGGGAAGCAGTCACCATGAATGCAATCCAATTGGAGGATAATTTAATGATTGCAGGAGAAAGAGTGTCTGCCGAGCTGAAGTCTAGTAGCTCGCAAGCATCAGGGCATGAGCCAATGAAGATAAAGCCAATCGTGAAAGAGAAAACGATATCTGAGATGACTTTGGCAGATCTCACCAAGGCCATCCAAGAAAGCCTTAGGGGTAATCGTGCTCCACAAACCACTCATATGTATCCAAGAAGGGAGCAGCAATGGTGCTCAATCTGCTTGGGCCCACATACTACGAGTGAATGCCCTACTTTCAGACTAAAAGTTTAACGGGACTTGTAACGCGTGTGGTAGGTATGGCCATCAAGCGAAGGATTGCCTAATGCTTAAACGCATCATGGAAAATAGACCGCCTATAGCTTGGGCAGACTCGCCTCGAGTTCCTACATTGATGCCTACCCCACCCATGGAGCAAAAATTGCCATTATAGCACATGGTCCCTAGAACCCAAAATGTGGTCCAAACCACACCGTTGCCACCTCCAGTGCTAGGACCGCAACCCCCTCATCCAAGAGTTACACCTATGAACCAAATAGGTTGCGAGTCATCTAGGACTTATGTAGATTGCGAAGAGGACAGACTCTAGTATCACCTATGGATTCGACATGCTTGAGGAGTGTCCCATGTACTATATGGAAGACCATTGGGGACAAATAAAACCGGTATATCAAGCTACTGCACTAGCAGCAAGAGGCCAAAACATTAATAGTTTTGCCCGGAGACCACCTCTTCAGTGCTACAAATGTGGTGGACCACATCGAGTAGCTGAGTGCCCCATTAGAATGCAAAAGAATGCCGCACTAATGCAAACAAGTCAAGGGAGTGCATTGGCAATGCCAATACTCACTTGTAATCGTTGTGGCATAGATCATTTGATCGCACAGTGTCCTAACAATCCAAACGCGCCGAAAATCACACCATTGAACTTAATAGAGATTGTTGATGGGACACCACCAACTATAAACATAGCACCAGTGAATGCACTCACACGGTCAATGCTCCAAAAGCAAAATTACATCCTCGAAGAGAGAGATGCTGCATCCATTGGCCGAGCGAAAAAGAAGAAAACACGAAGAAAGAAATCCCTTAATGCTTCTAGCTCAAAACCTAGTTCAAAGACTAACATAGGGACAGGAGAGGATCCCGTGTATATGAATGACCCTGAGAGAATGACTCAGATTTGATAGAGACAACGGAGACCAAAACTGTTACTACAAAGAAAAAAGCCAGTGAGGAGGATCACGAGAGGGAATTACGACGAACACCAAAAGAGTATTCAAATTTAAACCACCCAGTTGCGAACCCCCAAGATAAGCCACGAGAGACAAAAAATGAGGATTGTAAGAGAAATATTGGAACCTATCCAAACCCAACAGTGGAAATTGAACGAGTCCAACAACTGAGGGGTTTGGTGGAAGAAACTCAATGAAAATTAGAACCTGAACCCAAACATATCCAGATGTCGGACACAGTGTTTCCCACACAAGTTCAACCTCACAAGAACTACAGGCCGTTAGCTATACCCAATATCATTCGGGAAGAGAGTGAGGGTAGGACATCTGAAAGTGGACACACACCTTTCCTACTAGAGAGAATGTTCAATGAGGGAATGCCCGACCCCCTTGAGGAAGTGGATATTCCATCTTCACCATTCTCTTGTCAGGGTCCTACGTCCCACAAGATGCCATTAAATGTTGCCAAACTGATGGATTTCATGTCTTCAGAAGTTAGAACCACCATCATGTCCAAACTATATAAAGACCCCGAGCTAGTCTCAGCTCTTCGAGCCTTCCTCAATGGAGAATTATAGGCCGGATTACCACAGTTTGCACATATGAACAAACCTGACTTGGTAATGAATGATGAGGAACATTTAGCACCACCATCTAACCTAGCGGGACATGAATATGTAATTGAAGTACCCATTAACAGGTTGGGGCAATAATTTGAAGGTGATGAATCTAATGCTACTCTACCAATCACTACTAAAGGATTAACTGTAAAGGGGGTCCTTGACAGTGGTGCGGGAGTCAGCATGGTGACAAAGAGTTGTTGGGAGTCTATGGGGCGACCTCACCTTGAAGCCACAAGCGTAGTGGTAAGAATTGCTAATGGATCTATTGTTACGCCTATTGGAATGCTAAAGGATCTCAGAATCAAGGTCTTGGGACACAAGGTAAGGCAGACTTTCATTGTTATGGATTTTTCCAAGCATCCTATGTCATTTGAGATGATCTTAGGGCGCCCATTCACGAGGGAAGCAAAAATGGTGCATGACTGGTCCAAAAACCACGTCTACTTACAGTTCCAAAACTCTGTCAATCGAGTTGATCGTTTAAGTGGTCGAACGCATCCTCTAGGAAATAAATTCATCATTGATAATCGATCAGACACAACAATTCACTCAACTCCATTACAGTATTGTTACACGTGTAACGAAGACACGGATATTGGGGAGAACTCTCCTTATATGGATATCCTACCCGGAATGGCTGAGTCAGACAATGTCGATTGGGTACACCTAGCGGCAACTATAGATACATGGGGAGCTAGAGGAACAACCTGGGTAACATGAGATGGGGAAGAGATACCACACATTGCACCAGTAAACATGTTAGGTGTAGCGCATGTAACATTCGATGATAAGAAAGAGGCACACCTATCTGAGAGTGAAACCGATGATTCCTCAAAGGCTTCAGGCCAATGCACATCAGAAATGGAATCTCAGGGAGAAATCATATTCAAAACCTGAGGAAACATCGAGTGAGCCAAGTATAGAAACTGAACACTCAAGGCCTAGTACAACCATCTATGGTAATTTATATGAGAGTGAAGAAGATACAAGCGAAGACCTATCAGGCGAGTCGAGTTCAAACATTTACCAAAATCAAAACCTTAACAAGAAACAAAGGTCATATAAGAGACAACGATATCGAGCAAATGTGAGAGCTAGGATAAACAAGGAAAGATCTAGTGCAGAATGGCTTAGCTATCTAGGGGCATGTGATGCTCATCGAAAGCTAGTAGACAATTGGGGTGAACATCTCCAGAGTGTCATGTGGTGCAGCCCGCGACCCATTGACCTTGCTCAATTGAAGGTTACAGAGCCGAAATTGAGTCGAACTATAAGAAGACGTCAAAACCGAGAGTTAGCACAACAACAAAAGGAGGCAGAACTAAAAGAAAGGTCTCCGTCAGGACAAGAGCCTACTGACTTACATACGGCTCCTGAACATTTTAAATCTTATACCATGGGGGAGCGAAAGGTTGTGTATGCCAAAGCCCAACGAATACCTACCAATGGAAGCAGTGGAGTCTATGATGGTCCAGCGGTAGTTAAAGAGATAGAATTAGCAGAACCAAGTGAGGAGTCTAAACCAATCTTTATTGCTCAAGACCTTACCGAAACTGAAGAGGCTGTACTTAAGGAGCTCCTCAAGGAATACAAGGATATCTTTGCTTGGACATATCATGACATGAAGGGCGTTCCACCTTCTTTGGTGCAACATATAATTCCCATGATCAACACTCCTAAACCCGTCCAGCAACGACCCTATCCAATGAATCCTAAGTACGCCAAAATTGTACAAGAGGAGATTGAAAAACTTATCCAATGTGGATTCATATACCCTATTGAGCACTCAGAATGGGTTTCTCCAATAGTCATTGTGCCAAAAAATAATGGTAAACTAAGAGTGTGCGTGGACCTCAAGAAAGTTAATGCAGCTACTAGGAGAGATCATTATCCCTTGCCATATTCAGAACATGTGCTTGAAAGAGTTGCGGGCAAGGAAGCTTATAGCTTTTTAGATGGGTACTCTGGTTACAATCGAATCACAATTGCATTAGAGGACCAAGCTAAAACTGCTTTTATCACAGAGTTTGGAGTGTTTGTATTTCGTGTTATGGCTTTTGGCTTAACAAATTCCCCTGCTACATTCCAACGATTAATAAACACTGCATTTAAAGAATTTCTAAGGGAGTTTTGTGAAGATTTCCTAGACGACCTTTGTGTTTATTCTTCTTGGGAGAAGCATTTGTTATATCTACAAAAAATATTTGAAAGGTGCAGATTTTATCGCATCTCATTGAACCCTTTCAAATGTCAATTTTGGGTTAAGCATGGAGTCATTCTAGGGCATATAGTGTCCAAGAACGGGATATCCATAGATGAGAGTAAGATTAAAGCCATTGCCGATTTGCCACCACCTACTAACTATAAAGGAGTTCAAAGATTTATGGGCCATGTTGGTTATTATCGAAGGTTTATTTTAAACTTTGCCGAGATAGCGCGTCCATTGTACAAGCTTCTTATCGAGTTTCACTGGACGGAAGAATGTCATCAATCTTATGAGTTATTAAAGAAGGCCCTAACAAGTGCTCCAATCCTGCGAACACCTGATTGGAATGTACCTTTTCATGTGCATATTGATGCATCAAATTTTGCTATTGGGTGTGTTCTAACTCAACCAGGAGAACATAAATTGGACTACCCTATTAGCTTTGCAAGTCGCCAATTAATTGATGCCGAGATGAACTACACTACTACAGAGCGCGAAGGTCTAGCTATGATTTACACAGTAAAGAAATTTCACTATTACCTTCTTTCTACCAAGTTTGTGTTTTATGTTGATCATCAAGCATTGCTATATTTGGTAAACAAGCCGTGTTCCACAAGTCGAATTACACGATGGTTGTTAATTCTTCTTGAGTTTGACTTCACCGTTGTTGTGAGGCCTGGGAGGAAACATGTCATGGCGGATCATTTATCTCGTATCCCTAATGGCGAAGCTCCTACGGGGGTTGATGATGAATTGCCTGATACTCCTTTGTTCATTGTTGAGACAATGCCTGAATGGAGTGAAAAGATTGTTAACTTCTTAGTTAATGGTTTTCCACCCAAAGAGCTGCGAAAAGATATAGCTCGAAAATTAATCAAGGAATGCGAACCCTATTTCTTACTGGCTGGAACTCTCTATAAGAGAGGAAAAGATGATGTTCTTAGACGCTGTGCCCGCGAGGATGAGTATTTATATATTCTACAAGAGGCACACATGGGCGTAGTTGGTGGTCACTTTTCAAGAAAGTTGACTTCCCGAAAGATCTTACAGTCAGGCTATTGGTGGCCCACTCTGTTTAAGGATGCATCACTTTTTGCAAAGGGATGTGATGAATGCCAACGCTTCAACAAGCCACAAAGAAGGGATAGGATGCCTCTACACCCCATCAAGGTAACCCAACCATTTGAAAAGTGGGGCTTAGACTTTGTAGTACCGATTAGTCCGGCTGCACGTAACACGCAATCACGATATATCATTGTGGCTACCGACTATGTAACCAAATGGGCTGAAGAAAAAGCAACACGAAAGGCGGATGCAAAAACAACAGCTAAGTTCCTCTTTGAGAACATTATCACACGTTTTGGATGCCCCTTTGAACTTGTGAGTGACAATGGAACTCATTTTATAAATGAAGTAATAAAAGAACTCACATCAAACTGCATGATATCTCACCACAAGTCTACACCCTATTATCCCCAAGCAAATGGCCAAGCTGAGAGTACCAACAAAACTCTCATCTCCATTTTGACAAAGACAATCGAGGCTCATCGCACTGATTGGGACCTAAAACTTACATCAGCTTTATGGGCTTATCGTGCTACGTATAAAGTTGCTATTATTTGCACACCGTTTAAAATGGTGTATGGCCAAGAAGCAGTTATGCCATGGGAGTTTGTCATTCCTAGTCTTCTAGTAGCTTCTCAAGAAGGTTGGGATGGTAACCCCTTAGTGGAGCGATTATATATCCTGGAAAGGCTAGATGAAGAAAGGCAATTAGCTGTGCGAAATGCTCTAGTGGAGAAGGATAGGAGAAAGAAGTGGTTTGATAGCCATTTAAAGGATAAAGACATCAAGGTCGGTGATAAAGTTCTTATGTACGGGGTACGTAATGAAAAGAAGAAATTGAAATACCCTGGTAAGGGACCATATCGAGTGTGTGAAATTACCCTGCAAGGGACCATTCGTGTGGAGACTCTAGATGGAGTTGAAACCATTGGATTCCTTAATGGGAGTAAATTCAAAAGATATTATGATCCTCTAAGCCAGGAAGAGTTGCAAGCCATCCATCAAAAGAAGGCTGCCAAGGAACAAGCAGAGCTTAGAAAAATCCAAGCAAGAGTTGAGGCTTGAGAATGACAACAACGTCTTAGACGCCAATGAGATGCTAATCTGGGAATCACGCAAGCATTTTTCAAGGACACAGATGATGACTCATTAGAATCTGAGCCACCCCTACGATACCCAATTGAGCTAAATAGCCCCTATGGGAAAGTACTATACAATGCCTTATTAGATACGGGAGCTAAACACAATTTGTTATCCTATGGAGTTTGGTGTCAATTAGGGAAACCGGCCCTATCCCCGAGTACGATGCAAGTCAAGGGCATTAATAAAAAGAAAACTGCTATTCTTGGAGTCCTTCAGACCCCTGTTGTCTATAATAATGCAAGCATAGTGCAGAGGTTTCTAGTCATGCCCGCGGGAGCTATGGAAGGCAACGTAAACCTGGGACGCACGTGGATGTTGGCAACCAAATGCACTATTGATTGGGATACTGGTAGTGTCACGACGTGACCACCGACTCTTACCCCTATCATTCAAGCAAAGTCACCTACGTTGCAAACTCTAGCAAAGTTGAAGGATAGCCAACATTCACAAGCCAAGGTGGTTAACTCGTCTTTGCCGGCTACCCCTGAACCTAGCACTTCAACACTTGTAGTTGCAGCAAGCAGTAATATTGCAAGCACTCAACCTGCACGACCTAAGAGTACATATCAATGGGTCCCCAAGGCCTTACTTCCAACTACCTCAACCCTCCCATCCATTCCAAGAAAAAATTTCCCCGGAAAACCAAGAGCGCGCCCTAGGAGAGTCAAGACCAAATCACGATGGATTCCAAAACAACTATTAGAAGCCCAAGGCTACTATGATGGAAATGAGAAAATTTGGGTACCTAAACGTAAAATGTGTCCTTCCCTATCGACAACAAACCCATATGAGTCAAACACTGTAACGCTAAAGCCAATGGCAGACCGTGGGAAGGGAAAGATCACAGAATGCTACACACCTAGTCCAAAGCTAGTTTGGGCTCCAAGGCAAAACCAATTTATTCCACCTAGCTCAGGAAGGGGGGAGTTCCATGAAGCTTCTAGCTCGTCATGTAATACATCCATAGAGGTAAAAGCTTCTACACAGCCTCCACCTACAATAGTGGACCTCCATGAAGCTACAAAGGAATCCACACCTTCCAGTGTTCAAGAATCACCTGATGAACCACTTCAAGTTCGATCCTGGGAGAGTACCTTACCACCCTTGCAACTCGACGAGGCACCTAAGGTAATAGAAAACTACTGGCAAAAATCTTCTCCTATAACAACTTGGAACAACTGGTTTCAAAGGGTGACGACATCATTTCAAACGGTATGATCTACCCAAGGAAGGGGGGAGTGTTTGTGGATATTCATTATTCACTTGCTTCGCTCTCAACCTTTCTCCCTGACCTCTTAATCTCCAATCTTTGGGAATGTATATATAAAGCCTTATACTCACAAAAACAAGATAAAAAAGTAAAAGAGCAAGAGCCATAACACAAAATCATAAAAACAAATTATGCACAAGAACACGACCCTTGTAATATTTGCACTCTAACCATCATCTATTTGCGTGTACAGATATGGCTAGTACGCTAGAGTCATCCACTCCTGCCTTGGGCGAGAGGTACCCTCGTTACTTTTCACAAATATTTCACATGGTCTTTCCAGTGCTTGCATGTGAATGGGATTTGATAGGTACGCTAGCATGTGAGAGTAATTTTGAGGAGTTAGAATGACTGATACGTCTCTTGACCACGTCTGATCCATACTTAGTAGAGAGCGTTTCTCCCATTGCACAAGCCTACCCTTTTGACCAAGATGACTATAGGCGTCTAGTGACCTTCTTAGTAAACATGGGCACCTATGATGAAGAAGAAAATTTACAGGACTACACGGATGGCACATATGGTCTCATGGATGATGACTTTGTTTATCTCGACGACGAGGATAGGGGTTTAGCCTTAGGGTTTCCCCCCAACCTCTACAATATCCTATTCCCTTGACTCTCTAGGGGAGTGCAAATAATTAGGTTAGGGTTCCTTATGTTTTCTGTTGTGTTCAATAAGTGTTGGTACCTTTTCCCACTAATGTGCCTCCTAGAGGTATTCCTTTTGTTTCCTAGTGTGTACAGGAGCGTGTTGCTATTGATAGGATTTAGACCCTCATGAAATCTTTATCTCGACTCACTCTTCAAATCAAGCGCGACCATCGACACAAACAAGTGTTTCTTGTCCATTAGCATTGCCCCTTATCGTTTTTGCATCTATGATTGTCTGTTTTGATTGTGATTGGTAGGATAATATCCAACACATTTTCTTAGTAACAAACATTTAATTCAATGTAATTTTTTGTCATAATCACTTGTCTAGTTTTAAAAATCAACCAGTCCGACTAAGCTAGTTTGACTAAGTTAGGTGTTAGAGATCTTCTCTTAATACCATGGGGAATGCCTTCCTAATAATCAATGGTTACTTAGGTTCTTAATCCGATTTAGGCAGCATTGTGTGAAATGTACTAGGGCTTTCTAGTGGGCTTGACCCTATTGACCTTTAGCTTAAGTATTATAACGGGAGTTTACTAGTGTGATGAGCCTGGGGAGGTGTATCAGTGTTATATGAACCCCCAAAGTTACAAAATTAAAATGCTGAAAAAAAACAAACAAAAAATCAAAGTGCCACAATGTAAAATCTTAAGCTGGAAGAGAAATCTCAGCTTGATTTGGTACTTCACTCACATGTATTGCCTATGGTACTAGAGCCTTAGAGGTTCCCAGTGTGGGCGCTTTTCCTTGAAAAGCAAAAAACCCAAGGCATACAAAATAAGCACACACATCAAAATTGAATCACTGTGAAAAGACTTTGGGGGGTCAAAGCAAAGGTAATCAGTCAGGCGATGATTTCATGAGAAATTCCTTTTATCGTAGCTTAACTACAAGGTCCTCTAGGTATAGCCTCTAGTCAGCCCTCGAACATGAAATGCTTGGCTCTCGCGATTAAACAACTTAATTAACCAGAGAAAATAAAGAAGCTTACCCATGGTATTAATAGTCGATCTCTACTGCCTTTCGACTGTTAAATTAGCGACGCCAGACTTGTTTAATTTTTTACCTTTACATCTGTTTATGCATTTGATTGCATTGCAATTTAATGCTTATTGCTAACAAATTGTTTAAAATTCTGTTACCAATCAATTGTCTGCCTAAAATTGCATATGCTTTTTAATCGCTTATGAGAATGCAATTACTGTGCAATGTTGTTTGATTTTGCAGTGACTGAAGAAGGCTAAGGACATTAATCTCAAATGCTCTTCCACCTCGACCAACGAGCTTCAACTCAATAGCTTCCGAGGACGGAATCTACATCAGGAAGGGGGGCATGTTAACCCTCACGGCTCACGGAAACCCTATCACCTACGAGATGGACGTTGTAACCTATGGTGGACATTGTATTATTTATTTGGTAGAGTCAGGTACCGGGCTTGTCGGTCCAATAGAAAAAGGGTTTGAGTGATCGCCGATGAGAGGCGCACTCTAACTGGGACATTCAAGGGATTAGTTGGCTAAGCATGGGCGCCCAAGTGTGAATGGGGTGAGCTCATATAAAAGCCAACTAAACCTAAAATTGACTTATTCTCTCATTTGTGCAATAGAAGAGTGCTCTTGCTCCATCTCCATCTCCATCTTCCTCTTCTTCACCTCCTTGTGTGTGTGTGTGTGTGTGTGTGTGTGAGAGAGAGAGAGAGAGAGAGAGAGAGAGAGAGAGAGAGAGAGAGAGAGAGAGAGAGAGAGAGAGAGAGAGAGAGAGAGCGATCGAGCATTGCAGCGGCACGACGGTGGTGAAGTGATTGAGCGCAACGTAGCGGAGTCTCCTTCTTCTTCACGGCGAGGAATCCTCCACGGCAGGAGCATAGAGCGGTGAGTGACACACCATTGCCCTCTTTTGAGGTTACTAGTTAAGCTAGTTGTGTGCTTGGAGCCGTCTGTGGCTCGCACACAGTGTTAGGCAAGGCCCTTGCTTCGACAGTGCGGCAAGGAGCGCACAACGAACTTCTCGTGAATATGGGCGAAGAAGCTGAAACAGAAAAACAGAAACTACTAAGGCAGATTGAGGAGCTGAGAGGACAACAAGCCGGAGAGCAAGAGGGCACAGGGCCAGCGGCCAATGAAGGCATTGATTTAGAAAATGTGGCAGATCCAGTGGACACACCTATGCAAGAGGAAATACTAGAAGGATCCTCTCAAGAGCCACAAGATCTTACACCGTTGAGGAGGAAGAAAAGCTGCATAAGGCAATAGAGGTGGAGATCAGAGAGACAACAAAGGAAGCCTTGGAGTGGGAGCAGAGGGTTTTCAAATCCATGACTATCCAGAAGATCGACGCCAGCAACCTCAGGCGCAAATGGCTTCAACCCTCTCTCCCATATCCTTTTCTGAAATATGAAGCCGCCACCATCAATAAGAGGATTAGAGAAGAGCGGACCGTGCCACTCTACAACACAGATATCTCCCAACCGGAAGGGGTCAGGCAAATAGTTGACTCTTAGACCAAATGGAGAAAGGCTTGGCTCACAAAGTACCCACAATACCTAATTCACTTGGTAGAGGCACCGAAAAACATCAGAGACAACCTCAGCTTTTGTCCTCTACCAAGATAAGGACGTGGAAGGCCCAAAAGATATTACAAAGGAGCCAACCCACTTGGCTGGATTATCCTAAGCTGCCAGGCTTGAAGGTAGGTGAGAGAATAAGTGTCCAATACATGGTGAAAACCCTAACGAGCGCCATAAAATTGTTCACTGGCTCACCTAACCTTACATGTATCATGATGAAGAAAATATGCAAAACTCTTTTAGCAATATTTGAGACATTCAAGCTAGTCCAGGTGACAGACAATATCTTCTTCTTCCAAGATACTTACAGATGTGCCTATGATCTGTCTGGTCAGCCTTCCAAGGAGGTGATACATGCGTTGTATCAACGGATAATGTTTCTACCATCTTATCACGTCCAGGACTTTGAATAAGCGTTCTACACCGGCTTCTTCACAATAAACACTGATATTTTTGGCCCAACAATGATGAATCTACATGCAAGAAAGGAATCATTGATCAAGATGCGCGAAACCATACGATGAAGAAGCAGATCAGCGGGGCCATGTCGGGGATGACATGAGCAAGGAGAGGGGGAGTGTCAGAAGTTGGACACACCCCATGGAAACTAACTACTCGAAAGATTATCATTTTTTGTAATTATTCATTTATTGAGGAAACCTGATTTTTCACCTTGTAAATATTGGGACTTACAGAAGTTTCCAGATTGTATCCTAGTTTTGATAGTTAGATTGAGTAGATGGTTGATTTTGGAACTTTAGGGTTTGAGAATTGTAAGGTATATATACCACTTTTTGACCTTAATGAAAGACCTCTTGTCATTTTTAAAAAGAAGTTTTGAAGTCTGTGAGTGAGCGTACTGTGTACGAGAGAGAGTGTGAGCTTCATCTTGACGCTACGTGTGCACCGGTGGTCGGAATCGAGTGCGGAGAAGTGTAGCGTGTTGCCCCCGATGAGAGCTACGCGCCGATACCTACATTGCGCGCATACGGTCTGGTTTTGCGAGCTCCTTCTACGAGCTTCATCTGGTGATTCGGTGAGCATACATTGTCCGATTTTGCATTGCAGCATATCCACGCGTTCACATTGAGTAGAGCTACACATTAGGCACTTTAGATTTCGGAAACAAAGGCCTGCAGATTTTGGCCAGACATCCTATGTGATTTTGCACCGGGTGTTTTGGGTGGGGTTTTGGTTCATAGACCTTAGGGAGAGCGAGCTATTGGTATTAGTAGGGTCTCCTTCAAGTACTATGGTGTTTCGAGATTGTTTGATGGCTGTTCGGCTCTAGACAACGTTGTAGGAAGTTTCCTCTTATGCACTCTTGAAGACTGTGACTTAGACAATTGGTAGAGACCTCTGTAGGAATTAGTTAGGAGTCAGTCGAGTGTAGGTTGACACCTTATGCTTGCTTCCATGTGAAGGGGATCGGGGAGCACCACAGACGGAGAGTGAGAGAGAGAGAAGGAGACACACACACGATGTGGGTGGGGAGACTGTGAAGTGGCAGCTCCCCCTATACAGTATACTCACTATAAGTATAGGGTAACAGTGGGCGGGCCTCAAGATCAGCATCTCGTACATGAGGACACCGAACGTTGATGCAACCCTGGCAACCTCTGCCACCTCCAACTCAGAACTCAACTCATGGCAATCCTGTCCCCTATCATAGAGACCATGGCACTCTGACTCCGAGCTCTGGAGTGACTCCTCGTGCCCACCACATATCACATGTGTACCAAGAGTATCCATCTGTCCTGAATCTGCATCAAGCTCTGGCATAAGCATATCAAGAAATGACTCCACAATAGCCGACATCTCAGCATCCATGTGAGTCATCTCTGTCATCACCTCTGATGACTCATCCTGCTGTGACTCACTAGAGCTGTCCCGCTCTACCTGTGCATCCATAGATGCAACCTGCACAACAAGGTCACTTCTCTGCACTCCATGCAAAGCATCCAGCAACCCACAAGCAAAAGAGACTCGCCTGCTCTCTCGCTCTCTACCTGGCTGCATGATCACAGAGACAACACCGTCTCTCCCGTGATCCACATGCAATGGGTAACCTGTACCACTCCTGGCACCTCTCACAATCACTAGCGAACCCAAATGCATCACAAAATCTCGCTCTCGTAGCGAAATCTGACATCCACAATCTCTAAGCTGACCAATCGAGATCAAACTCACTGTTAAATCTGGTACATAGCGCACATGTCGTAACAAGTAAGATGCACCACTCGGTAATGACAGTCTCACATCTCCTGCACATGCTATCGCATGCACCTATCCTTCGGTCAAACGTACACTGCCAAGCATCCTGCTAGAATAGCTACAAAACCATTCACGATGGGACGTGACATGAAACATAGCATCTACGTCTAGCAACCACTGCGAAGGGAGTGCACTATCTACATGTATAGCATCTTGTGCATAGCTCGAGGTAAAAGTGACATCCCCGTCACTAGTATACTCCGACACTACATCTGCCTCAATTGTCAAAGCAACTGAGTCCATGGCATCACTACATACATCTCTGAGACTGCCATGTTTCCTACGATGTTGCATACGACGAAAACAACGCCGTCTAACGTGTCCAGAATGACCACAATACCAACATGTCACCTGTCGGCGTACTCGTGAATGTACATGTCTCACACAAGTCCTTGATGACTATGATCTATCATACATATCATGTAATCTGCGCCAAAGTGCTCTTGAAGTAGTCTCATACATAACACAGGCATATACAGATTTCGCAAGGTGCAAAGAGAGTGTAGATAGTGTCATGTCCTCTAGCTCCTGCCATTGATCGTCAGACATGTTTGAAGGGCTACCTGCATTAGCACTCAATGGTCGATGCAACCCTCGCTGTGTCAATGCATCAAGCATACACTCTCTCCATGATGCAAAGTCTGACCCATCAAACATGCACATTTCGGAGAGATCATAATCTGAGCGATCACCTGTCTCTGCCATGACCAGAATGTAGCAAACTAGAAAGCAAAACCACTGCACCACCAACAACACCTGGAAACTGTCTACAAATATGGCCAGAAACACAATGTAAAACCTATGAGACACACTCCAAAATAGAGCTCCCGCAATGTCAATACAAGCCTTGCCTACTCTAGTATCATACTGCAATCTGTGAGCTAATCACAAGCCCACACTATGCGGTATCGATGCATACACACGCACAAGTCTCCCACCTGCAGAGAACACTGCACGCAAATGCTGAGTGCAACCAGCAATCTCTACCTAGATCGCATAAATGATACGCATAAAACTCCTAGGAAAATTTCACTAGAGTTTCGACACACAATGGCTATTAACACAAAATAACCATTGTCCTGCAAGATCAATACAATGAGCAATCAATGCGCATCAAACTACACTCAATATACATGCATAAGCTCTGCAAAACTATGGAAAACAATGCTCGAGATCACAAGACTCTCCCACCCGAGAGCAAACCACTGTCTCAAGCAAAGAAAGATACACAACTCCTCACTCTTGCGAGAGTAGATACAAAAACACAAAACTGTGTCCAAACTGACAAAACCTGTCAAAGTGAGAGTAAACACTCGATCACAAACTATGGCGAGAATCTGAGAAAAATCCGACAGAATTTCCCCTAAAAACTGAGCAAAAAACTCAAGTACAATCTCTACCATAAACCATAACACTACTCAATGCCAATGAGTAGAAATGCCAAAATGGCTCCACATTTTCACATACAATGGCAATCCGCACTCAACGTACATCAACGGAGTAACCGCGCATAAGCAAGTGCCAAAAGATTTGCAATCCGGAAACTTGATCAATGCGAAAACAATGTGCTCAAGAGAGCTCACCGGCACTTGAAAGTGCTCGCCAAAATGCATGTATAATGGGCATCAACCATGCGCCATAACCATATGCAAACCATCAACAAAGACCATGAATCCCAGCACAAAATCACTGCCAAAGTATCCTGTGAAAACCAGTGAAAGAAGCTCCACCTATGTGCTCCAAAAAACTGCATCTCTCAAGAGACCACCAAAAAACCCTCAAACCACAAGCTGCAATTGCATCTTCAGCTCAGAATTTATGCACTCAATTTCAAGCATCTCCCATGCTTCCAAAAGTGCATCAAACTCGCACACAATGCGACAACAAAAAATCTAGAATTTCTGTATACAGTCAGTCTGAGCTGAATATTAGCAAAACGGTGAGGAATTTGCAAAAAGTTTCTTCTGCAAAGTTGTAGACCATGTTGCAACGGACGGGCACATCAAACAGAATTCTCAAATTTTCATTCTACAAGGAGAAAAAAAAATCTGAAAACAGTGCTGCTGCGCACACAGTTTTAGGGCAGCACCTTCAGTTACACACAATCTTCCACACTCCTTTCTGAGCTTCCACAAGAGCATACATCACTCTCAACTGAGCTCAAAAGCTCCCATTGCATTCTCACAAAGATTCCAAGCTTTCTTAATCTCTCTAACGTTGAGAGCGAGCGAGCTATCGCCTCGAAGCTCTCAAAGCCGTCGTGCTCTCCGCGGTCACCATAGCTCTCATACCAATTGAAGGGGATCGGGGAGCACCACAGACGGAGAGTGAGAGAGAGAGAAGGAGACACACACATGATGTGGGTGGGGAGACTGTGAAGTGGTAGCTCCCCCAGTACAGTATACTCACTATAAGTATAGGGTAACAGTGGGCGGGCGCCCATGACCTGGGCGACCGGTCAAGGCACATAGGCCTTAACCCCAACACCACGCGCCTACGGGTCGAGCTTCATCCTTAGCTGACATTATATGTTAGGTGAGTTCTTGCTGTGCTGACGTCCGTCGTGGCGTATCCGTCCAACAGTCCTTTTGGAGATATGCGTTCCTTAGTCCTTGAATAAATATAAGCATAAGTCTGGACTGAGTTGGCAATTCCTCCACAAGGCAGAACTTCACATGTCTTTTTGATCGTAGAGCTGCCTTTCGCACAGATTCCCCTTCTTTCTGTTTGAATTTATGGATTTGTGAGACTGTATTATGAGCTATCCCCCTTTGTGAGAATTCCTCAATAAACTCGTCAAACACCTCCTCCATAGACTCGAAATCTCTACGCTCCACAGAGTCAAACCAAGTAGCAGCATCCTCTTCTAGGGTAAGTCCAAACCTTGCAAACTGAGTAGGGAAGTCCAACACTTCTTCAGCTCTAATTACACGCACAAAGGCTGCTACATGATCCCTAGGATCTCTGTTTCTTGTGTATTTCTTGTTTACCCATTTTTGCACCTGGGAAGGTCTAATTCTACGATGGTCTACAAATCTCATCATTTGTTCTCTTCGTCCTACTCGATATACCTCCTCTGGCCTTCGGTAGTGGGAGTGTTTCTCTCCCAGAGGTTCCCCTAAGCCATAATTTCTTATGGTTCTTGCAAGAGGTGGTTGATCTCTTCGAACTCGTTCTATGGGTTGTCTTCCAGGCTCTATCAAATCCTGAGTTTCTGGCTTATCGTGAATAGAGTGGTGATTCTCATAAATCTCTTAGCCCTCTTATGGCTGGATAACCATCTCTGTTTCGGTCTTGTTCTAATGTCGCACTTTGTTGAAGCCATGCCTGCAATGATGGTTGGGTTTCTTGTTGGTTCTGGTAGTTGAACGTTTGTTGTCGGTTAAAATGTGATGTTGTCTCGTACTCTTCTGAAAATGGGTTTGTTGACTTTCTAGGGGTATAGGTGGACCTTGGTACTTCTTCGGAGACATATGTTGATGTTTTTGGAACTGTTGCCTTTTCTATCTCCTCTGGGAGAATTCATTTGTATTCTCGCCCGTACATGTCAACAAAAATGATATCCTTCCCCATAGCAATTTCATAAGAGAATAAGTAAAGAACCTTGTCTTTGCTTAATTCATTTGGGTAGGGTTCTTTGCATTGAAAACAAGAGACTACTCCCTTGCTCTCATGCTTGTAAATTCCCACATTCTCATTATAGGTAGAGACCCTAGTTGTTTTTTTATCATACATAAAAAGAGCTCCAAGTTGATCAATTTTTGGAGGTGGCTCTCGAGCCTTTGAGACCATTTTTCCTTTTGCCACATTATCTCCATATCTGTTGTAATCCTCAGAGTTACTAATTATCAGATAGTGGTTCCCCTTTTCGTCCGGAATCTATCTTTATTATCATAGACTCGAATTATCTCTAGTCTCTGAGAAGGTCTTTCTTCTATACAAATACACTTGCGTCCCCGATAGTCAGAATAAACTAGGGCTCCCCTAGAGTTTGTTCCTTCTAGGAAGATTATAGTGAACTTGGCATCGTTCAAAGGGTTTTTGGAGCATTGGTCCTTCACCGGAGAAACCTCCTGGCTATTGACTACCCATCATGAAGAAGGACTTATCTGATGAAGTGTCAGTATCAGTACCCTCCTCAATGATTGGTGCTAATGGATCTAGCCTTGCCTGAGTTACACTCTCCTCAATGGATACTAAGCTACCCTGATCACCTACCACTTTTTGGTCTCTAGGAATGTGTCTTCCTGATCTTAAATTCATCAAACTTAGCAATGCAATTTATCACAAATCCAACCACTCACGTGGCAAGGGGTCAATTTCCGCACAACTTCTTGCCTTGCCCCTGAATATACCTGTACACCAGCGTTTAATTTCGGCAATCGAATCAAAACATTTAACCGCTAGAGGTGGTCTTAGTAATGATTGGTATAATTGGGGGGTTAACCTCAACCACTAAGTACTCTGCTCTATACACTTCGGATGTTCTTGATTAGGTCTGCTAATTTGGAACTGTACTTTATCCGAGTGTTTGTCAGTCTAGAGGTAAAGTCTTAATTCCGTCTTTGCTTCATCAAAAGGTCAAACGAGGTCCAATTTTACTTCTGAAAGAAGTTGTGGAACTCTTAAGTCAATTGGAACATCACTCTATGTCCACACTCAGATTTTGACTTCAATAAGCCTCTGTAGACATCCTACGCGTAGCATGTCTACCTGCTCTGTTTTGGCTGAAATTTGCACTATAGATTCCCCTTGATGTGCTAAGTCCACAACTGTTCTTACTTTTTGATTTGGACACCTATAAGCTAGTCAACTGATCAGAAATCTGTTCCAGCTGCCTGATGTTGATCTGACTAGTCAAATCAACTCCAATTTGGACCAAAATTGACTAGGAGGCTTGCCTAAGGCTATACAGCACCCTGCTATGTCCACAGTCAGATTTTGACCTCAATATCATGCCTGTAGACATCCTACGTGTAGCATGTCTACGTGCTCAAAATTGCTCCAAATGCAAACCACAGACTCCTCTTAAGGTGTTGATCACTATGGTATGCTCAAAGTTGGATTTGGAGTGCTAAATCATTGTGAACACATCCTACATGTAGGATGTCTAAGTGCTTTGTTTGACTCCAAACTTGAGCCACAACTTGCCCTTGATGTCAGCAACCCAATGCTATGCTTAGATTTTAGTTTGGATTTCAAAAGACCCCAAATTTAGCTATTCTAGCCTTTTTCAGTCAAAAATGCTAAAGTCTGCTTAAAACCCAATTTTCTCACCCAATTGAGATGAAACCTTTCTCATGCACTCAATAAATCATGTAGATCATGCTCATGAAGACATCTTATGGTTTTGGTCTCAAAAATTATGCCTTGGGCCCAATTTGGGTAAGATGTCAGGCAATTTTCGTCTTTTGGCCTTATCCTGCCAAGATATGGTCAAGTTCCCCCTTCCAAGTGAATATAGGGTAATTGCTACCTTCTAAACACACTGGTCAACTCAGATTTTCAAAATTCTCACCAGAACACCCTGTAGACATCCTACGCGTAGGATGTCTACTGCTCCTTTTCTCAGACTAAAGTGCTACTTTGCCTTCCCTATGCTCTCAGCAAGTGCCAATATGCCTTACAAGTGCAAAATATGCAAATTTCTCTCAATTTAAACCTTTTCTGAACTTTTACATTTTCTGAGTCTGCCTTTTAGATTTTGGGCAATCCAATAAGGGAAAAACACTCAAGTCTATATGTTACTAGGGTAAAACCCACCCTCTGAACACACATGTGACCTCAATTTCCCCAAATTCCCTGCTAAAATCCCCTAGAGACATGCTACGCGTAGGATGTCTACTGTCTTAAAATTTATTTTTTTTCTGAAAAAAGTACTCCCTATGCTCTGCATCTCTCTCAAAAATACTCACAGAAACTTTTGAACTTCAATTCAACTTCTAAACTCTCTTTTCCGTCTTTTATAACTCTTTGATGAGCCTAACAGCAAATATAACATGCATGAAGTGCTCCAGATCATAAATCATAATGTCCTACTTATCCTACTCCTACTCATCATGTGAGATGGTGATTTTGGTGTCTCGGTTGCTTCCTGGCCTCCTGGGACTCTCAAGCTATCCTTTCACCGCCTCTACCACTCCAACTCCTACTCTCCTACCTAATCCTACCTAAGTCGAAGGATCTAGGCCAGAAACATGCTCCCTAGACTCCTCCTAAGACCTAGAGAGTCCTCCACCCTCTGATCCTATCTAAATGTAAAATAAGACTCTGGCAAGCCAGAGAATCCCTATCCTCAAGGACTAGTCTCAATCACCTACCTAGGGTTTTCGTCCCCGGCAGCGGCGCCAATGTTGGAGGATACGCCGTGACGGACATCAGCACAACGAGAACTCACTTAACAAGATTTGTCGACTAAAGACGAAGCCCGACCCGCAGGGGCGTGTAAGCAAGCATAGGGTGTCAACCTACACTCGACCCACTATTGACTACCTCCTACAGAGGTCTCTACCCAATGTCTAAGTTACAGCCTTCAAGAGTACACAAGAGGAGATTTCCTACGACGCTTTCGAGAGCCAAATACCCATCAAACGTTCTCGAAACGCTACGAAACTTGAGGGAAATCTTATTAACACCAATAGGTCGCTCTTCCTAAGGTCCATGAACCAAAACCCCAACCCTAAACACCCGATGCAAAATCACGTAGGATGTCTGACAAGTTTTTGCAGGTCGTCGTTTCTGAAAACTAAAGTGCCTCGGTGTGTAGCTCTACTCATAGCAAACGCGTGGATATGCTGAAATGCAAAAACGAACAATGTATGCTCATCGAATCACCATATATATCTCGTGGGTCGATCTCGCAAACCCGGGTCGTACACCTGCAATGTAGGTGTTGGCGTGTAGCTCTCTCCGGGGGCAACACGTTGCACTTCTCCGCAATCGATTCCGACCAACAGTGTGCGCGTAGCGTCAAGATAAACTCTCACTCTCTTTCGTACACAGAGTATGCTCAACTCACACAGACAAAACTTATAAAAATGACAAAGGGTTTTTTGCATTAAGGTCAAAAGTGGTATAAATACCTTACAATCTCAAACCCTAATGTTCCAATTTAACCATTTACTAAGTCTAAATGTCAAAAATGGGATACAATTTGGAAGCTTCTACAAGCCCCACTATTTACAAAGGTGAAATGATGGTTTCTTCTCAATTAAGGAATGATTACAAAGGAGATTAGTATCCCACCGGGCAATCATCCTCCGTTGGGTGTGTCCTGCCGCTAACAATCGCCCTAGGGTATGTGTTGTGCATGGGTATCAATAGTGTGCTAATGCAGGCCATGTAGTGTAGACCTATATGCATACTCAACTAATGCATGGAAAAAATTAATGTTGTGGAAGAGGAGGGTATAATTAATATGCTTGTTGGCATTTGATGCTGAGGTTTCTTGGCTTGGTATTACCTGTGTTAGAGTGATGAAATAATAAGCATTCTAATTGTGTCGCTCTTTGTTTAGTTGACATTGGATGCTCTTGTAGTGCTAGTTCGTCTTGCGTCATATGGTTGCAAATTTGTTTGAATCCAAATATCAAATATGTCATAGGCTTGGTCCATTAATTAAGGATCCAAATCACAGGCTGGCACTTTTGAGCTTTGGGTACCCAAATTTTCTTCTTGTTTTGTTTTGGTTGTCTAGGCTTTGATGCTATGGATATTAGGTGTTTGTACTGAAGGGAGTTCCCTGCCTTGTCTCTTTGGAATCCAGAGCTGTTCTTGATTAGATTGGACTGCAATTAATCGCTTTGGCATCCATACTTTTGTGATAGACTGTGGGTTTGGTTTCTTGGGTGTATCATATGTCAGTTTAGAGGTGGCTTTGAGCATGATCTGCCTAAATTTTGCGACTTCATCTTTCTTGATCAAGACCTTCTTATGTGGGGTTGCAAGATGTAATGGTTGCCTTTGCTTTCTATGTTTCCCTGACATATACATTGACATGTTTCCTTTGTTGGTTGTAACTACCTTGGGTAGGACATATGCAGAAGTGATCTCCTTTGAATTGTTCTTTGGTATCCATTGTTGAACTGCTGGAAGGAAGGGTTGTTTACCCTTATCTCTCTTGACTCCACTATCGATGGTTTGTCAGCTTTGTGTGTAGCAAATGGAACCACTCGTCTTTTCTTTGCATGTTGAATGTTGACTATATCAGATCTCCAATCAATCTATACATTGTACTTTCCCTCCCATGGCTGACCGAGAAACAATGGATACTACACTCGTTGACCTTCTTCCACATAAATTTATGTGGATAGATAGAGTGGTTAATTTGCATAAGTATCATTTCCCATCCCATTGCCTTGATTGAATGCTCCAAATAGCTTTGAATGTCACGTTGTGTGGCTCTTGTGTGGGTTGGAGTTTTTCCTCAAGTGCAAGCTACTTGTATAAGATGTAGGAAATAAGATTTCCTTGAGCTTCTGAATCTAGAAGCACATTTGCTTCCACTTGGTTACTTCCAAACTTGACTTTGATTGTTAGATCCACTGTATTCTATTCTACAAATTCTATTACTTTGAGTGCATTGATTCGTAGTGGTGGTCCTTGTTGCTGCCTTTGTCATAGAAGCTCTCTCTTTGCCATTTTCTCCTTTACTTCCACTTGAGCTTCCTTGACTATTCATTGTTTTTCTTGAGTTCATTTATTCTCCTCATGGATTTTTTGAAGCATTTCCTGGGTTAGTGGAAAATGATACTTTTTTAGCGTACATCCACTAATCCAATTGGGCATTTCTTTACCAACTAATGTAACAAGCTTGATAGTTCTGCTTGGTGATGTATATCTTATCACAAAGGGTCCCATCCCTTTCTTTTTAAGTTTCTTGGTAGGTTGTTTTAATGTATAAATAAGGACATATCGTCCTGTTTTAAATTCTTTCAAACATACATGCCTATCAAAAAAATCCTTTTGCCTTCTTTTTTGAGCCTAGATAGAAGCTACAGCTTTCAAGCGGATCTCATCTAGCTTTTCAAGGTCATCTATTATCAAAGACAACTCATGGCCTATCCATTCTAGTTGCTTAGCTACCCTTAACATTCATATTAAAAACTCCATGGGCAAGGTAGTGTTGTCTTGTAATATCACGCCCATAATAGGAACAGGTGATGAGTACCGCAATGCATGTATTTAGATACATGGGAACATTCTCTATAAATTTACATATGCATTCACAATATATAAGATAAAATTCTATACCTTATGTAACAAATTATTTTGACAATCATTTTTATACCTCACCTTAATTCATTTATGATAATTAGTCCTCATATATATTTAATATAAACACGTCGCAACACAAGCCAATGCATTATTTAGCCATTTAACGTATTTTTCTTCTTTTCTCTTTCAACCCTTATTTTCTTTGTGCCTAGTACTTGAATGTATCTCGTCTAGTTTACCTGTGTTAACTCACTTTTGACAATTTTTAGTGTTTCTTATTGAGATCGAACAACTGTGAGAAATTCATTCTCCTTTCTCTAAGAATTGGGTCTCTCCTTGGTTTTTCTATAAACCAAGTATATTTATATACATAACTTGTCCCAATTGCTAGGTAGAATATATATAATTGGTGACTACTAAACTACAATTGTAAATGACAATTTGTAGCATGTTTGGGCCACAAAGATTATTTGACATTAATGCATCATTAGCAAGGCCCTATTATCCTACCTATGATTAGATATGAATTGAGCTTTGATGTCTTTATTTTTGTCTTGTTGTAAAAGCACGAGCATTGGATGAATGGAATAGAGGATTCAAGAGATCACTTCTCCAATGCAAGTAGAGATTGGCCATGGCAAGACTAACTCTAAACCTACTCTAATCACTAATCAATCAATTTTCTACACACATCAAGTCCACCGAAGTCCGACTTACCATAGACTAGAAACCCCAAATAGACTAATGGTAATCACACTCTAATTACCACACGTCAATCATGGCACTTCATCAATAGCTACACACACGAAGTGAATGGTTCTAGAGCTTCATAAAACCTATCTACACATAAGCAAAAAATAGGGTACACACACTAATTACAAGTCCATGGAAGAAATGTTGAGCTGCATCCATCTTGTAGGGTACACATATGTTTACCGAACCTAAACCTAATTAGTGATGCTAAATATCACAAATCAAATGCTTATGGAAGACTAGGAGTGGTTAATAGCAAGAAGTACATACATCTCGCATATCTAGAATAATGAAAGTGTAATACTACTTCATGACAAGATGAAATGTAGAGAAGAAGTAGACTAATGAGAGAATAAGGATTAGATTAATCAAGAAGAGCTTACTCTAATTACAATGGTTAGCACTAGCCTCTCAAGCATAGACATTACGCTCAAGGCTAGGTCAAAGAGTGAACACTCTAGAGAGAGGGAGTTCTAAAAAATGGATCCTCAAGAGTGGATACTCAAGAATGAAGCTTCCTTGCCTAAAGGCTTCCTTTTAAGGGATTTCACCACAATCCCTTCTACTATGGGTTTAAGCTTGAGCCCTCAAGCTACCATATACAACTTTGGAACTCCAAGTGGACCCAAGACAGATAGAAAGGGAGTGAAAATGCTATGCACAACCATAGATAACTCCCGCTTGATGCATATTCGATGTAGCATGTGTTAGCCGCTGCTAACATTCCCCCCTTCCTAATTTGGTGCACGTCCTCATGTGCCGGTGAAGCAAGACACGGTGACATGGTAGAAAGCAAGTCCATGGAAGAAATGTTGAGCTGCAAAACATAAGAACAAGTAATGAGCATCAAAGGCCAACAAGGATAAAAACATAAAGTACTATGAACAATCAAAGATAGGTGAATCATAGTCAAAAACTAGACAACATAAAGAAAAAAACACCTAAACTATTGTGAAGATTAAACCACTTGAAATTTTTGTTTTATGCATGAAACACAAGCAATCAATTATGACCCTGAGCTAATGCAAGTTCATAAACCTACTAGCCTAAAAACTATGTGGCCAATCTTAATAAATCATTCAAGTCTAGCCTGTCTATGGGCTATAAAAAGCTCCTAATCTATTAGTACATTGTCAAAGCTTTTTGAAGCTCATGGAAGTTTTGTTTTTTGTCATTCACTGAAAAAAGTAAATCACAACACAACACAAGGCTACCACCCCAAGGCAAGTCTAGGTGCGACTCTTGGCTTCTTGAACCCTCAAGAAGGTGTTCCAAAAGCCTACTAGCCTACCAAGGCAACGGCTAACACTTATCAGCCCCGGGCATCGATTTCGGGCCTTGACCAAGCGAGCCAAGGTGATTCCCCTCGCTTGCCAAGTGCCAATAAGGCACTATGCCTCACATAGACACAACATAACATATAAATTTTCTTTTCATGTATCTAGTAGCACTTTTGCTACTTTTTTGGTCACTTTTTTGCTTCATTGTTTCATGTTTTAGCACTTTTTGTTTCTTCCAACATGAGATGCTAATAGCAATTGGACTAAAGGACTAAATCCTAATCATAGCCTTAGGTCATGTTGAAAATGAATGGAGGATTAAAGCTGTCACTAAGAGTTTAGGACTAATGAGAAATGAACCTACATTAACCTAAGGTCAAGTCCAATTACCTATGATTAGCACATATAAAACCTAGTTTTTTGATGAGCTAATTTTCACAAAGCAAAAGTGTTGAAACTTTAGTATGCCTAGCTTTTGAACATAAAAAAAACCATAGCTTAGAAGCAAAAATTACTTAAGCCAAGCATAGAGAATGAAGAGATAAATAAAATAGAAAAATCATGGAAGGATTACACCTATTCATGCTCTTTGTGCATCCTTGAGCAAGCATCCCCTTTGTGTATAAAAGTCTCTTGATCTTTTTACTTGCAAAAGAAGCTTTTTGAAGCTAAGTGTAAACACAAGCTACAAAAGCATTTTATTGAAAGCCAAAAACCACAAAAAAACATTAATGAAAACCTAAAGCTAGCATCTTGAATACCCAAATTTGCCAAAGGGAAAAAACCCGACGGAAAAAAGTGCCTTTGGTTATGCACATGATGCTCTTTGATAGCAAATTTATGCATACACAGCAACCATGAGAGAGATAAAATGCTTCTACATAAGCAAATTTTGCAATTTTAAGTCCTCATATGCATGATTCAAAGTTGATTAGTTTCTAGCACAATGAAATATGGAATTTAGAACAAGCCAAGAGCTGAAAATAATGCAACTCTCATGAAATGTAGCGGCTTTTGAAAGCCGAATTTTACAATTAAAAGCTCCAAACAAGTTGGCTAAACACTAGCTCTCATGAAATTTTCAATTTCTAGAGCAATCTATGAGCTAGAGATGATTGAAACTTGTTGAAATGAAAATGAATGGCTCTCAATAGCCAAATTTGTACTTGAAAGCTCAAAAAGTTGGCTAAACACTAGCTCAAGTGAAAACATTTGCATTTTAAACCAAGCTATGAGCTAGTATATATACAACTTTTTATCCAAAGACTTGGAATGGCTCTAAGTAGCCAAAGTTTGCAATATATTGCAATGATGAACCTTTCTTGGATCACTGAAAGTACACTCCTGTCCACAACCCTTCAAAATAATTCAAATCATTAGTGACCAAGTGCAGTGGACAGCAAGATGTTTTTTGATCATATCTCTTAGCTCGTACGTGATTTTCACATGACACCCAAGAGAGAAAATGTTCTAAATGATGTGTTTTATCTTTGGTATAAAGGGTTTGGACTGATTCATAAAGGTTTCTGAGTTATGACCAAAACAGTGCTCCTATCGTTTCTATGACGTGAAACAAAGAGCGCTTTTATGCAAGCTCATGACCATAAACGCATCATGTGCATAAATCAGTCTATTAAACATGAAAAAATAATCATGGAAAAACTTCATACGTACTTGCTTAATCCATACATGCACTCGTATACAAAAAAACAATCACCGAGAAGGTGACTATTCAGAAAAATGACATAGAGAGAGAGAGAGAGATGATGATGGCTATGGAGTTTAGAGATTTTCACCATGCTTTAGAATCGATTAGGGGTTGTCAAAAGGCTTCTTGCTTCATCGCAAGAGAGTGATGATGAGAGCTACATAGAGTGTTAGCAGCGGCTAACAAAGGCTACACCAATTATACACCAAGCTGTGGATGTGCCATAGTGCACAATATTTACTTTTGATTGTATAGGGCTTGGGCTCATTTAGGAGTTCCAAAGTTGTATGAGTTTAAGCTAGAGAGCTCACTTTATCCCATAGTTGAAGGGTTTGAGGTCCAAAGCTATAAAAGAGCCCTATGCTTAATGAGAGGTCATTCTAGAGTGGTCCTTTTGAGAACTCTCTCCCTAGAGTATCTCTTGATGGCCTAGCCTTTGAGCTTAGTGCCCATGCTTAGAAGGCTAGTGCTAATCACATCTAATTAGTGTAATCCTCTCTTAATTAATCTAGTCTTCATTATGTTGTCAATCATGTTTCTCTACTTTCCTTCATTGTTTTGAAGTGTTGATCTTTTCTAATCTAACTCTTACTTATGCTAAGCTACTCCGATTAGTGGAGTCCTTATCTAACTCTCTCTATTAAGTGGAGTGGGCGTACTCGTGATTGAGGGATTAGAGTTGTCCTCTAATGGTGTGCTTGTGTGTGTGTAGGTTTAGGAAGCCTTGAGCTTAATTTGATTATGTGTGACTTGATTTGGATACCATGATTGGCATGGTTGGGGTGGTCGACTTGAATGCGATCTTGTGTGCTTAATCGTCAATGCATGTAATTAGAGTTGTGCTTGAGAGACTCCAAGATTAGTGTGTTTCACTTCATTGCTTGATGTGTGTAGATGATTGCTTGTATTGATGCTTGATGTGCGATTAGCATTAGTTGATTTGGGATGATTTCTATTTGCATTGGAGGATGCACGCTTTTGAATCCTCTCAATCTTTTCATCCGATGTTGCTCTCGCACATTCTTTGTGTGATGCCTCCAAGCCCTAGCCGGGTCATGCTCTCTCTCTCTCTCTCTCCGGATTGATAGATTTGTGGGAGATTGCCTATGCTATGGCGAGCCTCCAACATTGGCGCCGTTGCCGGGGAACGGGTTGCCTAAGCTAGTGGAGTTGAGGTTACAAAAGATAAGAGTAATTTGATTATCGATTTCTTGTAATTAGGTAGGACTTGAATTGTGTGTAGTGTAATTAGGTTTAATTAGATGTGTATAGAGTCATTTCACCCCAAAAACCCCTAAATTCTCTTTTGATTTTGCTAATGTTTCACTAACCTTCACTAATTTTGCATCCCATATATGCTAATTTTGTGCTAATGTACTAATTCCATGCTAATTTCATGCTAATTGTGCTAACCTAACCACTAATTTTGATTTGGAATGTACGCTAAATCCCCTTAATTGAGGAGGATCATCACTCTTAATTGCTCTAATCTATGCCTAATCATGTGATTGAGTGTTGATTTTGGTCAATTTTTTGATCAAGTTTGGACCGAATCAGAGTTGCACACATGTGGGTGCAATGGAGTGTCTACGCAAGGAGCAAGGATTAAGCAAGCAAGCAATCAATTGTAAGTGTATTGACCTACTCCGTTCAATTTTTGATTGATTAAGTCGATCCCATTGAGTTGCTAAATCATTGATAAAATTAGGTGTATGTGCCTAATTGATGGAATTTATGCCTAATTTGATGAAATTGGAATGAAATTGTAATCAAATAGGATGCCTAGATGATTGTGGAATGGTAGTTTTGCATAAACTGTGTGTGCAAACATTAGGAATTGGCCTAATTTCGTTGCTAATTGAGCAAAAAATTGGATTTGTGCACCTAATTTTTGTGTGTGTGCAATGCTAAATTGAGTTAAAATTTGATCAGTTTTTGATTAAAATTGAGTTAATTTAGCATGTATATACTCATGTATGTGTGATCAAGTGTGCAATTGATGAAATGCAATGAGTGTTTAATGAAATTTTTGCACAAATAGACGGCCTAAATTTAGGTGTGTGTGCCTAATTAATGGCCAATTATGCCTAAATTGTGAATGATTAATTGGTATTTTACCAATTATGATGATTAAATTGGCTAAAGGTTAGTAGATGCACCACAAATTTGACAAACGGTTGAAGTTGATTGCTCAATCGATGCACAATTGTGGACAAATTGTTTGTATGCCATTGTTATGATTGAAAATTTGTATGAAAATGGCACTGTGGTATTGAATTTGGGAATTTTCGAAGATAAAATGAGCAATTTATGTTGCAATAATTAAAATGATGGTCAATGCGTCCAATTATTTTGATTGGTATGTGCATGATTTTCTTGCCATAAATTTGGGTATTTTTCCGCCGCATGTCGTGTCTGCAATACAAATTAGAATGGAAGTAGATCATGCTAGCTCATTCGAGGCTTATGTGAGTGAAGATTATAATTGGAATCCATTTTTTGTTTGCACCATTGTCAAATTTTGAGCATTGATATCAGGAGACGCACACACTTTCACTACTTCGTTGCCTACAGTGGGAATGCCCCTCAAGGAAGATATTAAAATATTTTTTTTGAAAAAAAGAGTACCGGCCATGAGACCCACTTGCCTGTCCCGCTTTTTTTTTTCACTTAACACACACACAACTGCCGTGGTGATCCTCACAGTCCTGCCCTGCTCGCAAAGGCCGCAGCCGCTTTCAAAGCCTCAAAAGGCGCAGACCCCACCCCGTCTTTAGCTCGCAAACGAAACACACACACACACACACACACTCGGGGGGTTCACCATTCAATACCCTCCCTATATAACGTGCGTTCATGGGGTTTTAAAAAAACTGCTCTTTTAACATGTCTAAATGAATAAAATGACCCCTTATTTAGGATTTTTTTTCAGAATTGAATAAAAAAATCCCTTATTTTAATGTATCTCTGTTAAATTGCCTAAATTTTTTGCATTTATAAACCCCTCTTTTTGAACTCACGTTATACATTAACATGATTACATAGTGCACCCCCCGAGCACACACACATATGAGGCGCTGCCAGTGTCGATAATGGCGCAATAAACCACACACACACGCTTTTTTTGCATCATGCTGGTCACCTTGCTCGCTCGATGACTGCAGCGCTGAGCGGCCAACCTTTGTCAACACAGACACACCCCGTGCCTGGTTTTAATGCTGGCAACCTCTTGACCAGTTGGTATTATGACCTCTACTACACACCACTCTCCTTTTGACACATACAAGCTTCCCCTTCACAATGCTCGGCGGTAGTTCTCGCTGTAGTGGGTCCAACTCACAGCATGTGCTCACTCACATACCCCTTTTTAACCGGCCCTGACCACACACACATACGCGTGCTTGCTGCCGAAGATGACGCATAAATAACAAAACCCACACACACACACACGTGACTTTGCGTTGTCAACAAACATGTGCCTGCAAGCAATTGAACCCACAGGCTGCAGCTCTCACCTGCTCTCTATTCGCGCCACTGTACACATACATACACACACACACACATTCCTTGCTCCTGGCCAACCCTCTCTCGCTGCTAATCTGATTTCACTCACCCTTCTCTACTCCTCCCGAGTCTTGCGACATGCAGCTAATGACCCATAGTTGTAGCTCGCAGTCAGCAGAGTTTTTTCAAGGAAATAAACAACTATAAAATTAAAAATTAAAAAAATAATAAGAACGTATTCCTACCCTTGATCTTTGCCCTGAGTTAGGAAATTCCAAATGTGTTAAAATTGAACATTCATTTTGAATGAATGACCATGAACTGATGTTAAAATTGTTGTTTGTGACTAATCACGGTAAATTTTAAGCTTACTTTGACTACCAAGCATAGACTAACGAATGAGATTCATTGGGATTTTTTGCCACAAAAGCTAAATAGTCAATTCCATCATTGGCGATGCATGCCATAAAGAGCACAGATGATGCTACAATTGTGTGTGCATCCATTGCGTATTTGTGCATGAAATTCGTTAAAATGATTGATATTGTGATTGTGGATGATCTCTCATCACAAAGTGAGTCGAGTTCGAGTCTACTAGCAAAGAGATCTAGCTCCACCTCGTAGGGGAAGCGTACTTAACCTATCTAGCGATCCTAAGACCCACCGTCCAAGAGGAGAGAAATCCCGAGTGCCTTTTTTACCATGTTTTGAGGCACGTACACTTGAGACTTCGCCGCTCTAGTGTCAATGAGTATTACTAGTATCAATTTAAACACTATGGGGATAGAGAGTTCCCGACCAATCGGGACCACCCTTCTCATAGGCATTGGAAACCTGAGCCAAGCCTCCACTTTCCACCCTCAGACTCACACTTCCTTGTGTGTCCTAATTACTACCACAATGATTGTTCAACATAAACATTCCTTGATTAGATTCCGAATCACAATGTTCGTTAAGAAAGCCCTTCAATCAGTATTGCAAAGCGGCACCAAGACAGAGTTCTAATAAAAATTATACTCAAACTTATTCATTAAAATTCCAATGTTCTGGAGGTACAACATCCCCCCCTCCAGCGAGAGTTTACTCCTCCCGTTGTCACATAGCTGCCCATACAACTATGTATGTCCACTGCATAGAAAGCACGACATGGACATTCCCCACCGCTTAACCAGCAGACATGTGTATCCACCGCTTAACCAGCAGACGTGGATTCAAGAGCCCTTAACCAGGAACTCTGCCCCCTGTGACCGATCAGGAGGGGGTTCGGACTAGTATCAACATTGGAAATAAAAATGAACAAGCCGAGCTAAATTTTTCCTTGCAAACATTCTTTTCTATCTCAAACAGTATATCCAACAATCATTCTTTCCTACTTGGAAATTAAAATATATTTCAATTCAAATGCCGTGATCTCCGTTGGATTTTTCCAACATGTTTAGGGATATGTTCTTTCCTAACTTATCGAATGCAATGTTAAATTAAGCAAAACTTGAATTAAAAATGTTACCTAACTCCAAAATTTCCTCGTCATTGCTCCGTGAGTTGGCCGGTACTTGGTCGATCATGGGAGCTTTTCCCTTCCCATTTGTGTTGCTTGTCCCAACCTCGCGGTCGTGGGAACCACCGAAACGATTTCTCTTTACCGGGGCCATATTACACTCACTACTTAAATTGACAACTTGGAAAAAGAGAGCTAATATTCGAGAGCAACATACGACCAAAATGACAAATTAGTTTCAATAAGAAAATCCCTTTATACGAGAGGTTTGATTACTTCAAGACATAGAGATTTCTGATAGCACCTTACTTGTTCTATGGGAATTGGCCCTAAGGTTAATTATTTGGCCTAGATAATTAAGAATTTTTATTTTTCTTCTCAATCTATTTACTAGAGATGAATTCGACATGCTTAATCACTTCCTAATGCAAGTAGAGGTTTGCAGATTTACCGTATGCATAGGTGAGAGAAAATTCTCTTCTTAGTGGCCTAATAATGGATTAATTTTGCCTTAATCACATCTTAATGTGTGAGAAAATTGAATCTAACTTAATTACAATACTATTGAGTGGTAAGAATGAATTTCATCAAATCTACATTATTACCGGCTGACAATTAATTACTATGTTGCCTAGAGAGAGAAATCTCTCCTAATCATGTATTAATCATTGATTAAGAGTGATGAATGGCTGCATAAATTAGCTAATTGGAAGATGATTATGTAATGGAGTATAGCTATGGAGATTTAGAGAGCAGCTATTGGAAATTATAGCTAGGATTAAGCATAGTAGACGAGGAATTAAGAGAATGATGAAGAGGTTTACAGATGAGCATAAATAAAATCATGTTGACCGTGATTAGGTGCTGAAAATCCTCTCGATTTTCTGATCCAAATGAGTTCTCAAGACGACAATCCGGCAGCACTTCCCTCCTTTGCTTCTCCTTCAAAAACTGTGTGTGTCGGCAACACCTCCCCAAGGTATGTGTGTAGGTGTGTGTGTGTGTGTACTGGATATGTGTGTGAGCATGTGTGTGTGTGTATGTGTGTGTGTGTGTGTGTGTGTGAGCACACTCTTAAATAGGCTCCTCCAAGCTGAAAATTGACCAGCCTTGCTATTTGCATCTGAGTAAGCTCTTACATCATGCATGGCAAGTCTAGTTACCTTCCCACCAAGTGTCCAGTTAGCTAGTCTATCTACCTCTCACACTTACTCTCAAGCCGGAAACTCTCCTACAACTCCCACAAGGCAAGAGGGTGCCCCCTAGCTGCTGAAGTTGGCTCAGAGTGGCCTGGAACCTGCTCCCACACAGCCTCGAGTCCCGGTGCCTCTCTGCACAACTTTAGGAAAAATTGGTTTTAGGCTAAAACGGCCCATACGAGTTAGAATTTAATGCCGTAAATTGCTATACTAAGCTCTAACTAAGGCATACTGGTCCGAGTACCTGCCATATTTAACAGCCCCCGGGGTCCGAAAATGCATTTTTTCAAATTTGGGGTACGGGTGCAGTTTTTCGAGACGATCAAAACTAGACGGGTTGGGTGACCAACAAATACTATTTTTGGAAATTTTTCACAAAAATTATTTTAATTCACTTTTGGAAGATTTATAACATTCTAAATATCATGGCATCGACAGAATTTGGAAGACTGCTAAAAATAGTAACTTTTCCCATTATGATTGTTTCATGGTACAATGGTGTTCTTTTAGCTTGGGGTCGGAGACCTTACATCCTCCCCAACGTGAAAAATTGGAGATGTCCTCATCTCAAGAATACATCTGGGTAAACTCTATGTTAACTACTTAGGTACATATAACCTTTGTCTAAAGTAAAGACATCCTTTGATAATAGAATAGTGTTTAGCTTTATGCGTCTTATTCTGTTGAACTTTGATGATCTCCTGGTGCTTGAATTATTGCTCACTAGGATTAGCAGTTGCAGCATACAGAGTTGCTCTCTCATCAGCTTCGTCACCCACAGTTGGTTGTCTCACTGCGGCATTAGCAAAAGCTCCGCTTCCTTGTCCTATGTTTCCTCTTCCTCGGCCTCCTCTTCCGTTTGATTGACCTCGCCCGTTGACGTTCAGAGGTACATTATTAGCACCGGATGTTTGGGAAATCCTTTTTGGACATCGGCTTTTGTAATGTCCATACTCTTGGCACTCAAAGCATCTTATATTGGGAAATTCGGTAGCTGCCGTAGTAGCTACTACCGGACGATGGTCGTATGCAGGATTGATTGGTCTGTTACTCTAGTTGTCTGGCCTGGCCCTCTTTGAAAAATAGTATTGGCTATCTTGGGTAGCCGTCTGAATCTCTTTAGCTAACAGCTTGGTCCTTAACAAGGCATCCTGTAGTGTTGTCGGCCTGAGAGCTTCCAACCGCGTATTCAAAGGGTCGATTAGCTTTGGTCGATTAGCCCTTGGCAGAACCTCGCCACCTTTTGTTCCAAGGTCATCTTAGGAGCATATATCCGAAGAGTGACAAACTTTTCATAATATTTTTCGATAGATGAAGTTAGCTGCCGAAGTGAAAAGAACTCGTTCATCTTCAAGGCTTTGTGAGCGGGTGGTAAGTATCGCTCCATCACAGCATCCTTGATGTCTTCCCATGACTAGGAAGATCCCTTGATATCCAAGTCCCTGCAATGTTGCTTCCACCATATCTTGGCATCGCCAGACAAGCGGAACATCGCAAGCATGGTCAAATTCATGGGTCGGGTTCCCGCAGCTTCAAAGTAATCGTCCATTGCTTCCATCCACACTTCCACATCTCTCTCCACATTTGTCCCCTTGCCCTTAAAGAGTGGAGGTTGGGCTTGCTTAAGAAGGAGCTTCTTCTCTTGCGCTGTTGAGTAGAGAGCAGCAGGCGGTGCCTATCCATGGTATAAAACTCATTACTATAGCACTCTTCTCAAATGAACCTAGGCTTTTCCATACTCAAGAAGAAATTTAACTTTTGGGCTTAACTAGCCTACTTAATCTGTACATCTATCACAAAGGATTTAACCATTCCACCATTAGTTTAAATTCCATTGAATACATCCAAAATTGTCCGATAAATAATGGTAAAAACTTTACTCAAGAGCTTTGATCCATACTTATAATTTAATGTGCATCAATAGGCTACCTGCCCGCAGCACTAGTCGTACCAACGACTTCTCAAAAATCATCATGTGGAACCCACTGAATCCCAACAAGCTCAATGATTAAAACTCTTTAACATCACTCAGGAGACAATCCACTAGACAAATCCAATGTCATTATTTTGGGAAACATCATGCTCAAGCTTTGAGTACGAGCTATCCTACTATCCCTTATTTTTTTTAAATTTCAAACAACATCATTTTCCAGTTCGTAAACCTATAGCTCTAATAACAGGTGTGAGGTCCCCACTCCGCCGTATCAACGGTGGATCTGATGGTGAACGTGGTGGCCACTAGATCTATAACAGAAGCAAATAGAGTGGTTCAGGGTTCAACTAGTGGACGATCTCTCATCACAAAGTGAGTCGAGTTCGAGCCTACTAGCAAAGAGATCTAGCTCCACCTTGCAGGGGAAGCGTACTTAACCTATCTAGTGATCCTAAGACCCACCGTCCAAGAGGAGAGAAATCCCGAGTGTCTTTTTTTCCATGTTTCAGAGACACATACACTTGAGACTTCACCGCTCTAGGGTCAATGAGTATTACTAGTATCGATTTAAACACTATGGGGACAGAGAGTTCCCAACCAATCGGGACCACCCTTCTCATAGGCATTGGCAACCTGAGCCAAGCCCCCACTTTCCACCCCCACACTCACACTTCCTTGTGTGTCCTAATTACTACCACAATGATTGTTCAACATAAACATTCCTTGATTAGATTCCGAATCACAATGTTCGTTAAGACAGCCCTTCAATCAGTATTGCAAAGCAGCACCAAGACAGAGTTCTAGTAAAAATTCTACTCAAACTTATTCATTAAAATTTTAATGTTCTGGAGGTACAAAATCCCCCCTCCAGCGAGAGTTTACTCCTCCCGTTGTCGCCTAGGTGCCCATACAACTAGGTATGTCCACCGCATAGAAAGCACGACATGGACATTCCCCACCGCTTTACCAGCAGACGTGGGTTCCCACCGCTTAACCAGCAGACATGGGTATCCACCGCTTAACCAGCAGATGTGGATTCAAGAGCCCTTAACCAGGAACTCTGTCCCCTGTGAGATAAGGAGGGGGTTCAGACTAGTACCAACATTGGAAATAGAAATGAATAGACCGAGCTAAATTTTCCCTAGCAAACATTCTTTCCTATCTCAAACAGTATATCCAACAATCATTCTTTCCTACTTGGAAATTAAAATATATTTCAATTCAAATGCCGTGATCTCCGTTGGATTTCTCCGACATCTTTAGGGATATGTTCTTTCCTAACTTATCGAATGCAATGTTAAATTAAGCAAAACTTGAATTAAAAATGTGACCTACCTCCACAATTTCCTCGTCATTGCTCCGTGAGTTGGCCCGTACTTGGTCGACCATGGGAGCTCTTCCCTTCCCATTTGTGTTGCTTGTCCCAGCCTCGCGGTCGTGGGAACCACCGAAACGATTTCTCTTTACCGGGGCCATATTACACTCATTACTTAAATTGACAACTTGGAAAAGGAGAGCTAATATTCGAGAGCAACATATGACCAAAATGACAGATTAGTTTCAATAAGCAAATCCCTTTATACGAGAGGTTTGATTACTTCAAGACATAGAGATGTCTGATAGCACCTTACTTGTTCTATGGGAATTGGCCCTAAGGTTAATTATTTGGCCTAGATAATTAAGAATTTTCAATTTTCTTCTCAATCTCTTCACTAGAGATGAATTCGGCACGCTTAATCACTTCCTAATGCAAGTAAAGGTTTGCAGATTTACCGTATGCATAGGTGAGAGAAAATTCTTTTCTTAGTGGCCTAATAATGGATTAATTTTGCCTTAATCACATCTTAATGTGTGATAAAATTGGATCTAACTTAATTACAACACTATTGAGTGGTAAAAGAATGAATTTCATCAAATCTACATTATTACCGGCTAACAATTAATTACTATGCTGCCTAGAGAGAGAAATCTCTCCTAATCATGTATTAATCATTGATTAAGAGTGATGAATGGCTGCATAAATTAGCTGATTGGATGATGATTATGTAATGGAGTATAGCTATGGAGATTTAGAGAGCAACTATTGGAAATTATAGCTAGGATTAAGCATAGTTAACGAGGAATTAAGAGAATGATGAAGAGGTTTACAGATGAGAATAAATTAAATCATGATTACCGTGATTAGGTGTTGAAAATCCTCTCGATTTTCTGATCCAAATGAGTTCTCAAGATGAGAATCCGGCAGCACCTCCCTCGTTTGCTTCTCCTTCAAAAACTGTGTGTGCCGGCAGCACCTCCCAAAGGTGTTTGTGTAGGTGTGTGTGTGTGTACTGGGTGTGTGCGTGAGTATGTGTGTGTGTGTGTGTGTGTGTGTGTGTGTGTGTGTGTGAGCACACTCTTAAATAGGCTCCTCCAAGCTGAAAATTGATCAGCCTTGCTATTTGCATCCGAGTGAGCTCTCACATCATGCATGGCAAGTCTAGTTACCTTCCCACTAAGTGTCCAGTTAGCTAGTCTAACTAGCTCTCACACTTACTCTCAAGCTTGGAAACTCTCCTACAACCCCCACAAGGCAAGAGGGCGCTCCCTAGCTACTAAAGCTGGCTCAAAGTGGCTTGGAACCTGCTCCCACACAGCCTCGAGTCCCGGTGCCTCCCTACACAACTTTAGGAAAAATTGGTTTTAGGCTAAAACGACCCATACGAGTCGGAATTTAATGCCATAAATTGCTATACTAAGCTCTAACTAAGGCGTACTGGTCCGAGTACCTGCCATATTTAGCAGCGCTCGGTGTCCGAAAATGCATTTTTTCAAATTTGGGGTACGGGTGCAGTTTTTCGAGACGGTCAAAACTAGACGGGTTGGGTGACCAAAAACTTACTATTTTTGGAAAATTTTCACAAAAATTATTTTAATTCACTTTTGGAAGCTTTATAACATTCTAAACATCATGGCATCGACAGAATTTGGAAGACTGCTAAAAATAGTAACTTTTTCCATTATGATTGTTTCATGGTACAATGGTATTTTTATAGCTCAGGGTCGGAGACCTTACATAGACTCTTAGTGATAGTCTTAATACTCACTCATTTTTTGTCATGACCTAGGGCTATGATTAGGCTTTAGTCTTTTTTAGTCCAATTGCCGTTGGTATCTCATAAAGGAAGCAATAAAATAGTGCTAAAAAATGAACCATGAAGCAAAGAAGTGTCCAGAAAAGTAGCAAAAATGCTACTAAGGCACATGAAAATAAAAATTCTATGTTATATTGTGTCTATGAGAGGCCTAGCGCCTTATTGGCACTTGGCAGGCGAGGGAAATCACCTTGGCTTGCTTGGTCAAGGCCCTAAACCGATGCCCTGGGCTGATAGGGGTAAGCCGTCGCCTTGATAAGCTAGTAGGCTTTTGGAACACCTTCTTGAGGGTCCAAGGAGTTGAGAGTCGCACCTAGACTTGCCTTGGGGTGGTAGCCTTGTGATTGTGCTTTAATTTTTCAATGAATGACTAAATCAAAACTTCTATGAGCTTCAAAAAACTTTGACAATGTACTAATAGATTAGGAGCTTTTTTATAACCCATAGACATGATAGACTTGAATGATTTATTAAGATTGTTCACATAGTTTTAGGCTAGTAGGTTTATGAACTTGCATTAGCCTAGGGTCATAATTGATTGCTTGTGTTTCATGCATAAAACTAAAATTTCAAATGGTTTAATCTTCACAATAGTTTGAGTATTTTTTTGCTTTATATTGTCTAGTTTTTGACTATGATTGACCCATCTTTTAGAAGCAAAAAAATCACTTTGCATGATTGTTCATTTATGCTTCATGTTTTATTCATTCTTGGTGGCATTTTGATGCTCATTACTTGTTATATGTTTTGCAGCTCAACATTTCTTCCATGGACTTGCTTTCTACCATGTCACCATGTCTTGCTTCACCAGCACACGAGGACGTGCGCCAAATTAGGAAGAGGGGAATGTTAGCAGCGGCTAACAAAGGCTACACCAATCATGCACCAAGCTGTGGATGTGCGATAGTGCACAATATTTACTTTTCATTGTATAGGGCTTGGGCTCATTTAGGAGTTCCAAAGTTATATGAGTCTATGCTAGAGAGCTCACTTTATCCCATAGTTGAAGGGTTTGAGGCCCAAAGCTATAAAAGAGCCCTATGCTTAATGAGAGGTCATTCTAGAGTGGTCCTTTTGAGAACTCTCTCCCTAGAGTATCTCTTGATGGCCTAGCCTTTGAGCTTAATGCCCATGCTTAGAAGGCTAGTGCTAATCACATGTAATTAGTGTAATCCTCTCTTAATTAATCTAGTCTTCATTATGTTGTCAATCATGTTTTTCTACTTTCCTTCATTGTTTTGAAGTGTTGATCTTTTCTAATCTAACTCTTACTTATGCTAAGCTACTCCGATTAGTAGAGTCCTTATCTAACTCTCTCTATTAAGTGGAGTGGACGTACTTGTGATTGAGGGATTAGAGTTGTCCTCTAATGGTGTGCTTGTGTGTGTGTGTAGGTTTATGAAGCCTTGAGCTTAATTTGATTATGTGTGACTTGATTTGGATACCATGATTGGCATGGTTGGGGTGGCCGACTTGAATGCGATCTTGTGTGCTTAATCGTCAATGCATGCAATTAGAGTTGTGCTTGAGAGACTCCAAGATTAGTGTGTTTCACTTCGTTGCTTGATGTGTGTAGATGATTGCTTGTATTGATGCTTGATGTGCGATTAGCATTAATCGATTTGGGATGATTTCTATTTGCATTGGAAGATGCACACTCTTGAATCCTCTCAATCTTTGCATCCGATGACGCTCTCGCACATTCTTTGTGTGATGCCTCCAAGCCCTAGCCGGGTCATGCTCTCTCTCTCTCTCTCTCTCTCTCTCTCTCTCTCTCTCCGGATTGATATCTCTCTCTCTCTCTCTCTCTCTCTCTCTCTCTCTCTCTCTCTCTCTCTCCGGATTGATATCTCTCTCTCTCTCTCTCTCTCTCTCTCTCTCTCTCTCTCCGGATTGATAGATTTGTGGGAAATTGCGTATGATGTTGGAGGCTCGCCATAGCATAGGCAATCTCCCACAAATCTATCAATCCGGAGAGAGAGAGCATGACCCGGCTAGGGCTTGGAGGCATCACACAAAGAATGTGCGAGAGCGTCATCGGATGCAAAGATTGAGAGGATTCAAGAGCGTGCATCCTCCAATGCAAATAGAAATCATCCCAAATCGACTAATGCTAATTGCACATCAAGCATCAATACAAGCAATCATCTACACACATCAAGCAACGAAGTGAAACACACTAATCTTGGAGTCTCTCAAGCACAACTCTAATTACATGCATTGATGATTAAGCACACAAGATCGCATTCAAGTCGGCCACCCCAACCATGCCAATCATGGTGTCCAAATCAAGTCACACATAATCAAATTAAGCTCAAGGCTTCCTAAACCTACACACACACAAGCACACCATTAGAGGACAACTCTAATCCCTCAATCACGAGTACGCCCACTCCACTTAATAGAGAGAGTTAGATAAAGACTCCACTAATCGGAGTAGCTTAGCATAAGTAAGAGTTAAATTAAAAAAGATCAACACTTCAAAACAATGAAGGAAAGTAGAGAAACATGATTGACAACATAATGAAGACTAGATTAATTAAGAGAGGATTACACTAATTACATGTGATTAGCACTAGCCTTCTAAGCATGGGCATTAAGTTCAAAGGCTAGGCCATCAAGAGCTACTCTAGGGAGAGAGTTCTCAAAAGGACCACTCTAGAATGGCCTCTCATTAAGCATAGAGCTCTTTTATAGCTTTGGGCCTCAAACCCTTCAACTATGGGATAAAGTGAGCTCTCTAGCCTAGACTCATACAACTTTGGAACTCCTAAATGAGCCCAAGACTTATACAATGAAAAGTAAATATTGTGCATTATGGCACATCCACAGCTTGGTGCATAATTGGTGTAGCCTTTGTTAGCCGCTGCTAACATAGAGGTTTTCACCATGAGAGCTTCCGAAGAGCGCGTACACCGTGAAACGAGAGAGGAGATAGTAAGGAAGTAGAGAGAGAATATCATTATTCTTCTTCTTCTTCTTCATCCCGTATACAAGAGAGAAGAGCTTATGGGGATGGTGATGGTGATGAAGAGCTTGCACCACTCTATATACTAGATACGTATAGTCTTGCGGTAGTAGACGTAACAGACGGCACTGAAAACTGAGGCTTGCAAGTGATTTTAAAGGCTCTGCAAAAAGCAGGAGTGAGCCCCAAGCTAGCTACTAGCACCCCCTTCTCATCTAGGAATAGCTCCATGCTTTTTGGAACTTTTCTAAAAATATGCCTTTGCTTTTGGTGGTCAACCCTCCCCCTTACCATTCAACTTCTATAGTAAAATTGATCTATTGAATAGTATCTGACCAACTAATGGAACCTTGGCTAGACTATGTCACACCGTGATGTCCCGACATAATTATGAATTTTCCGTACTGCCCTAGCGTAATTACAGTACCGCTATCTTTAAAAACAATTCTCGTAAAAATTCCGTTTGGTCCCGTTTTTTCTCCGGGTAATCATTTCTAAATCCGACGGAGACTAAAATTAATATTTTTATGTCTAGGTCATCCTAGAAAGCACGTTGCTTTGCAAATGCCAAAAAGGACAAAAAGCTAAAAACAGCGTAAAAAGAAAAAAAGTTCTAAAATTGAACCATGGGCTCCCCCTTGTCCACTAGAATAAGAAAGCGGACTCACTTTTCACTAAAAAGCACTAAAAATAATGAAAAGCGTGAAAAGCACTCGGAAAGTAGACTTTTATAAAATTGAACCATAGCTTCCATAGAGCATGTAGATTAAGGATCCGACCTTGCTTTTTGAAAAAAAACACCTAAAAGCATGCAAAAGCTAAAAATAGTGGATTTGTTTAAAACTGAGCCAAACGTCCGTCTAACCTACTGGAACATGGAAACAGCCTTGCTTTTTACTTTAGAACCTTACAACATTGTCAAGCAAGCATTCTAAACCGGAATTTGACAAAATAGATGTTGAAAGCTATATTTCTTATTTAAAAGAGACCGAAAAATTGGGGATCTTACATCCTCTGACACTTGAAAAACTCAAGGTGTCCTCACCTTGAAATGAAATCTGGATAATTTAGTCTCATTACATCATCACGTTCCCAAGTGGCATCTTCCTAAGGATACTTTGACCATTTAACAAGGTATTCAATAATGGTCCGATTACGTAGAGACTTAGTTCCACTTTGAAGTATCGCTTTTGGATATACTTCAAAAGTTCCATCGGTAGAGGTAGATAATAGAGAATCATCAAGAATGTGTTGCAAATCATGTACATACCTCTTGAGTAAGCTTGAATGAAAAACATCATGTACTTTGATGTGTGGTGGTAACAAAAGTCTGTAAGCTTGATCATTAATCCTCTCTGTGATTACAAAAGGTCCACAATACCTGGCATTGAGCTTCTTACAGTTACCCATTGATAAAGAACTACATTTGGGTTTTACTCTCAGAGATACCAAATCGCCCTCTTCAAAAAGTCTAACAGATCGTTTTGGGTCAGCATGACTCTTCTGCCTATCTTGAGCAGTCTTAATATCCTGCCGTATAACATTTGTTTGTAGTAGCATTTCATCCAACATTTCTTTGGATGCTTGAACTCGTATGAGAGGGTCTATCCATTTGAGTGGAGTAAGACACTCTTGTCCATAAAATGCTTGAAAAGGAGACGTCCCAATTGAGTGCTGGAATGAGGAATTATATGCAAATTCAACCAGATATAAACATGTAGTCCATTTACTCTGCTCATGCATATAATAAGCTCTTAACATGTCTTCAATGATTTGATTTGTTCTCTTTGTCTGCCCGTCAGTTTGAGAGTGATAAGCAGTACTAAAGGTCAACTGGGTTCCTGAGGATAAGGCTTTCCAAAAATTTGAGGTGAACTTTGCATCACGATCTGAAATTATCTGGCGAGTTAAACCATGATACTAAAAAACACCTTTCATGAAGACTTGAGCTATATCCTTAGCCGTAAAAGTGGTCTTGACTAGAAACAAATGGGTCATTTTTGTAAGCATATCAACAACTACAAAAATAGAGTCATATCCGAGAGATGTAGGAAGTCCTGTAATAAAATCCATGGATATACATTTCCATTTCATTTGTGGAACATCAATAGGTTGAAGCATACAGGGGTATTGAACTCGTTCAACTTTAATACGTTGACATGTTAAACATCTTGTAACATAGGCCAATACATCACGCTTTAGTCCTGGCCAAAAGAAACTCTTCCTTATAGTAGAGTAAGTATTAATGTATCTTGGGTGTCCTGCTATAGGTATATCATGAGCTTCCTGTAATATCTTAAGATTGACTCCACCTTTGTTTGGGATGCAAAGACGGTTATTGAAGTAAAGGTCATCACCTTCAATGTGGAATCCTTTGATTTGCCTCTCTTTCTTTTTTGTGCGATTATTTTAGTTCATCAAGTTTTGGATTTTTATGTAATACGGGTCCTGAGTCTTACCTTCTTAAATGAGGTCAATTTAAGAAGTAGTAGAGGTTGTGACAGCCGCTATAGTACTCTTCCTACTTAAGGCATCGGCCACAAAATTTTTCTTTCCATATTTGATTCCAAAATCATATCTGCATAACAACTCCATCCATCTTCGTTGCCGTATATTAAGGTCAGGTTGGGTGTAGATCCACTTCAGGCTTTTATGATCGGTATGTAGTTCAAATTTCCTTCCAAGAAGATAATGTCTCCATACTTTAAGAGCATGCACAATAGCCAATAATTCCAAGTCATGTGTAGGATAATTGAACTCATGTATACGTAACTTACGAGATTCATAAGCTACTGGTTTTCCTTCTTGAGATAGAACGCCACCTATTGCTTGTCCACTTGCATCAGTGAGCACAGTGAATGTCTTTGAGAAGTTTAGAAGTTGTAGTATTGGAGCATTCACCAAAGCTTCTTAGAGTTTCTCAAAACTAGCTTGAGCACGTTCATTCCAAGTAAACGCTTTAGCCTTCTTAAGTGTATTAGTCAATGGAGATGCAATCTTAGCGTAGCCTTGAATAAATGTATGATACCATCTGCCACGTACTTCTCATACTGATTTTGGTGTAGGCCAAGCTATAATAGCTTTGATCTTACTTGGATCAGTAGAAACAACATCCTTGGGTACAATAAATCCCAAATATTCCACCTTGTCTAATGAAGAAGGTGCATTTGTTACGTTTGGCATAAAGTATATTTTGATAGAGAAGCTTAAGTACTTGCCCCACATGTTGTTCGTGTTCTTCTTTGTTTCTTGAGTAAACCAAGTTATCATCAAATAAGACAAGGAAAAAACAATCAAGATGCTCTCAAAACACATCGATCATGAGACGATTAAAAGTTGTAGGAGCATTGGTAAGTCCAAAAGACATAACTGTAAATTCATAATGTCCAAAAAAAGTATTAAATCCTGTTTTTGAAATGTCCTCCTCCTTGCTTTGGATTTGGAAATACCCTGACTTAAGATCAATTTTTGTGAAGATAGAAGCTCCATGTAATCGGTCAAGCAGTTCATCAATCCTTGGTATTGCATACTTATTCTTGAATGTTACCTGGTTCAATCCATGATAATCAATACAAAGACGTAAAGTACCATTTTTCTTCCAATTAAAGAGAACTGGAGTACTCCATGGAGAAACACTGGGTCTAATGAAGCCTTGTTCAAAAAGTGGAGCTGGTTGCTCCTTGAGTTCTGCAGATTCAGGTAGGTCTACAAGCAACTGGCTGAGATCCTAGAGTAAGCTCTATTGCATGATCAACATCACGCTTGGGAGTAACTGTGAAAGTTATATGGGAAATACATCATCAAATTCTGTTATCCATGCGGGTGCAGGTGAATCTATCTTCTTCTCCTTAGGGTCAAGCTTTAATGCGTAAATTCTTTCACTTTTCCTATGACTCTTCATAAGTTTGGTAAAGTTCACTAGTTTGAGTTTAGGATTTTCCTATTTCCCAGTAACTATAACCCGTCTCTTGATCATTTTTGAAAGTCAATGAAGCATCTTTACAATATATGTGAGCATCATTGGCTTTAAGCCAATCCATTCCTAGGATTCCATCATAGATCCCTATGGGTAAGACTCTAAAGTTTGTAGACATATTGTAACCATTCAAAAACAAATTTGAGTTACCCAATGAAGTAGAAAATTTAACCTTCCTACCCGTAGCTAATTGCATGGTAAGATCTATATCAGGGTGTTCAGGGAAAATGAGATTTCTGATGCACTTAAGAGATATGAAAGAACATGTACTCCTTGAATCAATTGATAAGGTGAAATGTTTACCTTGATACTCTGCTGGGGTTTGAATTACTGTAAATTATTCATTCATTCCCTGATGTTCAATTGCAGCATGAACATATTTGTTAGCCTGATTTCCTTCACCTCTAGCCCCCTGAGCTCTGTTAACTTGAGGTCTTCCTTGAGATCTTTGATTTCCTTCTCCTCCTGGACCAGGTTGACGGTTAACATTTCCATTGTTGTTATCGTTGGCAGGCAGTCCATTCCGGACAAAAGGTGGATTGCCTGGTCTAAGATTCCCTTGGTTTTGAGGTTGTCTTTGATTTTGGTTAAATTTTTGTTGATTGAAGTTCCTCTGAATTGTCAATGGTCTAGGTCTAAAATTTCCAAAATTATGATTCAGATTGAAGTCTCTACATTCATAATCATCCACCAAACTTGTGAAGCTTGAATTGTTAAATGGACAATCCCTGGACTGATGACCAGAATCAAGACAAGTGTAACACAAACGATCTTGTTTGGCTTCATCCGTAATAAGTTCTTTTTTCTTTGTTGTGGATTTCCAGAACTTTGTTTCTCCTCGAGATGAGGCCTTTTGATCTCATGAACAAGAGCAGGTTTCGGTTTCCTCTTTTTGGTAGTGGATAACTCTATTTCAATAGGTTTTCTTGCATCAAGGACATCTAAAAAATTGGTAAGACGAAGACTCTAGAGTCTAGTCTCCATAGGATTATGTAACTTTGACATGAATAGAGCTACCTTGACCTCTTGAGTCATCCCTATTGGATCATACTTGACAAGGATTAAGAAATGTTGATAGTATGATTCCAGATCTCTGGTTCCTTGGGTATAGTCAAGAAACTCATCATATGGTCTGAATGATAGACTTTGTTTTGATAATTCTTCTTGAGCTGGATTTTTTAAGGTAATCCTAAGTTACAGCATTAGGATTACCATTGTTTTTTGTGCAATGGTCTCTCCATCAACGCTTGACTGTTTTCTCTAGTTTGAACTTAGAAATGATAGCTTTGTTTACTACAGATGAATGATCCAAATAAAAGAAGTCATCCATGCACTCAATCCAATCTTCAAAAACTTTGCCTATATCTTTGCCTTCCCCGCTAAAATTTACAGGTTGAGACTTGAGAAGCATAGCATCGATGTCTCTATCAATGATGGTGTGTTGAGGAACAATACGTGCATTTGCGTTAGTAGTAGCCGCATTTTCTCTAGGAGGCATGGTAACTTACTGCACCGTATCAACCAAGGTTGCACTTAGTATAATATTCTAATCCGCTTGAATCCCTTAAGCCAAATAGAATAGACTATTGAGAATAAAATGAGAGAGAAAATATGATAAATAATAACAAATAAATTAATCCAATCACAAAATTTTAAGTTTTAATTTTTTTTTTACAAAGTGTCTTGAGAGTTCCTAATAAATACTAATGGCTCTGACATAATGTACCCGATAATAGCCATTGTGAGGTCCTTCCACCAATGGAGCATAGTTATCCCATTCTTTGAGTATATTAGATGGGTGATCCCAATAATCCTTTTTTATCTTTGGTTGAAACATCTCCTCATTGGCGTGTGAATCATACCATTGTTGAGCAAGGGATCGGCTAATTACATGTACTCCCATTTTGTTGTGAACTATTACCTTCTTTGTCATCAAAGTAAGCAGACTCTTTTGAAACACATCCGGTGTGTCCTACCCATCTGAACTGTGTATATTCGCATAATATGTAAGGCACTGGGGTCTGTTATAGGCATTGTATAAAACTTTTATATGGCAAGGATTCTTGATTAGTGACTTTCCAAATAAGTCAAAGAACAACTTCCAAGGTACCGGGCTAAAGGAATGTTGGTCATTGGTTTGGCATCAATGGCCCCATACATTGAACATAACAATGTTGAAACATCCCATAGCCATCCACGTTTCCTTTGTCAGTTTCAAGGTAAGCTTATAAGAATTTATGTACAACAGTTGGTTAGTGACAATAATCTCCTTTTCCAACTTGGATTGTATCCACTCGATACTCCCAACAAGTGAGGTTTTATGTTCAGGTGGTCTAAACTTGGGGTTTCTTGCAGCTTAATGGTACCATGCTCGGAATGTATTAGGTACAATACAATCTGTGGATAGTAACCTTTTCTTCTTTTCCCCGTTATGCATGGCAGTGAGACAAGCCTTTGCAATTCCACTCTAGTTTGAAGATTCTCCTCCAGTATAAGGCAGGAGAGTATATCCACCCATATCACGAGAGGTAAGATGTCAGTCATCTACACACACACCCCATCGCTCAAGTTAGTTAGAGTGATAAAACCAAGATTCAAACTCCAACATTATATCCTCAAAACAATGTGTCATATAAAAATCAAATTTTAATAACCATAGAAAAACTAAAAAGATAAACAATGTTTTTAGGGAGATACATAAATACGAAAGGGTCCTATGAACCAATTCTTGGTTCCTACTACCGAGGTTCTACCCCTATATTTGTTCACATCTTGAGTTTCAAAGTTTAAAACTTCAACTTGTGCACTAAAATTCACGTCTTCCTTTTCGTATCATTTCTCTCCTCGTGATACATATGTGGGTGGTAATCCATTAAAGCAATTTACATGAGCATGCCATTCATTTACATCATCTCTGTAGAAATATCTACTTGAGTTCATTGCCACTGGTTGTGCTTGGGCAAAGTCACTAATGCACCTGTGCTTCTCGTAGTCATCAAAGGTAATGATGACATTGTGAGGATTGTATTTGAGAATAGGCACATACACTCTATTGAACCAATCTTGGGGTACATAATAGAATTGATTCTTGGGGGGTTCACCGTCCAATACACCTTATATAACGTGCGTTCATGGGGTATTAGAAAAACCCCTCTTTTAACATATCTGAATGAATAAAGTGATCCCTTATTTTAGGAAATTTTTCCAAAACTGAATATTAAAACCCCTTATTTTAATGTATCTCTGTTAAATTGCCTTTTTTGAAAATTTTAAAACCCCTCCTTTTGAACTCACGTTATACATTAACATGATTACATAGTAAACGCCCCAAGAATTGGTTGCCGCCATTTGACTTCTTCCATACTTTGATTATGACCTTTTCACAAAAATCGTATCTTTGGTTTAGCGTGAGAGCCTTCTTACTAAGAATGAGCTCTCGACTTGGTATGTTCAAAAGAGAACACATGTTAAGATAAAGAACATATCCCTGTACTTTGACATCACCTTCTTGGATCTTTTCCTTGACCCAAAGCTTCGGATTGGTCACAAACCTATCAGGCACTTGCATTCAATGTTTAGGTTGGGCTAGAACATATAACTCCTATTTTATGTAAGTGTTCGGAACAAGGTAGTCTCTAGTCCCCTTTGAAGCTCGATCCACTTCAATTCCTCAATGGAAACTAAATCCAACCACATAATTGAAAAAGACCCTTTGTGAAAAATCACTTGGGAGTTCATCTAGACAATTAAGAAGATCCATCTAAAAACAAGACAAGGAGAGAGAAAACTTAGTACACATGTAAACCAAAAATGAGTCTATGCTTTTTTTATTCATCAAAATTTGTTTTTTATGATTTCATTACAATATTATGGGTGTCTCCGAGCCAAACTCTAAATATTCTTTTAAATCTCATGACACGGTATTCCCTTAGACCTCCCACGCGACAACGTGGTATGTAGTTATCTTCTAGTTTTTCTTTTCTTATGATAGCTATAAGAGCTTCAAACTTCCTAGTAACATCGGCAATCCTTAACATTTGGGAACATGTCTCCAAGTAGTAGAACATGTCTTCTAGGCCTAACCATATTTTGAGTTGAAGTAGCCTGAGGTTGGCAAACCAGTCGCTTGGGCTGTCGTCAATGTAGATAAAGAATTGACAAAAGGGTTCTTGGTGACGAGTAAGGTAACTATGGTCAACGCTCTTCCAATAAGTTGTGCTTCCTGGCATGCCAAAGACTTTGGTCCCAATTTCTAAGTAAAAGAAATTACTTTCATCTCTTGACAACCATGTCGCCATATTGTTGAACAATATGGCCAAAACCTCATTCCCATGTTAGCGGGTCATCGTGACGGACGTCTGCAATCATAGCTCTTTTGTACTAACATAATGTCAATATGCAAGGAAGTGACTCAGGATGGGACACGAAGACTTAATGAGAGTGTCAATATCACCGAAGTGAACTCAAAGGGCTACTCATACTACGACAAAAGCAAATCAACCACTTCCTAGTCATAAAATTAGTATGCGTCCAATCTCACCACTCTAGGTCATCACACCTTTTCGGAATCCAAACGAATTCGAAATGCAACAAAACTTAAGGAGAGGTATCACAACACCTAGAGGCATAATCCTACCAAGTTCTATCACCATCTGGGAAGGTACATAAATTATAATCCATCACAAAAAATGTGAAGAAAACTGAAACAGAACTACTCGAAAAGGTTTCCCTTAAGCATAGAAACACTTATCCATGGTCAAAACATCAAAAAACAACCATTTTAACCTTCAAACACTTTGGATGATGTGGGAGCAGATGTAGCGTATTTGGCTACACATGACGGAGATGTCGACTTTGCTTCCATGTTTACTCTTGACTTTCTTATGTCGGTTTTTTACGACACATTACCTTCGCATTGGATACTAGATGTGAGTGCTAGGTTTCACGTCATGCCGAGTCGTGAGTGGTTTAGCACATATGCTAGTGGTATGCTTGGACGTGTGTGTCTAGCTGATGGTTCAATGCATGACATAGTTGGTGCAGGAGATGTCAGACTATCGTTGCCGAGTGGTGCATCATACGTGTTGCGAGATGTACGCCATGTGCCAGATTTGACGCAGAGCTTGATCTAGGAAGAGCGGATGCCAGGTAGTGCTGGATGAGCACAATTTTAGATTCCATTGTGGACAGCTAGTCATAGCTAGAGGTGCTAGTGTTGGCACAATTCATGCGATGTACATCATGTCCAAGACGACACAGTTTTTGTGAGTACGCAGCCATGCAGAGAGACGAGGCATGTCTTCTTTGCGGATAGGTTGCATGATGCTCCAGTTTGTGAGCATGTTGAGCCACTTGTGCAGATAGTTGTGCAACAGGGAATGTCATTTGTGGATATGATGACGGATATGGATGGCTTGAGTGCTGAGGATTCAGCCATGATTCAGTCATTCATGGATATGCTTAGGCCAGAGGCTGATGTATGTGAGTTAGAGCTAAAATTTTCTCTTACCACACAGGGTTCAGGACAGATAGATGCTCTTCGTGTGCATGTGACATGCGATGGACACGAGGATGGATTCCAGGGATCGGAGTTTGGGTGTCAGGGTGATTTCCATGAATGGAGTTCTGAGCCAGATTCGGCTGAGATGGTCAGATTGGCAGATATTGCTAGGATTGCATCAGCATTCTGGAGTCTCATGTACGAGATACTCATCTCGAGACCCGACATTGCATTTGCACTAGGTGCATTTGCAGTGGGAGCAGTTAGTCGTGCAATGACTGACGTTGGCCTTGAGCATAGGGGTACTTTGCAGCATATGGTGAGATACCTGCAAGATGTGTGCGGCTTTGGTGAGGAGTATGGTGTCGATCGCTCTATACTTCCTCTACAATTAGACCTGGATGCACACAGATTTAGTGAACCAGCGGGCGTTGGCTGAGGTCATACTTGTGATGGCCTTGTACAGGTTTTGTACGGTTTTCTTTTCTCTCTCATGACCACATTGGCCTTTACGTGGGAGGTTGTTGGGGTAAAGCCCCATGTGGCCGGTTAGGCCAGGTGCCCGCCCACTATACTTATTCATTATGTACATAATAGAATAAGGGGGCTCACATGCATAGAGTGAGTTTCAGCCCCTGCAAACACAAGGTCTCCTCTTCTCCTCTCTTCTCCATCGCTGCACACACACACACACACACACACACACACACACACACACACACACACACACACACACACACACACACACACACACACACACACACACACACACACACACACACACACACACACACACACACACACACACACACACACACGCGCGCTCTCATTCGTGAACTTCAAAAACTTCAGTATTCCTTGCCATAGCCTCAGCTATAATCCTCTTAACCTCCTTCTGCAATCTTTCCTTATCTGACCTCTCTTGAAATAACTACATCTTGAATTTTTGCATTTCCCATTCTGGAATAGCACTACACTTATGTTCCATCTTCTCAGCTTCCATCACCCTAAGGGCCACATCTTGATTCTGCAGGAACTCATTCAAATGAGTCAAACAATTAGTTGCCTCCTCCACAGAGAAAATGCCCCTAGCCTCATAACTGCCACTGCTACCTACCTTAACTTTCAAACTTTCCGGAACACTCTTCTTCGTGGCTCCACCCATTCCTTTCATAAACAGTGTGACCTTCTTACTTTTGGACTCCGACTTCTTAGACTCTGACTCCATGGTGAAACTGTTCAACTTTGATTCGGACTCCTCTAAACCCTTCCAAGAAACTTTAAAAGGTGATTTGCCTTTTTCAACTATTGGAGACCCCAACAACAACTTCCTCCGCTTCATTCCACATAATGTTCCCTCTTCCTTTACCACATCTGCAACCGGTGTCGTCAAACCTGTTGCTACTGACGAAACCTTCATAACATGCTCAAAGATTGCAGCCAAATAAGGTGCCACTTGACCCACTGCCGGTGTCTGACGCCGATATCTCTTTCCAGTAAGCTGCGTCCGATCATAAAACATTGATGCCCAATCAACCTAATGCCTCTCTCAGCCTGAAACAATGGTGCAAAAGCCTCCTTAGACATGTAAGCGGACTTCTGCAGAATGCACACCTTTTCCAAATACCAAAACAAATTTGAGGCTCTGATTCCCCACGCATTCTTCACCATATAAGTATGCCTTCGTCCCAACCGGATTTCCAAATTCCCCTTTCATCTGGGAGTCAGTCACCTTCCTCCCCTTAGCCGACACAAGTAAATACGGAACTTTGAAATCCTTGGACACCAACCTTGGTGTCAAACGCACATCCCCTGTAATCACTCCATCACTCTCCTTAATCATGTTCCACTGCTGCTCAGCGAACTCATTCTCTGCCCATGCGTCCCAAGGTAGACATGCAAACTCATAAAGGCCTATACGCTTAAGCCATACCTGGGTTTCCGCCTCATTTGGGTCAAACGTTGCCACTGCCATCTCCACACTCCCCTGATCACTCAGAGACTCAGCTTCATCACTCTCCACCTCAATGTGCTCTTCTGGCTGCCTCGCCTTGAACAAATTCTCCATCGTCATCTTCATCGACCTGGTGTTCGGCATTGATTCTGACGCATTGTCTTGCATACCTGCCATCAGCTTTTCCTTAATATTTTCAAAAAACATTTCGCCCTTCTTCTCCGACTTAACAGTCAATGAACTACGACGTTCACACACTTGGATGTGATCTCCAACTCTTCTCACCACCTTAATCTTATAGTGATGAATTTTCTCCTCGATTCGGGCACGCCATGCAAGATTCACCCAAAAAATATTCGTCCTTAAGTGAGTCACATCAGCATTAAGCAATTTTTTAGCCTTAAAATGAGTACCCTCACTAATGAGTACCCCTGAACCCTTTTGCCCAATTCCAATCCTCCGACTTTCCTCTTTCTGGACTTCCAATCCCACAGTCCGAATTCCAACTTCCATTCCGCAATCCGAATTCCGAATTCTAGATCCCTATACAGGTTTTGAATTGCAATAACAAATTGCCAATTCTACTGCAACCCACAAAACACCAACTGTTAACAATTTACTGCCAATATCCTCAGCCTTATTGACCATCCACTTGGGAACCTCAGGAACCTTTCCATAAAATTTCTTCAGTCTGAATCCATTCATAGGTTTCAAAACCTTGGTTTCGAAGACATCTTTCAACAAAAATGTTCCTTGGCCCTGTTCTGATTCAATCTGATAAGGTCCCAAATATCTCAGCTTCAAGTTACCCGGATGTGGTCCCAATTTAGAATTATGTAACATCACCCAATCTTCCCTCCTGAAAAATTTTGAATTTCACCTGCCTAGACATCCATGCTTGTCTCCTCTTTTGCCCAACTTCCACCAAGTAGGCACTCCGAATTCTATCCTCTTCCAATTTAAGCAGCTCCTTTTGTCTATGGGAAATTGATTCCTCCGGACTTAACTTATGCTAAACTGACAACCTCAAGCTTGGAATTACATATTCCATTGGCACCACAGCTTCAATTCTAAACACCAATTTGAAAGGTGTCATTCCAGTCGCCACCTTAAAAGCCGTCCGAAAAGCCCATAGTGCTGAATCCAGCTTGTCATCCCAATCTGATTTGTTTTCCAACACAATCTTCTTCAAAACTCACCAGCACTTTATTAAGCTTTCTGCTTGCCCATTTTCTTGCGGATGATATGGAGTAGATTTCTTATGCAAAATCATATGTCTGGATGTCAACTCTTGAATCACAGAATTCAAAAAGTGTGTTCCCTGATTCGACACCAACTCAATAGGACATCGAAATCTTGTCATAATGTTTTTATATAGAAACCGTGCCACACTTGCTGCTTTATTATCTCTTAAAGCCACTGCTTCCACCCATTTGGTAGCATAATATGTTGCAACAAGAATATATCTGGAACCTGTCCTCTTTGCCCGTGGTTTTATTCGGCCTACAAAATCCATTCCCCACTTCTGAAATGGTTCCAATGGCAAGACAGGATGATCCTGCATCCTATCCCCTTTGTGTAGGCTGCCCCATCTTCTGACATTGAGCACATTCCTTGGCAAAACTATGTGCATCTTTCAATAACAAAGGCCACCAAAGTCCAGCTTGTAAAATTTTCCGACCTGTAATTTCCCCTGAGAAATGTCCTCCAGCTAATCCCCAATGTGCCTCCTGCAACACTGCTTTCTGCTCTTCATCCAGAACACATCGGCGTATAATCTGATATGCTCCTCTTCTCTCAATGCAAACTTCTTCCTCTGATCTTGAGACATTGTCGAAGGTAAAACTCCATCCACCAGAAACTGAACCATCTGATCATACCAATTATCAAAAAACTGTCCTTCCACACGGAACTAATCCACACCAGGAAATTTATCCGATACTCCTGGTAATTCCTCCTTATGTTCCAATCTTCTAAGGTAATCCGCCACTACATGCTGAGTTCTTGGAGTATGGACAACTATATAATCAAATTCTTGCAACATGAGCATCCACCTTGCTAATCTGCCTTCCAATTTTGGCTTCTTTACCAGAAACAATAAAGCATGATGATCCACATGGAAAACCACTTTATTCCCTAGCAGATAATGTCGGAATTTTTCCAAAGCAAAAATCATTCCAAGAGCTTCCCTTTCCGTAACTGTGTAATTCTTCTCCGATGCTCTCAACATTCTACTAGCATAATAAACTGGTCTAAACCATCCCTTAATCTTCTCCTGCATTAAAACAACTCCTACTGCCTGTCAGAAGCATCTACATACACATGAAACGACAATTCCCAATTTGGTGGTTGAAGTATAGGTGAAACCACCAACATCTTTTTGATAATCTGAAAGCCTTTTCTTGCGCTTCTCCCCAAACAAATTCCACTTCCTTCTTGGTCAAATGACTAAGTGGTGCGCTTACATCCGCCAAATACTGTAAATACCTGCCATGCCATTTGATCTGTCCAACAAACCGCATCACTGCCTTCAAATTGTATGGAGCCACAGCTTTCTGAATTGCACTAATCTTGTTCCCATCAATCGACATTCCTTCTTGAGAGATGATATCTCCCAAAAACTTTGCCTTCTGCACTGCTATTGCACACTTTTGAGGATTAAGTGACATCCGAAACATCCTACATCTTTCAAAACACTTCTGCAAATATTCCAGATGTCTGACTTTTTTCCCAAAAACTAAAAAATCATCCATAAAAATCCTCATAAAATTTGTCAAATGTGGCTCAAAGGTTTTAAATGCTGCCTTCGAAAACGATGGTGGTCCATTCTTCAAACCAAAGCTCATCATTGTATATGCAAAAGCTCCCCATTCTGTGATGATAAAAGTAGTTTTTTCATTATCCTCCTCAGCCATTGGTATTTGATTGTACCCTGAAAATCCATCAAGGAAAGTGTACATCTCATGTCCCGCTACATCATCCAGAACTAAATCAATAAAAGGTAATGGAAATGGATCTGAAACTGTTGCTGCATTCAATTTTCTGTAATCCACACAAACCCTTAACTTCCCAGAATTCTTAGGTACCACCATAATTGGTGACAACCATTCTGCCTGATCCACTGGCACAACGAATCCTGCATTCAACAATTTGTCCAACTCGTCTTTCACCTGCTTGGCATAATTTGGATTCATCCTATATCTTTGCTGAATCACTGGAACAACATCCATTCTCAAATTTATATGATGCTTGTAAACTTGAGGATCCATGCCTTTCAAATCAGAATAATCCCATGCAAAGACATCAATATACTCCAATAGTAATTCTTTCAAGTCCTTCTTGAAACCATCCCCCAAATGAACACTAACTCTTACCATCTTTGGATGATCCTCCGTCCCCAAATTCAGATCCTGTAAATCATCCTCCTTAACTCGAGAAACTTTCTTTATCATCTTATCATACATAGCCTCCACTCTCTAAATTACCTCCTTTGGCTCCAACTCCGAATCCTCAAATCACAGTTTCTTCTTGGATTTTCCTCTCTTCTGAATTTTCTTGTTCGACACCATCTGTATTCTTTTGCTGATCAACCATATGCACTTGAAATGGAACTGGTTCCCACCTGACATTTGCATCCTTAGAAATTCTGATTCTGAAAGTATGTTGACACCTGATCCACCATCCAATAGAACATCAAAAAATTTGCGGTTATTACATTCCAATGACAGTGTTAGTAATGAAAAATACACATCCTCCGGGCTAATCTGGCAACTCTGAACTGTCTGTTGCACCTCATTCATACTCGGAACAGTCTTTGACCTCTGCATCACTGTATATAATTTATCTCTGAAAATTGGAACTAATGACAACAAACTGATCCAAGGTAAAATGTATAGAGGAATTAGTTAACTCTTCAAACAAGGCATATGTCCTTTCTCTTTCATTATCCTCCTTTTTTACCCCTTTTTCCTTCGATTTCAGCTTGATCTGTTGTTGCTCCTTTTCCATCAGATTTTCAGCTACCTCATCCCGAATCTCCTTCTGCTCCTCCCAGTCCAGTGGAGGTTTCAACCTTGCTTTTGACCTTGTTGTCACTAATACATCTACTTCCTCTTGCAAACATTTAGAACAATCACATTCCAGCTGACAATCCATAGCCACTTCCTCTTGTCACTAATACATCTACTTCCTCTTGTAAACATTTAGAACAATCACATTCCGGCTAACAATCCATAGCCACTTCATTCACCCATTGATCCTGAAACGATTCTACTACTATCAAACTACTTCTCGGTTCTTTGTTTGCTTGGGCTGACTGTGATGGTGGTGCTGGCAACTGCGGCACTTGCCCCCTTGGCTGTTGCTGATTCCCCCCTTGATAATTCCAAACTGGATGATTCCATCCTTGTGGTTGTGGCTGCCAATTCTGCCAACGCTGCTGTTGATCGCAATTTCCCCCCCATGGGGATCTTGAATTCTGCCATCCTCCATATCTTGGTCCTCCTCCAGAATTGAAATTTCCTCTTAATGATGGTCCCCCTTGATTAAACTGTGGTCTCCACCCAGAATACGGTTTCCTTTGCCAACCTTACATCCTCTGCCTTCCTACTGTCTCTGGAAACACCCCATGAGTTTGAGGTCCTTGTTGCTGTATCTTCTGCTGAATTCTTTCTGGTACAACACCCCTAAAATTGGGATTAAACCAACAATCCTTTGTCCAATGCCCATCCTTAATACAAATTTCACAATGACCCCAAGTCTTTTCTCTTCTCTTTGAGCTGTTTCCACTAATGCTTGTAATCCACCCGCAACATCAACTCCAACAACATCATTCTTCAATTCCTTCCTTAATCCATTCAAAAAATACACAGCAAGCATTTCATCAGTTGGCCTTTCTTGAGCAGTCAACCTTCTCACATATTGGTTAAACTTTTGTGCATAATCCTCAACAAACATTTTCCTTTGTTTCACTTCCCTAAGCTTGGTGAACACATCATGTGAGTCTTTTCCCTTCCGAACCTATTCAAAAATGCTGCTTTCAAACCATCATAATCAGCAAAATGACCTGCTGGAAAATTACTAAACCATTGCATAGCCTTCCTATCCAATGTAGCCTCAAATTGGCGCATCTTAGCCTGGGCATCGTACACTCTGGCAAATCCTCTGGCCTGCCATCTTGTCTCGTATTGAGATATGTAGCAATCGGGGTCTTCCTTCGACTTTCTCAAAAAGGTCCAAAATTTGACTCACATATCTTGCCTAGCTGCCACCATATTTGTAAGTCCACCTGGTTGTACAAGATTTCCTGCACTGGTACTTCCCAACGGATCAAAAATCAATCTCCTTCTCGCCACTAATGCATGTTGAAAAACTGCAACCGCCAATAGCCGTGGAAATATATCCTGTTATTCATTCTCTACTTCTTCTTCCCACCTATCACTCAAATAATCCTCTACGCCATCCAAATGTTCCACAGTATCATCGGAATCCTCCTCTATAGAAACTCGGTGCATCCCACTATAATCCAAACTTCCCTGCAATTCCGAACTCTAGCCATCTCGCACATAAAATTGCCGGAACCGCCTAGCAACTGACCTTGTCCAATACGGGAATGTATCCTCTTCTGCTTCCTCCAGAGTGCAGCCAACCACCCATACCAACTCGCACTATTCTGAACATCCTCCCCCCATTCAACTAAATATTTCACCGCTTCAGCACCACTCGCTCCTACAAGAGAAACTTGAATCTGTGCATGCTACATCACACCTACACCATGATCGCCAAGTGTTATAGGCACAGACATTCAAAATAGACAAACACAGGAATCAGAATGGAACTGGAACTGGAACAGAACACAAAAACTGAAAATAGACTAATTTCGCCATAACTTCCGCCTTCACATTCCCAAGAAGACACTGATCGACAGTTGCATAATTCGAGAATACTAATGGGAAAGGCCCTTTCCCAAGAACACCCCTTGGAACCCAAAAGTACAAAAGTCCATATTCCAAATTCCACTAAGGTAAAACATCCAAAATTCTCTCAGCTTAACAATCGACATAAAGAACCACAATGAGAAGTATATCACCCTCACGCTTTACATATAATGTGCTTTTTGTTGGACTGTCACGAAAGCCTCGTTTAACCAAATGAGTGTCAACTTTCTCATACCAAGCACAAGGAGATTACTTCAACCCATAAAAAGCCTTCTTACATCTGCAAACTTTGTCCTCTTGTCCTTTTATGACAAAACCGCGAGGCTGCGTTACATAAACTTCCTCAAATATGTCACCATTCAAGAAAGTAGTAACAATGTCTGATTAATGTACATCCCAACCAAAATGAGCTGCCAATGCACATAGAAAACACACAGTAGTCATATGACAAGTGGGAGCAAAAGTCTCTTCATAATCTATGTCTTTTTGCTATGCATAACCCTTTGCAACAAGTCGAGCCTTATGTCGATTGATCTCACTATCCGGCTTGCATTTCAATTTGTAAACCCACTTCGTACAAATGGCCTTCTTTCCAAGAGGCAAATCACATAAAGTCCATGTGTCATTTTCTATAAGTGCATCATATTCTGATTGCATGGCAGCCATCCAATTTTTTGAATTCTATGCTTCATCAAAAGACAGAGGTTCCTCAAGAGCATGTAAGCTAGACACAACCAAAGTATAAAAATCTGATGCATAAGATGCATGGCAAGAGATTTAACGAGTACGACTAGAAAAAGGTGCATCCAATTTATTGTCACCCAAAGTGTGCACCAGCACTTTTGGCATACCTTTGACCTGCTCATTTTCAGCCCTTTCCTCATCAAGTACATCATGTACATTTGCATCAGTAATAGGTTGATCTGTAATACTTTCAGAAACCCCCATAGGTTGTACATTTGCCTCATTGGAACTTACATTCGTATTTCCACCACTGAAAAGAGGCAACAAAGTGTCATAAAAGTCTTGTGAGCTTACATTACTGTCTCTAGTACATAACAGCAAGGGCTGAACAGAATCTTCCACAAACACTACATCCCGTGAAACTAGAATATGTTTTGTTTGCGCATGATATAACCTGTAATCTTTGATTTCTTCAGTATAACCAACAAAAATACATTTGACAACCTTATCATCCAATTTTCTGCACTGTGTTTGTGGCACCAAAGCATATGCCAAATAGTCAAAAACAGGCATGTGCTCAATAGAAGGCTTTCTATCATGCCATGCTTCATATGGAGTAATAGACTGCAAAGCTTTCGTAAGACACCTGTTAAGTACATAAGTGGCACACATGATGGCCTCAAGCCAAAAAGAATGCGGAAATGCTTGACTTTTGACCATACATCGTGCCATTTCCATCAGTAACCTGTTTTTCCTCTGAGCAACACCATTTTTCTGGTGTATAAGGCACTGTAAGTTGGTGTTTTATCCCACGACTAGCAAAAAATGCATTAAGTTCATGAGACATATACTCCCCCCCTCGATCGGATGGAGGGTGCCCATAATACATTTTGAGACATTTTCAGCCATAGCCAGAAATTGTTTGAAGCACATAAAAACTTCGAACTTCTCTTTAAGCGGAAATACCCATGCATTCCTAGAGTAATCATCAATGAAAGTCACGAAGTATAGGTAATTGTCCAAGGACGGACTTTGCATGGGCCCACAAACATCACTATGCACAAGCCGCAACCTGCATGTGGCCTGAATTGAACCATCCTTTGGAAACTTAGAACACTGCATTTTACCTAAAATGCAACCTTCACAAACATGTTTGACAGGTGCTTCAAGAGGCGGCAAAGAAGCAACCATATCAGATTTCGGCAAACACAGCAAACTGACAAAATTCAAATGACCAAAACGTGCATGCCAAAGTTTTGCATCTAAAATAGCCCTTGAATCTGCAACAACATTTGCAAAATTTTGTCCACACTTGTCATACAAAGTGAGCTTATACAACCCATGGCACAAAAGGGCAAATGCGACAATTTCATCACCAAAACTGAGATTATGAACTGTACATCTGTCATCCACAAATTTGACTACAAGTCCAAGTCTAGCAAGTGCGGATATAGACAAAAGATTCTTCTTGATCCCAGGTACATAAAGTGCATCAATAAGTGTGAAGAAACTGCCATTTTTAGCAGTAAGTACAATCTTTCCAACTCCCTGAACTAGATAAGAGGCATTGTTGGCACAAGTGACTGAATTCCCACGAGGGACACACTCAAGAGAGGTAAAAAATTCACGATGTGAGGTAATGTGCTTTGTAGCACCACTTTCGAAATACCACACATGTGAATCGTAGCAATTGACAAGCATGCATCATGGACATCAGGATTGTAAGTGCACTCTGCACTAAAACCCCATTCTGCATCAACATCAGTATCACAGTCTCCTTTCACAGAAGACTCAACAATGGATGCATTTGTAGTGGAACCAGCATTTGCAGTGGAACCACCCTCTTTCTTCTTAGCCTCTTTGGCCTTCAACTTAGGACACGACTTGATCAAGTGATCATTAGATTTACAATAATGGCAACGCATCTTCTTTTTGCCCTTATCACCAGAATTTCTAGACGAAGTGCTGCCAGTAGAAGCATTAGGAATATAATTTTTTCCACTCGTAGCAGAACCATAAGAAGTGGCTGCATTGCTGTTACCACCCTTTCTTTGAGAAGCAATAAAAGCCTGTTCAACTGCACGCTGCCTAGTCCTGTTTTTTCTGGAAAGTGACTCTTGCAACAACAATGTGCATAATGAATCAAACTTGACAACTTCAAGATTTCGTTGGGTCATAAATCTCCAAGTACTAGCAAAAGTCTGATAAGAATCTAGTAAGGCATCAAGAACAATCTGCACAAGGGAACTGTCTGAAATGACTTCACCTGTGGAAATAAGTTTCTCATTGATATCCTTGACACCAGTAAGAAAAGTGTCCATATCATCTTCCTCATGCATAATCTTCGACTCTAGCTCTTTACATTGCAAAGCAATTTTAGCCTCATTCGGCTTGCATAAAGACTTGCTAGAATATCCCAAGCCTGTTTTGCAGATTTTGCTAAACAAATGTGAGGAACAATGGTGCACTTCACAGACAACGCAATCAATGTTGGAATTAGGGTTGTAGAGAAACACACACAACTTGGAGAAGACGAAGGAAGCTCAAGGCACACAATAGAGAGTGTGTTACTTAGTGTGCAATGGAAAGATAGATAGCCGTAGAGTGATGGGCGTATATACAATACACGGGGGGAAAAAACTCCTAAAGAGGGAAAAAATGCCTCGACGATCCTAGTGTGTTCACACACATCACTACCACATGTATATGATAAAAAATCCCACCTGGAGTGATGTGGTGAACGAGAGCTGGCACATGAGTAAATCGAAGTGCCATGCCCTAAGGAAATGATCTGTCCACAAAGAGGAGTAAGCCCAAAGCTTTGCAGAAAGCTTCAAGATTCTCACAAGACAATGCCTTTGTGAAACGATCTGCAAGGTTGTCCTGTGTTGGCACATAAGCCAAGCTGATCTCTCTTGCTGAGAGCCTCTTCCTAACATAGTGGTAATGCACCTCAATGTGCTTTGTGCAAGCATGAAAAAATGGGTTCCTCGCAATTGCCAATGCGCTCTGACTGTCAGTGTAGATAGTGTTGGCAGTGTCTTGTCCAACACCCAAATCAGCCATAAGGCGTCTGAGCCATACACACTCAACCGTAGCTGTGAAGAGTGCCCTGTACTCAGCCTCACAACTCAAAGTGGCCACATTAGGTTACTTCTTGCTCAACCATGATATGCATGAACTGCCAAGCATGAAACAAAAACCACTTGTGGACACTCGCGTGTCAAAAGAACCAGCCCAATATGAGTCGAAAAAACATGTATGTCTGGCGGCAATGATCCCCCCTTGGGATAAAACAAGCCAAGATGTAAAGTGCGACTAAGGTAGCGGAAAATACTCTTGACAGCCTACCAATGCTTAGACCCTGGGCTATGCATAAATTTGCTAACCTGTGAGACTGCAAGTTGAATATCTAGCCTCGTGTTGCATACATAAATGAGGTAGCCAACATCAGTTTGGTAAAGAGTGACATCAACAGGATCGCCAGCATCATGTAGACTCAACTTCTGTTTCCATGGGAGTGGCAATATGTTTGCAATCCTCAAGTCCAAACTTACATAACAATGTGTCTATATAACTTTTCTGACACAAGGCAATACCACCATCACAATGCTTAAACTGTATACCCAAGTAATGATGCAACAGCCCCAAATCTTTCATCTTGAAAGTAGCATTCAAATCAGCCTTAAATTCAGCAATATGTCTCTCATTTGGTCTAGTGATCAACAAATCATCGACATAAAGAACCACAATGAGAAGTACATCATCCTCACGCTTTACATACAATGTGCTTTATGTTGGACTGTTACGAAAGCCTTGTTTTACCAAATGAGTGTCAGCTTTCAAATACCAAGCACGAGGAGATTGCTTCAACCCATACAAAGCCTTCTTACATCTGTACACTTTGTCCTCTTGTCCTTTTATGACAAAACCGCGAGGCTGCGTTACATAAACTTCCTCAAATATGTCACCATTCAAGAAAGCAGTAACATTGTCTGATTGATGTACATCCCACCCAAAATGAGCTGCCAATGCACATAGAAAATGCATAGTAGTCATACGACAAGTGGGAGCAAAACTCTCTTTATAATCTATGCCTTTTTGTTGTGCATAACCCTTTGCAACAGGTTGAGACTTATGGCGATCGATCTCACCATCCGGCTTGCGTTTCACCTTGTAAACCCACTTCGTACCAATGGCCTTTTTGCTAGGAGTAAAATCACATAAAGTCCATGTGTCATTTTCTATAAGTGCATCATATTCTGATTGCATGGCAGCCATCCAAATTTTTGAATTCTATGATTCCTCAAAAGACAGAGGATCTGATGCATAAGATGCATGGCGAGAGCCTGAACGAGTACGACTGGACAAAGGTGCATCCAATTTACTGTCAGACAAAGTGTGCACCAGCCATTTTGGCATACCTCTAGCCTGCTCGTTTTCAACCCTTTCCTCATCCAGTACATCATGTACATCTGCATCAGTAATAGGCTGATCTATAACATTTTCAGAAACCCCCATAGGCTCTACATTTGCCTCATTGGAACTTACATTCGTATTTCCACCACTAAAAAGAGGCAACAAAGTGTCATAAATGTCCTGTGAGCTTACAATATTGTCTCTTGTACATGATAGCAAGGGCTGAATAGAATCTTCCACAAACACTACATCCCGTGAAACCAGAATAAGTTTTGTTTGCGGATGATACAACCTGTAACCTTTGCTTTCAGCATTATAACCAAGAAAAATATATTTAACAGCCTTATCATCCAATTTTTTGCGCTGTGTTTATGGCACCAAAGCATATGCCAAACAGCCAAAAACACGCATGTGCTCAATAGAAGGCTTTCTATCATGCCATGCTTCATATGGAGTAATAGATTGCAAAGCTTTCGTAGGACACCTGTTTAGTACATAAGTGGCACACATGATGGCCTCAAGCCAAAAAGAATGCGGCAAAGCTTGACTTTTGACCATACATCGTGCCATTTTCGTAAGTGACCTGTTTTTCCTCTCAGCAACACCATTTTGCTGAGGTGTATAAGGCACTGTACATTGGTGCTTTATCCCATGACTAGCCAGAAATGCATTAAATTCATGAGACATATACTCCCCCCTCGATCAGAACGGAGGGTGCCCATAGTACATTTTGAGACATTTTTAGCCATAGCTAGAAATTGTTTGAAGCACCAAAAACTTCGGACTTCGCTTTAAGCGGAAATACCCATGCATGCCTGGAGTGATCATCAATGAAAGTCACGAAGTAAAGGTAATTGCCCAAGGATGGAGTTTGCATGGGCCCACAAACATCACTATGCACAAGCTGCAACCTGCATGTGGCCCGAAGTGAACCATCCTTTGGAAACTTAGAACGCTGCATCTTACACAAAATACAGCCTTCACAAACATGTTTGACCGGTGCTTCAAGAGGCGGCAAAAAAGCAACCATATCACATTTCGGCAAACACAGCAAACTGACAAAATTCAAATGACCAAAACGTGCATGCCAAAGTTTTGCATCTAAAATAGCCCTTGAATCTGCAACAACATTTGAAAAATTTTGTCCACACTTGTCATACAAAGTGAGCTTATACAGCCCACGACACAAAAGGCCAGATGTAACAATTTCATCACCAAAAGTGAGATCATGAACTGTACATTTGTCATCCACAAATTTGACTACAAGTCCAAGTCTAGCAAGTGCGGATACAGACAAGAGATTCTTCTTGATCCCATGTACATAAAGTGCATCAACAAGTGTGAAAGAACTGCCATTAGCAGCAGTAAGCACAATCTTTCCAACTCCCTGAACCAGATAAGAGGAGTGACTGAATTCCCATGAGGGACAGACTTGAGAGAGGTAAACAATTCACGATGTGAGGTAATGTGCTTTGTAGGACCACTGTTGAAATACCACACATGTGAATCTGCAGCAATTGACAAGCATGCATCATGGACAACAGGATTGTAAGTGCACTCTGTGCTAAAAGACCATTCTGCGTCAACATCAGCAACACAGTCTCCTTTCACAGAAGACTCAACAATTGCTGCATTTGTAGAGGAACCAGCATTTGCAGTGGAGCCACCCTCTTTCTTCTTAGCCTCTTCGGCCTTCAACTTAGGACATGACTTGATCAAGTAATCATTGGATTTACAATAATGGCAATGCATCTTCTTGTTGCCCTTATCACCAGAATTTCCAGATGAAGTGTTGCTAGCAGAAGCATTAGGGACAGAAGTTTTGCCACTCGCAACAAAACCATAAAAAGTGGCTTCATTGCTGTTACCACCCTTTCTTTGAGAAGCAATAAAAGTCTGTTCAATTGCACGTTGCCTAGTCCTGTTTTTTATGGAAAGTGACTCTTGCAACAGCAATGTGCATAATGCATCAAACTTGACAATTTTTGGATTTCCTTGGGTCATAAGTCTCCAAGTACTAGCAAAAGTTTGGTAAGAATCTAGTAAGGCATCAAGAATAGTCTGCCCAAGGGAACTGTCTGAAATGACTTCAGCTACAGAAATAAGTAGCTCATTGATATCCTTGACACAAGCAAGAGAAGTGTCCATATCATCTTCCTCATGCATAATCTTCGGCTCGAGCACTTCATGTAGCAAAGCAATTTTAGCCTCATTGCGGCTTGCATAAAGACCTGCTAGAATATCCCGAGCCTGTTTTGCAGATTTTGCTGAACGAATGTGAGGAACAATGGTGCACTTCATAGACAATGCAATCAATGCATGAGCATGCGCATCCTTAACATCCCAACGAGCTTGTTCTGCCGTAGGCAAAACAACTCTAGCAGCAGCAATCCTTGTAGCAAGACCTGCAACATCCTCAACATCGCCTACATCCTCAGAACTAGGACGTACATCAATGCCCTGCACAATGTTCTAGACACCCTTTGACACAAGAACATGTTGCACCATATAAGCCCACATAAGGTAGTTGTCCCCATCCAACCTGTCCTCAGCAGCAAACATCTTGAACACATTTGTGTTGTTGTTGGCAGCCATGGTAAATGCTGCACCTGATGTGAAAACTGCCCAAAAATAGGGAAAACGGAGCAGGAACAACATGTGCTATATAGAAAAAACCGTAGAAGACTGTAAGGCACCTGTTATGCAGAAAACGACATTGACGGAATTTCTGCACAAAATGACGAAATTGCCTGTGCAAACCTGCCTGTAGTGGAGACGGAGGCCGAAATGAACCCGAATAAAAAATCTGAGCAGACTAAAGCTCTACGAGCTATCCCAAAATATTTTTTGACCTGCGAGAACGCTCACCAAACCTCACTGTAATCGGAGAAAGTGAGCAGGTGTGTGCTGGAGCAGCTGGCGACTAAGCCCGGGAGGACGCAACCTGCTCTGATACCAATTGTTGGAATTAGGGTTGCAGAGAAATGCACACAGCTTGGAGAAGATGAAGGAAGCTCAAGGCACACAATAGAGAGTGTGTTACTTAGTGTTCAATGGAAAGATAGATAGCCCTAGAGTGATGGGCGTATATACAATGCATGGGGGGAAAAACCTCCTAAAGAGGGAGAAAATGCCCCGGCGGTCCTAGTGTGTTCACACACATCACTACCACATGTATATGGTAACAATCAATACATGAGCCTTCGCGTCCTTTACATCCCAACGACCTTGTTATGCCGTAGGAAAAACAACTCTAATAACAGCCATCCTTGCAGCAAGACCTGCAACATCCTCAACATCGCCTACATCCTCAGAACCAGGACGTACATCAATGCCCTGAAAAATGTTCCAGACGCTCTTTGACACAAGAACATGTTGCATCATATAAGCCCACATAGGGTAGTTGTCCCCATCCAACCTGTCCTCAACAGCAAACATCTTGAACACATCTGTGTTGTTGTCAGCCATGGTAAATGGTTCACCTGATGTGAAATTTGCCCGAAAATAGGAGAAATGGAGCGGGAACAACACGTGTTATATAGCACAAACCGTAGAAGACTATGAGGCACCTGTTATGCAAAAAACGGCACTGACAGAAGTTCTACACAAAATGACAAAATAGCCTTTGCAATACTACCTGTAGTGGAAACGGAGGCGGAAACGAGCCCGAAACAAAAATCTGAGCAGACTGAACTCTGCGATCAATTCCGAAATTTTTGTCGACCTGCGAACGCTTGCCAAAGCTCACTGAAATCAGAGAAAGTGAGCAAGTGTGTGCTGGAGCAGCTGGCGACTAAGCCCGGGAGGATGCAACCTACTCTGATACCAATTGTTGGAATTAGGGTTGCAGAGAAACGCACACAGCTTGGAGAAGATGAAGGAAGCTCAAGGCACACAATAGAGAGTGTGTTACTTAGTATGCAATGGAAAGATAGATAGCCCTAGAGTGATGGGCGTATATACAATGCTCAGGGGAAGAAACCTCCTAAAGAGGGAAAAAATGCCCGGGCGGTCCTAGTGTGTTCACACACATCACTACCACATGTATATGGTAATGCTATAGAGCTTGGAGCATTCTGATGGGCTTCAACAAGTTTTCTCATAGCATGGACAATTGTGTTCCAGTCAGACATCATATTGGAGGCACAACCATCTGTTATGGTATCTAGATATTTTTGTGATGTTTCATAGGCAACGAAAGGGGTCAGATAAGGCATGATTTCCTTATCTAGTTTTTGCACAACCATTTTTCCATGCAAACGTTTGTGTTGTAGATGTTGTAGACTGTAGTCTATCTGTTTGCCTGATTTGAACTACCGAGTGCTGGAAGTGCCAACTGGGTCTAAGCTGCACCTTGTCCATGTGCATCCACTGGTGGAGCTTGTTGGGTTTCAGTGGTTTGGTATTGTGTCTTGTTTCTTGAGGTTTGGGCTAGGTCAAAGAGTTTTTTTGCAGAGGCCCCTTGACATGTGGTCTATTCTGTTGGCTTGTTTGGTGTATGTTGTTTCAGTTTAAACTTTGTTAGCAGGGCTAATTCTTCTACTTCTTAGGTGGTTGGCTAGTGTCACTTGTTCCAGCTTCTGATGTCGCCAGATCAGCTTGTGCTATTGTTATTTTACCAATAGTGACAATTGCCAACTCAATCATTCTGGTAGCCATTTCCTATCCTATTTTTGGTTAGTTGAATCTTGTCCAACACCCACATTGGTGCCTGATCAAGTTCTCGTTGCCTTATTCCAGACTTTATCAGCATCAGGGTGGGGTTGGGTGGGATGCAACTTGCCCATTATAAAAATTTCCGGTCATAACATTCTTTAAATACATTTTCGGGCATTACATCCTTTGAATACATTTTCGTTCTGAGCTTTACCTTTGTTGTTTGGTGATAAGGCTACCTAGAAGGAAATTTGCCGGATTGATCTTAGCTTTAGGTCTTTCAATCTTTTCAATAGCATTCCAAAAAGCTTTTCAAAAACAATTGTCGGCTTATTCTTCAGACTAATGGCTTGAACGATGAACTTGTAAACTGGCCCAAATTTTAGAGTTGTGACCGGAACTCCTTGAGCTCCCTTTTTGCATTTCTTGAGGGCTTCAATATCTTTTTTTAGGAATTTGGTTACTTCATTAGAAGTGCATGTCTTGACCTTGTCATGGTATGGAATTTTAAGAATGTGTTGTAGAGCCGGTACTGCGACTTGAATCTCCCGACCATTCATCTCAACAGAGCTTTGTTATGGGTCAAATATGCCTATTACGTGCTTGGCTAGGCCTACGTCAAACTCCATTCTGGCAGACTCCAATACCATCTCTAGGTCCCAGATCTTAAGAAGTTCTCTCTTTTGTTGATGGAACACATATTTCCCTATCTTGGTGTGGAGGGATAAAGACTCAACTAGATGTGTGTGTCACCTGCTCATTAATAGGTTGTGTGGCTTTGTCCATATTCTCTTGCATTATTTTTTTAATGATTTATTTTCTTTAGCCATAGATTTTTCCTCTGTCTTTTTTTGTGAAGATGAAGAAGTTGTTGTGGTAGTAGAAAGAGAAAAACATGATAGCTTCAGAGTGTCGGCTTTATGATGGAAATGTGTAGTATTGGATGGTGGAAAATGTGAAAATGTGGAGCTTGTTGTGTGTGTGGTAGATGATGAAGGTAAAGGAATGTCTGCAGGAGAAGTAAGGCTCACAACAACTTGGGACAATTACAAGCTCTCGAGTATTTTGCATGGTAATCTTTATATGTGCCATGAATGCTCCACGATCTTGCTCTCTTGGTTTTAGGACCATCGTTCGCCACACATCACACATGCATTTGTTCAACCGCCTACTTAGTACTTGGAAAACTTTGCCCTGGGTTAATGATTGCTTAAAACCATTAAGGTTGTCAAACTTTATTAGTGTTGTTCGTGTCCAATTCAGAACTAACACTAAAATTATCAACATGTTGAGATACTGTCTGTCACCTTTCTTGAACTAGCCTGATGTGGAATAAATTCAAATATTCACTTTCTCATTATGAGGGGTCTTTTGGTTCTTGAGTCTACTATAATTTTTTCTGATGTAGCATAATATAGCTTGATCTTGGCCCCAATGTAGACTCCAAGAAACAATATTCCAGACAAGTCTCTTAGTCTGACTGTTCCATTAGAGAATACCCAATCAACTTCATATGGCCTTGACCATGCTATTTTCAGGTTAGGCTTCTTTGGTCCTAGTTTTGACTGATACAACAACACTAGATTATCCCTCTGGAATTCTCTGACCTTGATCTCACTATCATGCTAGTGCTTCATCCTTTGTTGGATCACTTCTTGTTCTAACATGTCTGTTTTTCTGATCTCATCCAAGTGTAAAAGTTCAACCAACCTTCGTTTTGGATTATGGTTAACCATGTTCAACTACCAGTCTCACACTAGGGATGGTAAACTCCATTGGAACTACTGCCTCTATTCCATACACCATTCTAAGAGGTGTCATGCTAGTAGTAACCTTGTAGGCAGTCAGATAAGCCCATAACATTGTTGGAGAGGGGGAAAGGGGAACACACCCAACACACAACACAATGCCTCACTATACCCCAGGGTATACACAATGCCCAAATCCACTAGAGTTCACCTTCAAAACTCGACACTACCCGCAAGCAAATGACTGCCTGCACACGACCATATGCACACATGCTTTGCAACGCACCAGACGGACCTGATCACTCCACTCTGCTCAATTCACAGCCTTCCACAACCACATATCCTCTCTCTATCTCTCTGCACAACAAACCTCGAGGGGGCACACACGTCGACACACACCCGGAAACACATGCACACAAGCAGAGAAGAGAAGGGGGAATGACACCCAGAGACAGCAATGAATGTCCTTCTTGCATATACAACCATATACAATCAATCCGAAGCCCCTACCGGCACAAACCTTGGCAAAAAAACAATGGCCTAGAAGCCTACACAGGCAAAAAGCTACCTTGTCCAAAAGCATCATGGCAAAAAGCTCCCAAAAAAATAACGTGTATATCTTTTTATAGGGGGAACTAAACCCAAAAAAAGAAAGAAAGGTGAGCTCTCTAGCTCATTCAGTCCTCTTCGAGCTTCATTTAGAATTGTCTTTGCATTGCTAGCACTTGGCATGCTTCCTTTTTGGCAACTCTTGCATGGTGCACATCTCTTGTCCTACCCTTTGTCTGCCAGCACATCCCTTGCACTTGCCTCTTGGGCCTTTGAACTCCCTCTCTCTCTCTCTCTCTGTGTGTGTGTGTGTGTGTGTGTGTGTGTGTGTGTGTGTGTGTGTGTGTGTGTCTCTCTCTCTCTCTCACTTGACTGGCCTTGTGGTGGGATAGGCCCCTTGGCCGGCTTTGAACATCCTTGAACTACTTTCTCTCTCTTTGGCTCACTTCATGTTGCTGCAGGACCCCTCCCTACACGAGCACTAGCGACATCGCTAGTTGGGGGGGGGGGGGGGGGGGGTTTGCTATCAAAAGAAGGGGGTGCCTTTTGAGGCGCGGGAAACGGATCCAGCTGGCTGGGCTGCCACATCACTTCAGCACACCACCCACGAGTGCCCACGAGCACCACTGACTGCGCAAGCATGGCACCGCCTGAGTCATGATAACTGGGCCACCGCCCCTGCAGAGCTGCACGCCACTACACACAGCACACCACTGGGCACGCCATTGCCAAGGCAAGGAAGCCATCACTTCACAGCTCGACATGAGACAAGGGCTCATGCCCCAACCCATACACCGTGGACTTTTCTCCCGAGTCCGTGCATGTGGGACATATTGCCCGCCCCGTGGCGGCTTCTAGGCATTCAAGCTTCCAAGTCTTCAAAAAATCTCAAAATACATTTTATAAAGCTACCCAGAGAATCCAACTCTTCTCCTACCTGCGCATTATCACCAAGTGATCCGATTGTTGAGCCAAAAAACCCAACCGCAAGCTCACTATGCCAAATTGAAAATGCTAGGCTCTTGCCACACTTCAAGACTCCCCCAGACCCCAAACCAAGGTCACAAAAGTGAGAACTTTCATCTGTAGTCCATCACGAACAATTGCCACCACCCACCCGATCTTCCAACTGCGATATCTTTTCACTCCGAACTCCATTTGACAAGCAGTCAACTCTTGCTAGCTCCATACATTGCATAGCACCTTCTTGAACTCTATCGCAACCCAAAAAACACCACATGGCATGACTCCCCATGTGGTTAGGTGGGCACCAACCTAGCACCTGACAAAACTTCAACTGGCCATAAATTGCAATCCGTAGCTCTGATCTGCGATCTGAAAAGGTGAGTATGCTCCATAAACCAAGTTCTACACGTCCATACACTGACATCCACTTGGGCCACCTGTCCCCAGTTGCCTTTTCTGACAAGAATCTGCAACACACCACACCTTCAAACTTCAATAACTTGGGCTCGATAGCTCGGTTTAATGAGCCGTGTGGACCTGCTCCTTTAGCACTTCAAGCTCTACATTCCTCAACCCAAAGACTGCACCTTACACCACCTTCATCTGCTCCTCAAATTAGCCTCTTTTGGAGCCTTTCTTGACCTATAAACCGCATCAGCCATACGTATCCATTGCTACCTATCTGCCCATGACCTTTCTAGCTGCTCTAGCCCTTTGCCATGCTTCTGGTAGCTTGCACATACCTACCCATGCCATCTTCTATGGTCGGCCAACTGTGGCTGCACCATCATTGTCCACCCCCTAGTTGAGCATTCATGCTCAACCAAAAAAGAGCATTATTCCATTTCTAACTACAAAACCTGGCACACACTATGAGAAAATCAAAACCATATTTACACAATTTTACTGCAACCTACTGCCAAACCTTCAAGTGGGTTGCCCCACCCCCTGCATCACATAGCTCTTGCTTGGATCAAACACCTGCCATTGGTGTCTTCCACCCATCTGTAACACCTCGTCATAGTGCCGTACCCCATCACATAGCCCATCAAGTACATAAGCCGCCCATAACCTGGCTTCAACACTCCAAGCATCCTTGTGAAAACTTTCTACTCCATACCAAGCAGCACTAAGCATATCTTCAAAAAAACATGTACCTGCTGACAACGAGCTCGAACACATATCTTACCCTCCCTCCCAACTAAGCAAAGTGGAGACATCAACCGTAGACCCTTGCATCTGTTGAACCAACCACCACATAGTTGTATCTACCATCATATTCATTAACCATAGCTCACATACCTTCAGTGGAAGAAAAGCCACTGTCTGGGATTCTCCTTTTTTCACCACTGGATATGTCTGCTGCATCAGAATCTCCACTATCTTTGTCAACACAACCTCCTCTTTGGCCACACACTAGATTCCAGCATCATCAAGCCCTTCCTCGTCAACCGGCCCTTCAAGGTCGATCAACACCACCTGCTCTTCAATCACCTCTTCTATCGTTGCATCATGCTCCGCCAAGGAAAAGAGAAACTCGTTTCCTACTGCATCAACCTTGACTTCTTCCATAGGCCCGACTGCTGCATTTCTTCTGGCAAAACTCTGCACCTGTTGCACCACCATGGGACATTTCATTGCCATTTTCATTAGCATGGCCACTAGCATGGCACCACACACCATCTATACCTACATATCATCAGTTGTAGGCCTAGACAACTCCACTTGGTCTTGATCACACATCGGCTTGCTCTGTTTCCTGCTCTTCTTGAACATGGGCTACTACCATATCATCAAACACATAATAAGGCAGCTTTACCTTTACTAGCTCAGGTTTGTCAGACTCCATTTCCTCACCATAGGATGTGGACTCATTCGCTCTATTCTCCTCGCTTGTCTTCCAGCTACTCCAGGTTGTATCTTCATCATCACCAAAATCATATATCAATTCTGTATCAGCGTCTTCATCGGCTTGTTGATTCCCAAAAGCTTGACCATCACCATGACTTTGCTCACTTTCTCCATCAGCTTCTGAACCCTCGGAATTTGCAACCTGATTGCACTTTGCTACCTTTTCTTGCAAACTTTCCATAAGAGCAGGCTTTACCTCTTCAATCTGCATTAGAACCTCAACATGTGCTACTGCTTTTGTTTCTTGGTTCACCTTGACATGGAACTTCTTCTCGTTGACAAGCTCATCCACCCTCGGCACATGCACATCACAAATAGGAAATCTCAAAGGAACATAGCCAAGAGTAGGCCTTACCTCCACAGGCTCTGCACTTCGAATAGTTGAGGTTGCCTTCGATTGTACCAAAGAACACTTCACTACCTCTACAATAGCCACATAATCTACCGGCTTCAACACACCCAACTCCAGTGTTAGCGGCTGGACACACTCAAAGGAGGATGATTGCCCGACGAGATACTAATTTCCTTTGTAATCATTCCTTAATTGAGAAGAAATCGTCATTTCACCTTTGTAAATAGTGGGGCTTGCAGAAGCTTCCAAATAGTATCTCATTTTTGACATTTAGACTGAGTAAATGGTTAAATTGGAACATTAGGGTTTGAGATTGTAAGGTATTTATACCACTTTTGATCTTGATGCAAAAAACCTTTTGTCATTTTTATAAGTTTTGTCTATGTGAGTTGAGCGTACTCTGTGTACGAGAGAGAGTGAGAGTTTATCTTGACACTACGCGCGCACTGGTGGTCGAAATCAAGTGCGGAGAAGTGCAGCGTGGTGCCCCAGAAGAGAGCTACGCGCCAACACCTACATCTTGGTTTTGCGAGATCGACCCACGAGCTATATTTGGTGATTCGGTGAGCATACGTTGTCCGTTTTTACATTTCAGCATATCCATGCATTCGCAATGAGTAGAGCTACACATTAGGCACTTTAGTTTTCAGAAACGACCACCTGATGCACCGGGTGTTTAGGGTTGGGGTTTTGAGTCACGGACCTTAGGGAGAGCAACCTATTGGTGTTAATAGGATTTCCCTCAAGTTCCGTAGAGTTTTGAGAACGTTTGATGGGTATTTGGCTCTTGAAAGCGTTGTAGGAAATCTCCTCTTGTGTACTCTTGAAGGCTGTAACTTAGACATTGGGTAGAGACCTCTGTAGGAAGTAGTCAATAGTCGATCGAGTGTAGGTTGACACCCTATGCTTGCTTCCACGTGCCTGCGGGTCGAGCTTCGTCCTTAGATGACAAATCTTGTTAGGTGAGTTCTCACTGTGCTAACGTCTGTCGCGGCGTATCCACCAACATTGGCGCCGTTGCCGGGGACAAAAACCCTAGGTAGGTGACTGAGACTAGTCCTAGAGGATAGGGATTCTCTGGCTTGCCAGAGTCTTATTTTACATTTAGATAGGATCAGAGGGTGGGGGACTCTCTAGGTCTTAGGAGAAGTCTACGGAGCATGTGTCTGGTCTAGATCCTTTGACTTAGGTAGTATTAGGTAGGAGAGTAGGAGTTGGAGTGGTAAAGGCGGTGAAAGGATACGTTGAGAGTCCGAGGAGGCAAGGAAGCAACTGAGACACCAAAATCACCATCTCACATGATGAGTAGGAGTAGGGTAAGTAGGAAATCATGATTTATGACCTAGAGCACTTCATGCATGTTATATTTGCTGTTAGGCTCATCAAAGACCTGTAAAAGATGGAAAAGAGTGTTTAGAAGCTGAATTGAAGTTCAAAAGTTCTGTGAGTATTTCTGAGAGAGCTGCAGAGCATAGGGAGCACTTCTGTCAGAAAAAATTTAAATTTAAGACAGTAGACATCCTACGCGTAGCATGTCTCCAGGGGAATTTTAGCAGGGAATTTGGGGAAGCTGAGGTCACTTGTGTGTTCAGAGGGGGGGTTTCACACTAGTAACATATAGACTCGAGTTTTTTTCATTATTGGATTGCCCAAAAGCTAAAAGGCGGACTCAGAAAATGTAAAAGTTCAAAAAAGGTTTAAATTGAGAGAAATTTGCATATTTTTGCACTTGTAAGGCATATTGGCACTTTCTGGAAGAATAGGGAAGGCAAAGTAGCACTTTAGTCTGAGAAAAGGAGCAGTAGACATCCTACACGTAGGATGTCTACAACGTGTTTTGGTGAGAGTTTTGAAAATCTGAGTTAACCAGTGCGTTATGGTAGCAATTACCCTATTTTCACCTGGAAGGGGGAACTTGACCATATCTTGACAGGATAAGGCCCAGGATAAGGCCAAAAGACGGAAATTGCCAGACATCTTACGCAAATTGGGCCCAAGGCATTATTTTAAGACCAAAACCATAGGATGTATTCATGAGCATGATCTACATGATTTATTGAGTACATGAGAAAGGTTTCATCTCAATTGGGTGAGAAAATTGGGTTTTAAGCAGACTTTAGCATTTTTGACTGAAAAAGGCTAGAATAGCTAAAGTTGGGGTCTTCTGAAATCCAAACCAAAATCTAAGCATATCATTGGGTTGCTGACATCAAGGGGAAGCTGTGACTCATGTTTGGAGTGAAACAGAGCACTTAGACATCCTACACGTAGGATGTGTTAACAATGATTTAGCACTCCAAATCCAATTGTGAGCATACCAGAGTGATCAACACCTTAAGAGGGGTCTGTGGTTTGAATTTGGAGCAGGTAGACATGCTGCATGTAGTATGTTTAAGGCATGATAATTGAAGTCAAAATCTGACTCTAGACAAAGCAGGGTGTTGTATAGCCTTAGGCAAGCCTCCTAGTCAATTTTGGTCCAAATAGTTTATTTGACTAGTCAGATCAACATCAGGCAGCTGGAACAGATTTTTGATCAATTGGCCAGCTTGAAGGTGTCCAAATCAAAAAGTGATAACAACTATGGACTCATCACATCAAGTGGAATATATAGTGCAAATTTTAGCCAAAACAGAGCAGGTAGACATACTACACGTAGGATGTCTACAGGGTCTTATTGAAGTCAAAATCTGTTTGTGGACATAGGGTGATGTTCCAATTGACTTAAGAGTTCCAGAACTTCTTTCAGAAGTGAAATTGGACCTTGTTTGACCTTTTGACAGAGCAAAGACGGAATTAAGACTTTACCTCTGGACTGAAAAACACTCGGGTAAAGTACAGTTCCAAATTTGCCGACCTAATCAAGAACATTTGAAGTGTATAGAGTACAGTAGTGGTTGAGGTTAACCCTCCAGTTATACCAATCATTAATAAGAACACCTCTAGCGGTTAAATGCTTTGATTAGATTGCCGAAATTAAACACTTGTGTACAGGTATATTCAACGGCAAGGCAAGAAGTTGTGCGGAAACTGATCCCTTGCCAGGTGAGTGGTTGGATTTGTGATAAATTGCATTGCTAAGTTTGATGAATTTAAGATCAGGAAGACACATTCCTAGAGACCAAAAAGTGGTAGGTGATCAGGGTAGCTTAGTGTCCACTGAGGAGAGTGTAACTCAGGCAAGGCTAGATCCATTAGCATTGATCATTGAGAAGGGTAGTGATACTTACACTTCATCAGATAAGTCCTTCTTCATGATGGGTAGTCAACAGCCAGGAGGTTTCTCCGGTGAAGGACCAATGCTAGGAGGAAGTACCTCCCGAAACCCTTTGAACGATGCCAAGTTCACTATAATCTTCTTAGAAGGAACAAACTCTAGGGGAGCCCTAGTTTAAACTAACTATCGGGGACGCAAGTGTATTTTTATAGAAGAAAGACCTTTTCAGAGACTGAAGATAATTCGAGTCTATGATGATGGAGATAGACTCCGAGACAAAAAGGGGAACCACTATTTGATAGTTAGTAACCCTGAGGATTACAACAGATATGGAGATAATGTGGCAAAAGGAAAAATGGTCTTAGAGGGTCAAGAGCCACCTCCAAAAATTGATCGACCTGGAGCTCTTTTTATGTATGATAAAAAAACAACTAGGGTCTCTAACTATAATGAGAATGTGGGAATTTAAAAGCATGAGAGCGAGGGAGTAGTCTCTTATTTTCGATGCAAAGAACCCTACCCAAATGAATTCAGCAAAGGCAAGGTTCTTTACTTATTCTCTTATAAAGTTTCTATGAGGAAGGATATCATTTTTGTTGACAGGTACGAGCAAGAATACAAACGAATTCTCCCAGAGAATGTAGAAAAGGCAACAGTTCCAGAAACATCAACATATGCCCCCGAAGAATTACCAAGGTCCACCTATACCCCTAACAAGTCAACAAATCCATTTTCAGAAGAGTACGAGACAACATCACATTCTAACCGGCAACAGACGTTCAACTACCAGAACCAACAAGCAACCCAGCCATCATTGTAGGCATGGCTTCAACAAAGTGGGACATTAGAACAAGACCGAAACAGAGATGGTTATCCAACCGCAAGAGGGTTAAGAGATTTACAAGAACCACCACTCTATTCACGATATCAAGGCGAGGGTAAGCCAAAAACTCAAGAGTCGACAGAGCCTTGAAGACAACCCATAGAACGCGTTCGAAGAGATGAACCACCTCTTGCAATAACCATAAAAAATCATGGCTTAGGGGCACCTCTGGGAGAGGAACCCTCCCACTACCAAAGGCTAGAGGAGGTATATCGAGTAGGACGAGGAGAACCAATGATGAGATTTGTCGACCATCGTAGAATGAGACCTTCCTAGGTACAAAAATGGGTAAACAAGAAATACACGAGAAACAGAGATCTTAAGGATCATGTAGTAGTCTTTGTGCGTGTAATTAGAGCTGAAGAAGTTTTGGACTTCCCTACTCAATTTGCAGGGTTTGGAATTGCCCTAGAAGAGGATGCCGCTACTTGGTTTGACTCTGTGGAGCGTAGAGATTTCGAGTCTATGGAGAAGGTTTTTGACTATTTTATTGAGGAATTCTCAGAAAGGGGGATAGCTCATAATCTCACAAATCCCAAAATTCAAATAGAAAGAAGGGGAATCTGTGCAAAAAGCATCCCTACGACTAAAAAGATATGTGAAGTTCTGCCCTGTGGAAGAACTGCCAACTCTGTCCAGACTTATGCTTATATTTATTCAAGGACGAAGGAACGCAGATCTCCAGAAGGACTTACATATGAAGAGGAGAACAACGTTAAATGAGTTAACTAAGGAGGCTCTTTACCTTGTAGACAATTGTGCGGTCTACAAGGAGGGTGAATTCAAGGATCTTGATGACGATTCATCCTCACAAACAAAGTGGAAGCAAGTCTGCTAAGACAACACCAAAAGGAGAAGTAGCTGTAAGCCAGGAGCAGCTTGTGGAGGAAGTGCTAAAAAAATAATAATATGTATGCCAAGCCTCAGGCTAAGCAGCCGAAGTGGTGTGCTATTGAATAAAAATGGACAAACCATGTGATGGAGGAATGTTATTATAACAAGGGATATGTGAGAGAGCGACCATATGCTCCCCAAGCTCATGTAGCATCTCCTCAACTTCCACCGATGCATAGGTATCAAGCAGGCAACCTACCAGGACCTGTAGGTGTTGAAAGACCAGAACCAGTATTGGGGCAACAACAACCCCTACCAGGATTACGACCGGTCGACATAAGATACACACCAACGGTAAAAGAACCAGAAGAGAAGGCTTTGGTACCTATGCATGCATATTACGAAGATTCCAATGGATATGCAGCAAATCCTTTCTATTATCCACTGGAAGAACCCCCAACGTCAGAACCTTGGAGCATGATTGGAAGTACAGGACCACCAACAGATGCACACGCAGCAGGAGAAGGAAGATACAACTTGGATGAATGAACACTGTTGTCCATAGCCAACGGGAGGCGTGGGTGGGCAGAGGCATGCATACCAACAAAGAGGAGCTCAAGGAGCACCTCAACAGCCTAAGGGACCATGCTACAAGTGTGGCGGAGACCATTTGGCTAAGAGACTGTCCTCATGATGAAATCATTAGAGTCAATGCGTATTGCACCAAGTGTGGAATTACTCACTTGATTCCTGATTGCCCTAAGAACCTGATCAAAGGAGAAAAAAATACTCTGAACATGCTAGAAGTAGTGCCTTCCAGTGGAGGGTCAAAAAACGAGACAGTAATACCTATTCAGGCAGTGACATGAGCCCAAGCTCAAAGAATGACAAACGAACCCATAATTGAAGAGCCAAAGACTGATGCCCCAAGTGCAGAAATGAAAAATCAGAGAAGCACTTTGAAAGCTAGAAAGGCGCATATGAAAGCCAGGAGAGAACGAGAGCAAACGGCTCTATCCGAGGAGTTAAAACACACGAAGGATAGATTAGAGGGGTTAGAGGATCTAACTAGTTTATGCTCACACACTGCGGAAACAATAGGGCCCAAGGAAGTAAAGGTACCCCGAAGTGCAGGATCAAGAGGATCAGTACTGGTAGAAAAAGTAAATGAGCAGTTGGACGCACTTTTAAAAGCATACGAAGCCAGACTAAAAAACAACCAAACCCAAGAGCAAAGATGGATGACTTATCCATATGCAGAAATAGAAAAATAGAGGTTGGAAATGTGTCGAAAGATGATTGAAACAACCCCGTCCTTGATAGAAAATCCGCTTGGTAAACCTGCAAATTGGCACAAGGTACTAGCTCCAACCCCTATCAAAGCAACTCTAGAGAAACAAGAGAGACTCACGACTGCCTCTGAGTCTAGAAGAGAACCTATCATAGTGCCAAATACAACAGATGAGACAATTGATGGTTTCCAGCCTAAAACATTGGTAGAAATGGTTAAGGATTGTAACAGTCTAGATGACCTGTGGAAACAAATCCGGGAAGCAAATGAAGGTAACAGGGTGAACCACCAAATAAATAGCACGAGAAAGGAGGAAAATGAGATCTTACCTCCCATTGAAGAGTTTGAGGCAAGATCACAAATGAACTTTGATATGCATTCACAAGGGGGAGACCAAGGTTCAATTAGTTCGGGGCACAACCAACCAGACTCGCTAAAAACTCTACTCTCTTACCTAGGGGAGTATGAAGCTAAGTCTGAGGTGAGAGCAATCCTATCTCAAAGAATTTCTTCCAACAGAGTGATGGATTCACAAGGGTTGATTGAGTTATTGTCCACCCCTGTGGCATGCACAATCACGTTAGCCGAACTTCTGAGGATACGACAACCACCGTAGGAAAATGCTTCGAAAAATTTGGAGTAAAAGACCCTACCTTGAAGCTTCAAGAAGGGATCAGAGAATTGGACAAGCCTCAACTAAACACTCGGCCAGTACCTTTAAACAAGGTTGGAGAGTATTACGAGGGAGAAGATGGAAATACCACACTACCAGTAGAATTCCAGGGAGTAGTTTCCAAAGCTATTCTTGACAATGGAGTGGGAGTCACTATCGCCACCAAAGAAATCTAGAAAAAATGGGAAAAACCGGCTTTGAGAGCTACCAGAATGAAATTGCAATTGGGAGATGGGTTCATGGAAAAGCCTCTAGGACTTTTAGAAAAAGTAATTGTCACCTCTTGAGGAATCGAGTATGAACATACATTTGCAATAGTTGATTTCGACAAAAAGAAAAATTACGAGATCATCTTGGGCAGACCATTCATGAGACAATTAAAGATGGTCCAGGATTGGGGTTACGACTACATATACCTTAGACGTGGGGAGACTACAACCAAAATATACCTAAAAGACCATAGTTACAAGGATGTGAACCAAACACCAGTGGAAGAGCTACATTGGTAGGGTCCGAACTCCCAGCATGGTTAGGGCAGAAAAAAGAGCTATGGATGTGCGGAGCTTCACATTGTGGGAGCTTAAAAAGAGAGGAATGCATCTTAGAAAGAGCTATTGAGGACAAGGATTACAATATGGAACCTTTTTTCGAAGATGCCTTAGAACCTTTGGAATGGAACACATACTAGCAACATTGGATGTCTGTATCATTACAGATAGCCCAACGAAAAAATTTTGCAATAAGGATGGCTATGATGTGCTACCCTATTACATGGTAAGCCTTATACCAGCAGGATATGAGAATGTAGACTCACCAGAACAAGAAGAGTTTTATGACTCCTCTGAGCATCTGGAATTAAGTAACGATGCAGATAACAAGTGTTCAGACAGCTCGAGCGAGCATGGGGAGACAACCGCGAATACCAAGTTTTATGATTTTGCAAATCAACACCCTAGACGCCAAGAACGCTATAGAAAAAAAAGAGCAGAAAACAAAATTAGAGAATCTGATGCCCAAGATAAAATATAAAACTCACTATCTAATGCTTGTCAAGGCAGAGGATTGTGTAAAAGACCAAATATCAGGAAGATTCACAAGAGTTCAAAGGGAAAGGACACATGAGGAAATAAAACAAGCACGGAAGACTAAAACAAAAACAAAATCAAGAAAATCTCAACAATCAAAAGAGGAAAAGACAAAAGATCCAGAGTGGACCAAAATAGAGCGTAAAAAGAAATACTAAGAACTAAAATGGTCGTTACGAGAGGTATGAACTACCGAGGGAGAAAGTGACGGAAAGAAAGATTCAGAAAAAGGAAACATGAATGTACCATCCCACTATAAAAAATTTCACCATCCAGGATAGAAAAATCATAATGACACCACCAATAAGGGAAAGAATAAACCAGGAATCTTACGATGGGCCGGAAAATGCAAAACGGATAGACCTCGCTGCGCCAGGCGAAGAGCCTCAGCCTGTCTATATAGCAACTGATTTAGAGCGTGAAGAAGAAGAAAGGCTAACACAACTTCTCAAGACATTTAAAGATGTGTTTGCATGGTCCTACAAAGACCTCAAAGGAGTCGATCCCTCGATATGCCAACATACAATTTCTTTGAAATCAGATGCCAAACCTAGCAAACAGCGTCCTCACACATATAACGACACATTCGCTAAACGAATCAAAGAGGAGATTGACAAGCTGATGGATGCTGAATTCATCTATGAAATCAAGCATACAGATTGGGTGTCACCCATTGTGGCTGTCCCCAAAAAGAACGAAAAGCTGCATGTGTGTGAACCTAAAAAAAGTGAACGCAGCCACAATAAGGGATAATTATCCCTTGCCTATCACATAACATATGCTTGAGAGGGTGGCTGGAAAACGGGCTTATTCCTTTTTAGATGGGTTTTCAAGGTATAACCAATTGGCAATTGCAATAGAGGATCAACAAAAAACAGCATTTGCCACATAGTGGGGAATATATGCGTATAGAGTTATGCCTTTTGGCCTAACTAATGCCCCAACTACCTTCCAAAGGTTAATGACTCATGCGTTCAAAGAATACCTGAGAATATTCTTAGAAATATATATGGATGATCTCTGTGTCCACTCTCTATTGACCATTTACAAAAGGTATTTGAGAAGTGCAGAACATATCGAATCTGTCTCAACCTGGAAAAGTGCAGTTTTATGGTAAGGCAAGGCCGCATCTTAGGACATATTGTCTCAAGAAATGGCATAACCACTGACCTAGAAAAAATTAGAGTCATAGAAGACTTGCCCAGGCCTACTAATGCCAAACAAGTACAATCCTTCATAGGACACTGTGGATATTATCGAAGATTCATATATATATATATATATATATATGCGGTCATTGCACAACCTCTATATCGCTTATTAGTCAGTTTTGACTGGACTGAGGAGTGTGAAACTTCATTCCAAAAGCTTAAGGAAAACCTTGTATTAGCACCTGTACTTAAAGCACGAGATTGGAAAAAGATATTCCACGTTCACATTGATGCCTCTGCATACGCAATTGGGAGTATTCTGGCTCAACTTGGAAGGAACAATGGATTTCCTAGTTTATTATGCGAGCCGACAGCTAAATAGTGCAGAAAAGAACTACACCACCACTAAAAGAGAGGGATTAGGAATGATTTATGCCGTAAAGAAATTTCGGCATTACTTGCTCGCAAACAAATTTGTGTTCTTCACAGATCATCAAGCTCTTTTGTATCTAGTAAATAAACCATGCAATTCTGGGAGAATTGTACGCTGGTTTATTATATTGCTAGAGTTTGACTTCACCGTGGCAATAAAAAAGGGTAAAACTCATCTACGGGCGGATCATCTTTCAAGGCTACAAAACTGGAAAGCTCCTGAAGGAGTAGATGATGACATACCTGATGCTTATCTTTTCAATCTTGAAATGATACCCAAATGGTCTCAGGAAATTGTTAGCATTCTTTCCTTTGGAGGTAGATTTGATAACAAGGAAGACAGATCCAAACAACAAACATTTCGACAAACAAATTTTTTTTAGTTGATTCCAGGACGACTGTACCATCTAGGCTCGCACCAAATTCTACGATTATGTATAAATCTAGAGGAATTCGAGTGTTATCTTGAAGAAGCACACATCCAAGATTGTGCATTTCATTGTTCAACACTGAAAACACACCAAAGATTGAAACACTTAGGAGTTTATTGGCCAACTATGTATGCTGACACACATGCTTATGTTAACAATTGTATCAGGCAACATTGTTTCAGGTAACCATTGCACCTACATGGATTCAATATATCATTGATTTCTTAACAACAAGGACATTTCCTAAAAACATAACAGGTGAAAGCGTGGTTTGGTGGTACAAAAAAAGGACCTATTTTACTTCTACCAATGAAAAAGTGGGGACTGGTAAATTTTTTGTAGTTTATGTCAAAACTTTTTGGACCTTTTGTTTTTAGATTCTTCTTCTGAAGATCTATCCACTGATATATAGTATGATAGGTAGTTTTTAATGTGACATGTAAAAATTGTAACTCAAAGATTTGTCAAAGGTGCTGTCAAGGACAATCCTTTTTGTACCACCAAAGCGTGCTTTTAGCCTAACAAAAGCGCGAAAAGGGGCTATAGAGTTGGAGGCTGGAGACTTTAATTTAATTGGAAATCAAATCTACAAGAGAGGAAAGGACAATCAACTTAGAATCTGTGCAAGTGAAAGTGAATACCTGTTGATTCTAGAACACGCACATGGAGGAATAAGTGGAGGCCATTTTTCAGGCGCGATAAGATGACAAAAATTGTCTTAACCGCACGAATATGGTGGCCAACATTGCACATGGATGCTGAGGAGTTTGTAAAGCATTGTGACACATGTCAGCGCACTAAGGTGCCAATAAAGAGAGATGAGATGCCACTACGGCCAATGATGGGAGCACAGGCATTTTCAAAATGAGGAGTTGATTTTGTGGGGCCTATTTCACCCCCTGCATATCGCACGCATACCCAATATATCATTGTGGCTACGGACTATCTCACAAAATGAACGGAAGCCAAAGCAACACAAAAAGCAGACGCAAGAACCACTGCACAATTTTTGTATGAGAATATCTTTGTATGATACGAATTACCAATAGAAATTGTCAGTGATCGAGGAGCACATTTTCTTAATGAAGACATTGAATACCTGTTAGAGGAATTCATGGTCATACATAGAAAATCTACTCCATCTCATCCACAGGCAAATGGACAAGCCGAGGCCACAAATAAAACCCTATGCATTGTTTTGACTAAAATTGTATCAGAGTCAAGGACAGACTGGGCTCAACAATTACACTCAACACTATGGGTATACAAGGTAGCTTACAAAACATCAATCGGAACAACACCGTACAACATGGTGTTTGGTCTAAATGCTATATTACCCATAGAGTTTTTAGTTCCAACTCTATGAGTAGCGAAACACTTAGAATGGACAAGCCATGAGCTCTCTTCAAGAATAGATGATCTTGAAAAGCTAGATTAACTTCGATTGAGAGCTGTAGCTTCGATCTATGCAAAAAAGAGAGTACAGAAAGAGTTTTTTGACAAGCATGTGCGTACGAAAGAGTTCAAAACAGGTGATTATGTACTTGTTTATACTTTGAAGCAACATGGCAAGAAACTTAAAAAGCGAGGGATGGGACCCTTTGTAATTAGTGACTTATCACAAAGTGGAGCTGTCAAACTTGCTACATTGGCAGGAGAAGAAATGCCAAATTGGATTAGTGGGTGTCGATTAAAAAAGTATCATTTACCACTAACACAGGATATTCTTCAACAAATCCATCAAGAAAAACAACGGAGAAAGGAGAAACAGAGGGTAGGAGAAGAAGCACAAGCAGAAGCAAAAGAATGCATTGCAAAAAGAAGTCTTCTACGATGACAACAACAAAGTGGATCACCGTTGCGAATAAATGCTATTCAATTAACAAATTTTGGTGAAGGCACAGTGGAACCAATAATTGCAGTCAAAGTGGGTAGCAATCAAGTTGAATCGTCGGCATTGCTTGATTTCGGAGCTCAAGCAAATCTGATCTCTTACAAATTATATAAACAACTCAAGCTCGAAGATCAACTACATCCTACTCAATAAATGCTGGAAAGTAGTACATCACATTCGCTAGGAACATTGGGCTAGACAATATTGCATGTACAAATACATCAATATGTTTACCCCCACAAGTTTTATGTGGTTGAGGATGCGAGCACACTACACCCCATGTTGTTGAGACAACCTTGGCAGAAAGAGTATAATGTGCAGATAGATTGGAATTCGGATACAGTCAAAATTCAGCATGCACAAGAACAACAGGTGGTAGCCTTTGCTCAGCCAACCCGGAAGAACGAGATAAGAGAACTACCATCACTGGATGAAGAACAAAAAGGATGGGTGCCAATAAAGCACAACACGATACCCATGGAGAACAACCAAGGAGCTGCCAGCCATGTTCACTACAAAAATAAGACAACACAGACCACAGTGAATAGATCAAGGTTAGCAACACGCGAAAAACAAGTATGGGTACGGAAGGATAGAGGCGACCTGGCATACAAACCACAATACAACAGCAGAAGTCAACAGAAGAACACAGTTAAATCAACAACCAAGGGAATAAAAAAGATATGGATCCCGAAGAGAATGCTCAGTAACCACTTAAATGCAACACGCATTTGGATCCCCAAACCAAAGCAACAGGAACTCCCTTCAGTACAAGCAACACCAGTAGCTAGACACTCACTACATATGAAACTGGCAAACCGATCTATGTGGGTGCCGATCAGAAGAACAACAACGACGACCAAGGACGAGGCAATCAACCTACAAAAGCCTCCACGACAAAACTCCAAAGGTCAATTAATAGAGAACAAGATTATAGCTACAACGGACATGACACTTCCATCCACGAAAACAACCACGGCCATATCGACAGTAGCGGCAACCCAAGCAACTTTTGCAAAGAAAAACAATCAAACAACGAGCTGTAGAGCTATAACTTTTACTTGCAAAGAAAATCCACCAACCAAATCAACAAACAACAGGAAACCTCGACGTCGAATGCCAATAAGCATCTTGCTTATTCCCTCCTCTCGCACAACATTAAATTTTCCATGCATTGCCTAAGAATGCATCAGATAGGGCCACATTACAAGGCAACGCATTAGCACAATTTTAACCCATGCACTGCACATATCCCAAGGTGATACATTGGCATCCGGGAGGACTCCGACTAGGGGGGGGGAGGCATTCTCAATGCAGACCCAATGAAGGTGAAAAGAGGAAAAAAGGGCATGTTTTTCGACTATTTTGAAGGGTTTTTGTTTGATTGCAAAATTTTCTGGACTAACCTAAGTACATATGCCCTTATACAACACAAATCTACAAGTATATGGGACCAAATGCCAAATTAGGCCTCTAGGTGTGTGTATATATGTAAAAATAGTCATTTTTTGAGCAAAATATTGGTAAAACAGAGAAATCCAGCCATAAAAATTGCATGTGAGTGTACATAGTGTTTTATGGTGATGTTGTTGAGTTATTGTGATTTTTGGGGATTTTTTGGGTTTATTTTGCTATTTTCTTTTTAATTATTGACATAAAAACTTCAAAAATACAAAAAGCAGGTGAAATACGATCGTAATGAAAAACAAAAAATATGGGGATAATCCGTGACTATAGGACAACCTATGGTACAATGGCTGTGCAATTATGTGAATGGAGAGGGAGGCGTGTTTTGGCCAGATTTTGACTGAAACATCAAATTTCTCGGAAATTGGACAAACGGAGTCTAAATTAGGAACTTTTTGAGCTTAAACCGCATCTCACAAGAAGGTAGGACCACATGTCAAATTTCATAGAAAGTGGTTCGGGGACCCCCATTATAAGAATTTTTTTACTTCACTTAGAGCTCATTTCTACTATTTCCTTCTTGAGAGAGATCTCTTGCCACCTACAACGAACCGGACTTCCAGCTGCTTCTACGACGCGCACGACCACCCAACAGGCTCCAGATATGAGAGGTAGGCTCAACACCTTGAGCTTTTCACGTATGTTTGATGTTTTATCGCGAAAACTAGTGTATGGTTCACACGTGGAACGTGCAGTAGAGATCTACAGGTAGAGGTAGCCACCTAACGGCTAACCCAATAGCAATAAGGCTTCCTAGGGGGTTTATCCTAGCATAGGAGACCACTCTTGAATGCACAAAGGCGGAAAAAACCAGCAAGAAAAACCCTAACTTCTAGAGCCCTGCAAGAGTCCACCAAGTGGTAAATCGGTGGAAAGTCGCCCAAATGCTACCAAAACTCATGGGTAGGAGCATCTCGACATGCTCTACAAGGCTTTATAGCCCTCATGGCCATAAGGCGAGGCCATAAGGTGACCCGAAGCGGGACTAAGCTTCAGAAACGGCATCGGACACACAAAGCGTCAACTGGCTCTCACGGCCAAACTGGATGTCCGTTTGCCACCAAACTTCACGAGTGGCTTTCTTAGACCATCAACAACCAAGTCCTATGGTGTTAGACCAACACAATCATCGACGGCATGCAAACGCAACCACGGGCGCTTCCAGAGCGACAACTCGCCAAACGGAGCTCCGGTGAAGCCAAAGCCAACCAAAACCGTATAGCAAGGTTCCCCAAGGAACCATGAAGCTATGGAAACTAACATCAAGAAATTTCATCGCCAAAAAGCACTCCAAGAGTTAGAAAACGACTCAGAGGCTCTGAAAGCCAAACAGGGAGTTTCTATCTATCTTTTTGACTTTTTTATTGAAATAAGGCTTAAAGGAGACTCAGGGGGGCTAAGGACATATACTAGTAGCACTTCTCCAAAAGAATTCATCAGGAGACACCCTAAGCGTAGGATGTCTCAAGGCCATGTTTGGGCACCCAACTCAGTATCTTACCTCATACACAGCTTCTACATAGCTTATACATGCTAGCCATCAAGTTTCATCACATTTGGACAAGAGTTGACCTCATATGAATCAAAAAACGGGAAGTAAGAGCATAGAGGAAATAAAGGGTCATAGACCTACCAAAACTAGTCCAAATCAAATGAAACTTGCACAACATACTCACTATCACGTTGCCAAGCTAACTGTGGAGTCAGATATGAAAAATAATGAAATAGAGATTCTACGCGTAGGATGTCTAAATGCCTATTTGACCTCCAGCTGGTGTTTTTGAGTTCCACATATCTTTATAATATCTTTACAAGCTCATATATCAAATTTCAAGCCAGACCCATCACATTTGGCCCCCAAAACCTCAAAGATGCACTTTTCTGAGCCTAAAAACACTACACATGCTCCTAACAACACCAATACTTATCAAATCAAAATCTAAGAACAGGGCCATGTTCTACATACTAAGGGCTACCCACAGAACCAAAATCAAGTTATTCTAAGAAAGTAGACATCCTACGCGTAGGATGTCTCCAGGGTCATATTGACCTTCTGTGCAGGAATTGACATCATGGGAGTCTTTTACATGGTATAAGAAGCCTATATATCAATTTTCAATCCAATTGGATATCATTTGCTCATCCATATAGGACATCCTACCCATTTGTGAGCCAAAAGCCTAAATCTGCTCAAAATTGCACTTTTTGATGTCCAAACCAGATTCCAAGTACATAGCCATGTTGCACACGTCAAGGGCCACAAGCATGTCAAGTTTCATCAAAATCAAAGAAAGTAGACATCCTGCGCGTAGGATGTCTACATGCTTATTTTTCAGCCAAAAACCTACTGTGGGCACATGCATGGCTTCCCTAGTCCCTTTTGAGTTCTTATTTTAATTTTCAAGTCATTTGGGTAGTCAGAACTCAGTTTACCAGCAAATCTGTGAAAAACGCTAACTTTGGACTACTGAGTGCCACAGGATCCATGGCAGCCACAAAGTCGCCTGCAAAGAAGAAGAGGATGACTATCAAGGACTACTTAGAAGAAGTGGAGCCTTTTGTTATCCCAGAGGGAACCGTGAAGCCCACAAGCACTTGGATTCAAGATGACCTACTAGAAACCAATGATCTGAGAATCTACCAAGGAGTGTTTAAAGATCCGGAGGGAAATGCAGTGGAGCTATCCATGATCCCTTAAGAGCTCAATGAATTTGTCAGGAGCAAGATGGGGGACTACTTGGAGAAACTGGATCTGCACAATTACTTTGAAGCCTTGCTAGCAGGGATTGATGTTAAAAGAGTGTGGGAATTGGTCACCACAATCAAAGAGGACGGAATAGCCAGAGTTACAGATCTGCAAGGCAAGCCTAATATGATGATTGTCATCATAGAGAAGGTGGTGGCAGCAGCACTTGACCTCTCTAACAAAGGAGACAGTGTGACTAAGAGGTGGGATGACATTAAGGTCTACTCAAAGAAAAAAAATAACTATATATTTGAAGATATTGCAAACCCAAAGGTGGCCATCATGAGCCAATTATACAATCAGTACTTCCACATGTGTACCAAGCGGCCACAGAAATACAGGATGCCACCTGGAGCTATTGCCACCACTTTCACTTGGGCGATGCAGAAGAGCCGCCCGAGGGAGATAAACTATGCCGCTTACATTCACGACAACCTTGTGAAAATGGGGACCAAAAATCCCACTTATATTGTGCCTGGTGAGTTGATAACCAAAGTCATCTATGGAGCATTGCATGCCAAAGGAAATTGGCCTCTACCTCCCTCCCAAAATGATTGGCTCAAGCTAAAGGAAGACAAAGAAGAAGAGCCTCCTAAGGCTCCAATGGTAGCCACAAGGTTGAAGCGCCGTTTAGAGACAGTGCCAAAAGAGCGGCCACAGCCCAAGAAGGGGAAGAAAGAAACTCTACAGGGCCGGTATAGGAAACAAAGTCACAGAATGCAGCAAGGCTGGAAAGACTAATGGAGAGTTTCAGAGTTGAGAGGATACTAAAAGGGGATCTGAGAGAATTATGGAAGACCTCACTTGAAGCTATGTCTGGATCTTCTCGAAGGACTCAAAGGGATCGCTTTGAAGATTATATAAAGAATTTCGAGATCTTAGATGCTACAGCTGAGAATATCCCAAACATACCTTTTACTGAAGAAGAAGTTGATGATGTGAGATGGCAACTGTTAGAAGAGCAGAAAGGCCAAGAAAGAGAGAGGAAAACAAAGGCTGATCGGGACTTCAAGAAGAAGCAACCAACCCCACCATCAAGCCGAGAATCCAGCCCTCCACCATCACCACCTCCTCCTAGTCCTCCTCAAACCCGACAAACTGAGGAGTTGAACAAATCTGATGGGCAACAAGACTCCAAGGAAGAGGAGAACAAAGAGGAAGAGCAGGAATCAAAAATTGAACCAAAAGATGAGAAGCCAGATCTAGAAGAAAAAAAATATAGAATATTCCTTGATCTACTAGCTACTGGATACTCTCAACAAGAGGCAGCTAATGCAGTTTTTGAGTTGTCTAGCACTAGGCCCAAAGAATATATGATGAGCCCTTGATTGGTGGAGTTCAAGGAAATGGCCACAGATACAATGGATTTAAAGCCACAAGCCAATGATTGGGATGAGGTGATGCAAAGACTCACTGGGCTCAGGGCAAGGTCTATGGCCACTGAGATTGAAATTGATAATCTCAAAGTAAATGAAGTTCAAATCAAAGCCGAGGTGGAATTGCTGCAAAAGCAGGACCAAGATAACACACAGAAGCAAGCCATAGATACAATGGATTTAAAGCCACAAGCCAATGATTGGGATGAGGTGATGCAAAGACTCACTGGGCTCAGGGCAAGGTCTATGGCCACTGAGATTGAAATTGATAATCTCAAAGTAAATGAAGTTCAAATCAAAGACGAGGTGGACTTGCTGCAAAAGCAGGACCAAGATAACACACAGAAGCAAGCCAAGCTGCAAGTTGATCTAGATGCGGCACTAAAAAGATGCCAAGAGCTGGAAAGTCAGAGTCAGGCAGCAGACCAAAATCTTCAAAGAGCATATGAGGAGTATAAGAAAATCAGCAAATCACTGACGGATGCGGAGAAAGAAAGAGACAACTTGACACTCCAGCTTGCTGATGAGCCCAAAGAAGTGGAGACTTTGAGGAATGCTAAGAAAAAAGCTGAGCTTGAACATGAGGCCAGCCAGGACGAAGTTATAGAGCTGAAAGATCAAATGAAAGTAAAAGATCAGACCATCGAGAGGCTAAGGGCATCTCTGGGCAGAGTCAAAGCCGCTAACTCAACTAGCACTGCTTCAGAGAAGGATATGTATGAAGAACAGATGAAGGAACTCCAAAAGGAGTTGACTAGAGAAGAGACAAAGATTGATGCTGGCCGAGGGCTCCCTAGTGATGCAAATCCATTTGGAGGATGAGAACAAGGCCATGAAAGATGAGCTAGCAGCCTTGAAAAAGAAGGTGGACGAGGATCTAAAGATGATGCAAACTGAAAATGAAGACACCAAGAAGAAGCTGAGAAAGCCAATGCTGAATTGAACAACCTTTTAGTGACCATGGGGGATCAAGCTGAACAGGAAAAGAAAGCATATCAAAAGCAGATTGATGAGCTAAAAGGCCAACAGCAGACTGAAGAGCCACACTTGAGCACAGGGCCAACAACTATGGAAGGAATTGATATAGATAATGTGTCAGATCCAGTGGACACAAAAATGCAAGAGGACATCCTTGTGGGACCATCCCAAGAGACCCGGGATCTGACACAAGAAGAAGAAGACAATCTACAAAAGGCAATAGAAGCAGTCATAAAAGAAACCGCCAAAGAAGCAATGCACTGGGAGTAGAGGGTATTGAAGTCTATGACCATTCATAAATTAGATGCAAATGTGTTAGTGGGTACGCCGCAACGGACGATGGAGCACAGCGAGAACACAGACCAACAAACTATGAATCCGAGGACGTAGCTGACCCGACTAGGACATGGAGGCAATCTCTGGGTTTTCAACCCTGAGCTAGACACGAACAACACTCTACAGTCACTAATCCTACCACAACACTACCATAAATCAAAGAAACAGACAACGCATCCTACGAAACACTTCAAGCTCGAAACAGTCTCAAATCATATCGGAATGACTCGAAATCGGAGGGTAAGACTCACAAGGACATATCCTATGTGGACAAACACCTAAACCTTGAAAACCATAACTGTAAGAACTCTAATCGTTGTCGCGATAGACTCAAAACAGCAATTTTCAAAGTGTCCGAAACTAATCTACAAAGACATCAACACGAAGAGCTTCTTGCCCTGATTCTAACGACTACTCGATCATTCAGAACGGATGTCGTTTGAGGTACTTACGACCAAATATAGCTCGTAGCAGGCGGGCTCGCGATGTGGCCCTCGGCTTGCATTGCTTGCATGGACGCGGAGAGCTCCTCAATGCTAACACGCTCCTACTCTCATATCTGCAATGTGATTAGTGTGCGCGACGGTGTGTGTGCGTGAAGCTCACTACTGTGTGCTGCAGAACCCACGACTGTATATTAATTGAGATAACATAATGTGTCTTTACAAAGCCTTAGGTTTTAGCTTATATACCAAGCCTTCAAACCTAATGTCCGGCCAAATGACCTGAATTGTCCCTAGGCTTCTACAGAGCTTAATTACAAGAAACTGAGTTGGCTTTACTCATTATACAAGCATCTACGGCCAAAATACAAGTGCCGATTTAAAATATGAGGTTCCCATAAACATTACAAAAGTGGCCGTAATGGCTCAAAATAATAATAACGGGATATTCGATGACATCCATGAACTTGTATCTCCATGTTGCAGCATCCATCTTCATCTTCATTACTTCATCACCATCTTCATGTGGAATCTTTAGAATCTTTGAGGAATATTAATGGAATCTTTGTGGAAACGTTGTTGAAAGGACGTCCTTTTCAACAAAATGTCGTTCGACATGAATGGCTACAACCCTCTCTCCCATATCCTCTTCACAAGTACGAAGATGCTACAATAAACAAGAGGATTAAAGAGGTGTCGATAGTGCCACTATACGAAGAAGATATCTCCAAACCAGAAGGTGTTAAGATTATTGTGGAATCTCAGCCAAAATGGAGAAAGGCATGGCTAACTAAATACCCACAGTATTTAGTACATCTAGTAGAGTCACCTAAAATAATTAGAGACAACCTTAGCTTTTGCCCTCTACCAAGGATGCGGACCTAGAAAGAACAAGATCTGTTGAAGAAAATCCACCCCACGTGGATCAACTACCCAAAGCTGCCAGGCAAGGCAGGTGAGAGAATGAGTGAGCAATACATGGTGAAAACCCTAACGGGAGACATTAAATTGTTCACTGGCTCGCCTGACCTCTCTTGCATTATGCTCAAGAAAATATGTAAAACCCTTCTGGCAATTTTTGAGATCTTTAAACCTGGACAGGCAACATACAACATATTTTTCTTCCAAGATACATATAGATGTGCGTATGAACTGTCTGCTCAACCTTCCCATGAGGTGATACATGCCCTCTATCAGCGAATAATGTTTTTTCCCTCGTACCATCTCCAGGCCTTTGAAGAAGCCTTCTACACCGGTTTCTTCACCATTGATACAGATATATTCGGCCCTACATTACTGGCCCCGCATGCACGGTATGAGTCTGTTCTGAAGATGCGCGAAAGCCTCCACTGAAGAAGCAGTTCTACTGTCATGTCGGGGACGACATGATCTAGGATGGGGGGAGTGTTAGCGGCTGGACACACTCAAAGGAGGATGATTGCCCGGCGGGATACTAATTTCCTTTGCATTCCTTAATTGAGAAGAAACCGTCATTTCACCTTTGTGAATAGTGGGGCTTACAGAAGCTTCCAAATCGTATCCCATTTTTGACATTTAGAGTGAGTAAATGGTTAAATTGGAACATTAGGGTTTGAGATTGTAAGGTATTTATACCACTTTGGACCTTAATGCAAAAAACCTTTTGTCATTTTTGTAAGTTTTGTCTGTGTGAGTTTAGCGTAGTCTGTGTACGAGAGAGAGTGAGAGTTTATTTTGACGCTACGCGCGCCCTGGTGGTCGGAATCAAGTGCGGAGAAGTGCAGCGTGTTGCCCCTGAAGAGAGCTACGTGCCAACACCTACATTACAGGTGTACGGCCTGGTTTTGCGAGATCGACCCACGAGCTATATCTGGTGATTCGGTGAGAAAACGTTGTCCGTTTTTGCATTTCAGCATATCCACACGTTCGCAATGAGTAGAGCTACACATTAGGCACTTTAGTTTTCAGAAACGATGACCTGCAAAAACCTGTCAGACATCCTACATGATTTTGCACCTGGTGTTTAGGGTTGGGGTTTTGGATCACGGACCTTAGGAAGAGCCACCTGTTGGTGTTAATAGGATTTCTCTCAAGTTCCGTAGCGTTTTGAGAACGTTTGATGGGTATTTGGCTCTTGAAAGCGTTGTAGAAAATCTCCTCTTGTATACTCTTGGAGGTTGTAACTTAGACATTGGGTAGAGACCTCTGTAGGAAGTAGACTATGCTTGCTTCCACGCGCCTGCTGGTCGAGCTTCGTCCTTAGCTGACAAATCTTGTTAGGTGAGTTCTTGTTGTGCTAACGTCCGTCGCGGCGTATCTACCAACATCTAGCTTCTGCCTTAACTTTCTGCTCTTCATCTTGGCAAGATAGACCATGTCTTCATATGTGTCAGCACCGTCCTCGACCTTTTCTTTAATCCTCGGATGCAAGCACTCTAACAGCTTTGACAACTTCAAATATTGATTGCTTTTTACCCCAGTAGTAGCGAAGTCTAACTGCTTCCATCAGGCTCCAAACTGCTCAATAAAAATAGAAAAATCCTTACTCACATCCTGGCGTACCGCCTTTAGCTTTGCACCAGCTTCTTCCGGCGTAATCACCTCTCAAAACCGCTCCAAAAAATGACTTTGCAACCTCGACCATGATTTTTGATCACTACTCTTTAAACCATCAAACCACACCTTGGCTCGTCCTCACATCGACATCGACACCGTCTGCAGATTTTTTGCATCCGTCAACATACGCAACGACAACAAGCATAACTCAAAATCTGCTAACCAATCCTCGGGATCTTCAACACCCATAAATATGCGGCCAAGACCTGGCTTCACCATGTCTGCCAGCTTCAAATTTGACAATCGAACACCTCGACCATCAGCCAACCACTTTCTTGGTTAAAAACACCACTTCCAACCTTATATCGGAGCATCAAAAAGCTCCTCAGTGGGGGCACCAGAAGATGGAGAGGGGGCAAGGGGAACACACCAAGCACACAACACAATGCCTCACATTATCCAAGGTATACACAGCACCCCAATCCACTAGGGTTTAACTTAAAAACTCGACACTACCCTCAAGCAAACCACCGCCTACATACGACCATACGCACACACACTTTCCAATGCACCAGACAGACCCGATCACTCCGCTTTGGTCAATTCACAGCCTTCCGGGGGCACACACGCCAACACACACCTAGAAATACACGCACATAAGGAGAGAACAGAAGGGGGAAGGGGGAATGACGCCCAGAGATAGCAATGAACAACCTTCTTGCATATACAACCATATACAATCAATCCGCAACCCCTGCCGGAACAAACCTCAGCAAAACAAAAATGGCCCAAAAGCCTACACAGGCAAAAAGCTACCTTGGCCAAAAGCATCATGGCAAAAAGCCCCCACAAAATTAACGTGTACATTTTTTTATAGGGAACTAAACCCAAAAAATGAAAAAAAAGGTGAGCTCTCTAGCTCATTCAGTCCTCTTCTAGCTTCATTTAGAATTGTCTTTGCATTGCTACCACGTGGCATGCTTCCTTTCTGGCAACTCTTGCATGGTGCACATCTCTTGTCCTACCCTTTGTCCGCCCGCTCATCCCTTGCACTTGCCCTCTTGGGCATTTGAACTCCCCCCCCCCCCCCCCCCCCCCCCCCCCTCTCTCTCTCTCTCTCTCTCTCTCTCTCTCTCTCTCTCTCTGTGTGTGTGTGTCTCTCTCTCTCTAACTTGACTGACCTTATGGCGAGATAGCCCCCTTGGCCGGCTTTGAACATCCTCGAACTACTTTCTCTCTCTTTGGCTCACTTCATGCTGCCACGGGACCCCTCCCTACCCGAGCACTAGCGACATCTCTAGTTGGGGAGGGGGGGTTGCCTTCAAAAAAAGGGGGTGCCTTTTGAGGCGCGGGAATCGTCTCTAGGCGACGGGCTTCCACATCACTTCAGCACACCACCCACATGTGGCAACGAGAACCACCGACTGCGCAAGCATGACACCGCCTCAGACAAGACAACTGGGTCACCGCCCATGCAAGGCCGCGCGCCACTACACATAGCGCACCACTAGGCACGCCATCGCCAAGGCAAGGAAGCTCTCACTTCATAGCTCAACATGAGACAAGGGCTCATGCCCCAACCCATATACTGTGGACTTCTCTCCCGAGTGTGTGCATGTGGGACATATGACCCGCCACATGGTGGCTGCTAGGCCTTCAAGCTTCCAAGTCTTCAAAAAATCTCAAAATATCTTTTATAAAGCGACCCAGAGAATCCAACTCTTGTCCTACCTGCCCATTATCACCAAGTGATCCGATTGTTGAGACAAAAAACCCATCCGCAAGCTCACTGTGCCGACTCAAAAATGCCTGGCTCTTGATGCACTTCAAGACTCCCCCATACCCCAAACCGAGGTCACAAAAGTGAGAACTTTCATCTGCAGTCCATCATGAACAATTGCACCCGATCTTCCAACTGCTATATCTTTTCACTCCGAGCTCCGTTGGAGGAGCAATCAAATCCACCTAGCTCCATACATCACATACAACCTTCTCAAACTCTGTCGCAACCCAAAAAACACCAGATGGCATGACTCCCGATGTGGTTAGTGGGCGCCAACCTAGCCCCCGACAAAACTTCAACTATCCATAAAGTGCAATCCGTAGCTCTGATTTGCAATCTGAAAAGGCGGGTATGCTCCATAAATTGAGCACTATGCGTCCATACACTGTCATCCACTCAAGCCACCTATCCCCAGCTGCACCATGTCCGGCAAGAATGTGCAACATACCACATCTTCAAAGTCCAATAACTTGGGCTCCGTAGCTCGGTTTGATGAGCCGTCTAGACCTGCTCTTTCAGCGCCTCAAGCTCTACATTCATGGACCCAAAGGCTACACCTTTCACCACCTTCATTTGCTCCTCAAATTAGCCCCTTTTGAGCCTTTCTTGGCCTAGAAACCGCATCAGCCGTACATATCTGCTGCTACCTATCTGCCCATGACGTTTCTAGATGCTCTAGCCTTTTGCCATGCTTTTGCTAGCCTGCACATACCTACCCATGCCATCTTCTATGGTTGATCAACTTTGGTTGCACCATCATTGCCCACCCCCTAGTTGAGCATTCATGCTCAACCAGAAAAGAGCATTATTCCATTTCTAATTGTAAAACCTGGCACACACTACTAGAAAACAAAAACCATATTTACACAGTTTTATTGCAACCTACTGCCAAACCTTCAAGTGGGTTGCCTCACCCCCTGTATCACATAGCTTCTGCCTAGATCAAACACCTACCATTGGTGTCTTCCACCCATCTGTAACACCTCGCCATAGTGCCATACCCCATCACATAGCCCATCAAGTACATAAGCTGCCCATAACCTGGCTTCAACACTTCAAGCATCCTTGTGAAAACTGCCTACTCTATACCAAACAACACTAAGTATATCTTGAAAAAAACATGTACCTGACAATGAGCTCGAACACATGTATTACCCTCCCTCCCAACCAAGTAACGTGGAGGCCTCAACCATAGACCCTTGCATCTGCTGAACCAACTACCACATAGCTATACCTACCATCATATTCATTAACCATAGCTCACATACCTTCAATGGAAGCAAAGCCACTGTTTGGGATTCTACTTTTTCACCACTGGACATGTCTGGTGCATTGAAATCTCCACTATCTTTGTCAATACAATCACCTCTTTGGCCACACAATCTATTCCAGCATCATAGAGCCGTTCAACTGACCCTTCAAGGTCAATCAGCACCACCTGCTCTTCAATCACCTCTTCTACCGTTGCATCATGCTCCACCCAGGGAAAAGAAAACTCGTTTCCTATTGCATCAACCTTAACTGCTTCCATAGGTGCGGCTGCTCCATTTCTTCTCTACACCTGTTGTACCACCATGGCACATTCCACCGCCACTTTCATCAGCATGGCAATACCACATACCACATTTACCTGCATATCATCAGTTGTAGGCCTAGACCACTCCACTTGCTCTTCATCCGGCACATCAGCTTGCTCTATTTCCTGCTCTTCTTGAACATGGGCTACTACCATCTCATCAAACACATAATAAGGCATCTTTACATTTACCAGCTCAGGTTTGTCAGACTCCGTTTCCTTGCCATAGTATGTGGACTCATCCGCTCTATCCTCCTAGCTACTCGAGCTTGTATCATCGTCGGCATCATATACTGATTCCGTATCAGTGTATTCATCTGCTTGCTGCTCCACAAAAGCTTGATCATCACCATGACTCTGTTCACTTTCTCCATCAGCTTTTGAACGCTCGGTATCTGTAACCTGATTGCACTTTGCTACCTTTTCTTGCAAACATTTCACAACAACGGGCTTTACCTCTTCAATTTGCATTGGAACCTCAACATGTGCTACCACTTTTGTCTACTGGTTCACCTTGACATGGAGCTTCTCCTCATTGACAAGCTCGTCCACCCTCGGCACATGCACATCACAAACCAGAAATCTCCAAGGAACATAGCCAACAGTAGGTCTTTGCACTTCAAACACTTGAAGCCGCTGCGAGCGGGATGGAAACACACAGAATGCCTCTATAATGACTCGACACACACTCTTGGAAGGATATACACACACACTATGGGGCACCACTCGGCTTACACAACACACCTGGCCGAGACAGGGAACACACCTATGGAGTGAGAGGAAAGAGACTATCCGTCTATCCACTCCACACAGAGAGATACACACACACACATCCACACTCAAAAACTCTGCTCAAAAGAGGAGAATTTATTATGTTTAGATACAATTGAGCTTGGGCCAACACCAATGGGGCAAATAACTCACACAATATGGGTAAAGTAAGCCAGATACAATCACAAACTGAAGCAGAAGCTTCGCTCATAGGAGAAACTTACACAGCCAAAAAAACAGAAAAACAGTGAGGAATTTGGCAAAATGTACAGCACTATCGCGTCCGGAACGGCCCAAAATCCCTGTCTACAATGTCAAAGTGCTCAAATCCGACCTCGGATGAGCAGTTTACGGCCAAAACAGGCTCCAAAATGAGCAAAAACACAGTTGCGGCTGTTCCTCCTCTTCTCTCCACTCTTTTTCTGGTTTTCTCTCTGTTTTTTCAGTTCCCACACTTAGCTTTATTATTTGGGCACCCTTGGCCTTTTAGATGACCTCAAACGGACCCCGAACAGACCAAAAACTGACCTCGCAGTGCATAGTTGTCACCTTTTTGCATCATCCGCACACCTGGCACTCAACTTTTTCCAATAATGCATCCCGTAACCATGTGAAGTGGCCCCAAAAGATGGTTCTCATGATGACCTTTCTACATAATTATCACAAGAAAACACCCACCTTGTGTCCGTACTTATCCACGTGCAAATATTGACCCCATTCGACCTCCTGACGCCACTAGATGCCATCTGATGCACCTGCTTACCTCATGTTGTCGGCCCGTGGATAGCTTCCTCGAGAAGTTTTATGCGCTACCAACTCCTCATTATTGTAGAAAAAACAATACTATTGATAGTGAAAATCGATGCACTATGTACATGCTGTCCTACCTGTATACATGTGGGCCCCACGTAACCACCTGGCTCTGGAAAATGAGCAAACCTTTATTCGATGCACCATGCATGTGTATGTACATATGCACAATCCCTTGCTCCAAAAAACTTCTGACATAATTTTCCCATCCCCTAGCCTGCTAGATCATTCATGATCAGCAACAGCAGCAAAAAGAGATATGAGACTCGTCACGTCAAAGGTCTCCTCATCCCTCACCAACATTACTTCCTCCAGAGACAGCTCATCTTGCTCCACCATCATTAACCTGGCATGATACAATTTAAGACACAATCCATTTACCCTTGACTTATGTACAATCCCATCTAGGTTGGCCAACTGATATGTACCATTTGGAAAACACTCCACTACCTTGAAAGGGCCTTCCCACTTAATTTGAAACTTCTTTTGGAAGGTGTTGTCTAGCTTACTGTTGTAGCGTAAAACCAAGTCATGATTCTTGATACCCTTACTTTTGACCTTTTTATTTATCTTTGCCAAAGCCTTATCCTACATCTGCCCATAATGCTCCAATGTGCTCATCCTATCCAACTGAACCTCTTGTAACTACAAGAGCCTCTCTTTGAATGCATCACTAGGCTGCCCAAGCAACTTCTGTAACATCTTGACCGCTGCCGCAGGCAACTCTACCTCCACATGCAATAGTGCTTCCTTTCCATATACCAAATGAAATGGAGTAAACCCTGTACCTGTCTTTACCGAAGTACGGTAAGCCCATAATGCACTAGGCAATTCCAAATCCCAATTCTTTCCTTGGTGCTCTGTAACTTTTGAAAGAATCTGTACCAACTCACCATTGAATCTTTCATTTAAACCATTACACTGTGGGTAATAAGGAGTGGTATGTTGGTGCCTAATCTTCATCTTCGCGCATAAAAAATCTAGCAGTTTAGCTCTAAATCCTGGCCCCTTATTTGAAAGTAGCTCCAATGGCACCCCAAACTTGCAACATATTTCATCGTACACAAATTTTGCCACATCCTTTGCAATGATCTTTTTTACTGCTATAGCCTTTGCCCATCTAGAGAGATAGTCCACTGTAGTCAAAACATAGCTTTTGCCCCTGCTTGTGATAGGTAGCAGGCCTATTGCATCAATCCCCCACTTTTCAAACACATCAAATGCCATAATGGTTTTTCGTAGCTCTGGCTTCAACACTCTCTTCCCAAATGCTTGACACCTATTGCAAGACCTACACCAATGGTGAACATCCTTGTGCAAACTATGCCATACATACCCCCTCTTGCAAGATCTTATGCAAGGTGATCTTTAGAGCAAAATGGCCGCCACATGAACCTTCATGATTCTCTTCCAACACTCTATAAAGCTCTTCCAACATGCACCCTCATGATTCTCTTCCAACACTCTATAAAGCTCCTCCCGCCAAGGTACACGTCTCAACACGAGATCAGCCCCTTTCATGTATAAGACATCACCAATCAATTTGTACCTGTATGCTCTACGCACAAAACCATACTTCTTAGACTTCTGAATCTCCTTTGGAATGATTTCTGTTAGCAAAAACTCCTCTTCTTGAGCCAAACCTTCCTGGCCATGATAAAGAGGTAAAGTGGTCCTCAACACAAATAGCTCCCCAATCATGCTTTGAGCTGCTTCATGTGCCTCTCCATTTAGAGAACGTTCAATGTGTTTGATGCTCCATGCTTCAAACTTTTTTAAGAAGCCTTTAATTCTAAACACATTTCCTTCAATGAGGTGTTCTTGCTCTTCCACACACCCAGCACTTGCTTCACAACTAGCAAGGCATCACCTTTTATGCTCAACCTTCTAACCCCGTGCTTCAAAAAAATGTGTAATCCGGCTTCGAAAGTAGCTTATTTAGCCTCATTGTTACTATGAGCATTCAACTTGAACCCTCTCTTGCATACTAGCTTCCCCTCTGGATCGTAGAGTGCTATACCCCCTGAAGCCGCATCATGGCTCTTTCTGTATGAGCCATCAAAGAACAACACATGTGCATTGCTGATCTGTGGCACTTTTTCAACTACCTTTCTCACCACCTCTTCCTTAACAATAAGGGGATTCTCCTTGTAAGTCAACAAATCAGCTAGGGTAGCTCTTGTACTGTCTTCCACTAAAAAAGAGAACTCGAACTCTTGCAGCTTAATCACCCATTTCTTGACCACATTTGACATGTTAGTGCCATTAATTAACTGAGGCAAAAAAGCGTAACTCGTCAAGAAAACAAAAGGTCGTGGTAGCAAGTAATGACGAAATCGTCGACAAGCAAATATTACAGTGGCCATCACTAGCTCTACTTCCGAGAATTTTCTCTATGCTACCAGCTTCACTCGGCTTGCACAATACACTGGCCTCATATAATGGCTGCCCTTCCCCTTTCGCAATATCATGGCTCCAATGGCATCATCCCCTACTGATGGATTTACATAAAACACTTTCTCCCAATCAGGAGCCTGCATGGCTGACAGCCCCCTAACACCTCTTTCACCTCTTGAAACACTTCTTCACACTTGTCATCCCATTGCAATGGATCATGCTTTGCCACTTGTTGTAATGGATAAAGAAGCTGAGAAGACAATGGAATAAACCGTGCCATGTACTTCACTTTGTGTATAAAGGTTGCCAATTGCTTTGTACTCGTATGTGATGGAAGAAGAATAATAGATTTAACCTTGTCTGGATCAGCCTCAATGCCATTTTCTGACACCATGTGGCCCAATAAATTCACCCTTGGCTATGCTAAATGAAATTTCTTTGGATTTAGTTGTCCTCCACATTCATCATATCGAGCCAATACCATTTGCAGCTTCTCGTGGTGTTCAGCCCTACTGCTGTAGACACAGAAGTCATCCATAAAAGCTTTAACACAACTACCAATGAATGGTGCCAATACCCAATTTGCTCTCTCTTGATAGAAAGATGGTCCATTTGACAACCCAAATGGAAATACCGTGTAGCAATAACAGACCCATGGCGTAATGAAAGTTGTCTTTGTGCGGTCTTTAAGAGAAATCTTCAATTGAAAATAGCCTGAAAAACCATCACACACACTGTACCTCTCATAACCAGCCATTGAATCCAAGATCTGATCAATGAATGGAAGAGGATATGGGTTCTTCTTAGTGGCTGCATTTAAGGGCTTAAAATCTACACAAATCCTCCACTTCCCATCCTTCTTTGGGCTGACTACTGCTGGACTCACCCATTTTGTGGTCTCCACTGGGACTATGAACCTTGCCTTCAATAACTTGTCCACCTCTTCTCGCAAGGCTTCCATTTGCTCTTGACCCATCCTTCTTAGCCTTTGCCGCACTCGCTTAGCACCTTCTTTTATCTCTATATGCATATCTTCGCCCTTGAACCCTCTAATTTCTTCATATGAAGTAATGAACAAATCAGGAAAACTAGCCTGCATGTGCAAATATATCTCCTTCTCCATAACTGAGAGGTCTCCACTGATCATTTGTGTCATCAATTCTTGCTTCTTCGACAATTCGACCTTGGTTTGCATCAGCCCTTCAATCACTTCATAAGGCCCTTCACTTTCATCTTCAACCTCATTTGCAAATGCAACTAAACCAGACTCCTGGATTTCTTTGTCCATCAAAAGAAATGCAACATCAGCATCCTCATCACTGCTGGTAGTACTATCACTGTCCTCATCTGTCACCGTGGAATAGTATTCATCACTAGACTCGTCCTCATCTTCATAAAGCTCCTCCAATCGTTTCCTTGTGTCCATATTATAAAGCTTCTTGGCACCTGTCTTTCCATAGAGGCTAATCGTACCACGTCGCCAATCTTGAACAGCTCCCACTGCACGTAACCATGGTCTACCAAGTATAATAGGATATGCTCCCAATCCCGCTGGCATCACATGAAAATCCACCACTGCCTTTGCATCATATGCCTCCACTTCTAAGCTCTTTACAACACCCAAACATTTTACTTTTTGATGGTTTGCCAATCTAATCCGGAAGCCTGACACCCCAGTCACTGTAAGACCCATCTTCTCAACGGATGAGTGTGTTATGACACATATTTGGGCTCCACCATCCACATAACCTTGTCCCAAATTTTTTCTTTTGTGCCACACATCTACTATTGGACAAATGTCTGGTAGCTCATCCATTGCCAACACCTTTACTGAACCTCTCTCTGGATCTTTCTCCATTGGGTTAACCATCCTCTTCCACTGTCTCTTTAGCTTAGGCACCATCTCTATGAGCTACCCAAAAGTAATATCTGCCTTCATGCTTGTCAGATCCTCCTTCAAGTCATAGTTTAATTGCCCATCCCCTAGTGGAAAATCTGAAACATGAAACTTGCGACGAGCCTTCCTTTTCCTCTTGGCATTGACATCCTCGCCTTCATAGCCCTTTCCCTTCTTCTTACTAGGACCTGGGGCACTTCTTCCTTCCTTTTCCTCTATGGTCCTCTTCCCAATAGGCATCACTAATGTATCCTCTAGCTTTGATGCCTTCTCTAAGGTGACTACACTTATCACTTTTGTCTTTCCCTTTTCCTCCTGGGGTGTGCGCGTATGTCGCACCTGTCAATGAAAGGAACTTTTTGATACACCGTGTGTGAGCCACAAATGGCTCCAAGCACACAACAAGCCTAAACTAGTAAGCTCAAAGAAGGCGATGGTGTGTCACTCACCGCTCTACACTTGCTTTGTGGAGGATTCCTCGCCGCGAAGAAGAAGGAGACGCCACTAGGCCGTGCTCAACCGCCTCACCGCCGCCGTGCCGCCGCAATGCTCGATCGCACTCTCTCTCTCTCTCTCTCTCTCTCTCTCTCACACACACACACACACACATACACACACACACACACAAGGAGGTGAAGAAGAAGAAGATGGAGATGGAGATGGAGCAAGAGCACTCTTCTATTGCACAAATGAGAGAATGAGTGAATTGTAGGTTTAGTTGACTTTTATATGAGCTTGCCCCATTCACACTTGGGCGCCCATGCTTAGCCAACTAATCCCTTGAATGTTCTAGTTAGAGTGCGCCTCTCATTGGCGATCACTCTTACCCTTTTCCTATTGGACCGACAAGCCCAGTACCTGACTCTACCAAATAAATAATACAATGACCGCCATAGGTTACAACGTCCGTCGTAGGTAATAGGGTGTCCATGAGCCGTGAGGGTTAACATGCCCCCCTTTCTGATGTAGATTCCGCCCTCGGAAGCTATTGAGTTGAATCTTGTTATGTCCATGTTGTAGAGCATCTGGATTTGAATCTGCAAGGCAAAGTCACTGTTTCAGCAAGAGGAATTATATTTTCATAAATCATGAGGGGAATGTAAAGTACATGTGGAAATGAGTAAATGCAAGATTTATGAAATGTTAGACTGCCATTAAGGACAAATAAATTGCACTTTGAGTAAATTAATTAATCAAGAGTTTTGAGCTTATGGGTGAGTCTATCAATTAGTTAGCTATGACTAAGGTTAAAACAACTACTCTAGTACTAGCTAAGCTAAGAAGATTATCTAAATGCAAGATTCCCTAATTGTGCTTTTCAGCTTTGATTAGCCAACTAGCTCTCACAACTGCAAACAAAAGCTTGAAATGCTAACTGTAAGCTCGATGGAAGTCTTTTAAATGTCATTCATTTTTTTCTTTTTCTCTTTTTTACTTTGGTTCACAATCATTTGACGTGTGTGCTTATTTTGTATGTCCGGGGCTTTTTGCTTCTCAAGGAAAAACGCCTACACTGGGAACCTCTAGGGCTCTAGTACCATAGAAAATACATGTGAGTGAAGTACCAAATCAAGCCAGGATTTCTCTTCCAGCATTAGAATTTTCATTTGTGGCACTTATGTTTTTTGCTTCCATTTCCTTTGTATTCTCACTAGTGTTTTTGTTGTTTAAGTGAGCAAGCTTCTCTATGCCTTAAACATTCCTAAGGTCTCAAATACTCAGATAATTTTATCAGCTAGGCCTAGTGGTCAAGTAAATGAGTTAACCTAAAGTCACGGTCTCCTAATCTCAAGGCTCATCCATAAGATTAAACTCTAGTTCCATCAACTTAAGCAAAGACAAATTTATACATCTATAATGGCAGATAACAAACATAACTATTGCACTCAAATAAACTATGAAAAATCATTATTAGCAATTATACATATCCACCAACATAAATCATGGAAAGTAGTACACCTGGAGGTATGGAGTTGCTCATTTCGTCGAAGCAGATGTCCTCAGCCATGTGGATGGAGATCCATATAAGTCCTACCTAACACATCCAAAAAACAAGCACTATACCTCTAGGAGGCATGTCAGTGTGAAAAAATTAAAACTCCTAGAAAACAAACTCAAAACACAATCCAGACCCCTAACCTACCTATCTGTCATCCCTTTTAGAATCAAGGAAAGAGAATATTATATAAACCGGGTGGCCACCCTAAGGCTAGGCCTCTATCCTCATCATCTAGATAAACGAAATCATTTTCTGTGAGGCCATAGTCTTCCTCGGTCTCTATTATTTCTTCTTCATCATCCTCTTGTGCAAGCGTGTTAATCAAGAACCTCGCGATGCGTGGATACTCATCCTGTGCAAGATACTCATCCTGTGCAAAAGAATAAGCATGTGACATCGGAGAAACATTCGCTACTGGGTAGGGATCACTAGTTATCCATAGACATATCAGCCATTCTAACTCCTCAAAATTTCGCTCACGTGCAAGTCTCTCTACCAAATCCCATTCGCAAGAAAGTACAGTGTAGCAGATGTGAAATACTTGAGAAAAAGAAAAAGGGTATCTTTCATAAAAAATAGAAGCGTATGCCTCTGGTGAACTAGCCATCTCTAAGAATACAAATAGATTTGGTTAGGTCTTTAAAACATGAGTTGTTTTTGTGTGTTGCTTGATGTGACATGGTGAATTTAGACTTATGTGTAGGATCTGATAGGGTGCTCTCTCGTTGCTAGTCGTTCTTGCTCTTTTACTTTTTTATCTTGTTTTTGTGAGTATAAGGCTTTATATATACATTCCCTAAGATTGGAGATTAAGAGGTCAGGGAGAAAGGTTGAGAGGGAAGCAAGTGAATGATGGATGTCAACAAACACTCCCCCCTTCCTTGGGTAGATCATACCGTTTGAAATGATGTCGTCACCCTTTGAAACCACTTGTTCCAAGTTGTTATAGGTGAAGGCTTTAACCAATAGTTTTCGACCGCTCTATGCATTTCATCTAAATGCAAGGGTGGTAAGGTACTCTCCCATGATTTTATTTGCAACATCGTTGTAGGTGGTGAACTTACAACGGGAGGTGTAAACTCTTTCTTGCTTGTATGGATATGTACAATGGTAGGTGGAGGTTGTATCGAAGCTTCTATTTCCGTATAGGAACTACATGCAGAGCAAGAAGCTTCATTTGCTTTCCCTGTTCCTGAGCTATGTGGAACAAATCGTTCTTTCTTTGGTACCCAAACTAGCTCTGGAGCAGGTGTGTCACATTCTGTGATTTTTTTCTTTCCACGATCTTCAATTTGTTTTGGAGCCACAGGATTGAGCTCACATGGGCCCGGTGACAGGTAAGAATACAATTTACGTTTGGGCACCCAGATTTGATCATTTCCTTCATAGTATCCTTGGGCTTCCAATAGTCGTTTAGGAATCCAACACAATGTTTCTTTACATTTCTTGGAGTGAGGGGGACATTTCTTACGAGGCTTCCGTTTTTTAGCATCAACCATGGTTACTAAAAAGGATTTAGGGACCCACTTGTATGTTTTCTTTGTTATATTAGGATGGTTCTTGTGTGTTTCAAGCTTTCTTTCAACTACATCAGTTGAAGCTCTAGAGAGTTGGGCTATGGATACGTATGGTTCAACCTCTTGGACATGCAATGTCTTGGGTTTTATTTCCTTAGGCAATATCTCAGGGACTATGGCTTGAGTGGTAGGGATAAGAGTTGGTTTTTGAGTTGTGACACCCCCAGTCCCCCAATCAATAGTGCATTTGGTGGCTATCATCCACGTGCATCCTAGGTTTATATTACCCTCCATAGTTCCAACAGGCATGACCAAAAAGTCTTGAGCTACAACCCCATTGTCATAACTGACAGAAGTGTGCCAGATTCCAAAAACCGTAGTTTTTTTCTTGTTGACACCCTTGACTTGGATAATACTCTCAGATAGAGGTGGCTTCCCTAACTGTCACCACACTCCATATGATAGCAGATTATATTTAGCACCTGTGTCCAATAAGGCGTTATATAGAACTTTTCCATAGGTGCTATTTAGCTCAATAGGGTATCGTAGAGGTGTGTCAGAGTCCAACCAATCCTCGTCGATTTCAACGTGGAATGCATGTGTGACTCCAAGGTTAGCCTCTCGTTTTTGTCTTATACGTTGTTGTCACTCCTTAGCCTCAGCTTGAGCTTGTATCTTCTACAATTCTATTTGTGCCTTAGCTGCCTTTTTTGTCCAAGGGCCCCCCACCCAACCAGGGTGGATAAGCGCAACTTATTTGTCCTTATTGGCCTCCAAGGTCAAGTTTAAAAAAGATAAGCTTCAATAAGGCATTAGTAGTATTGTCACCATGTGGATCATATGGCATCAAAATATCATGCAGTATAAATATCATACAATTATTACTAAGTTGTACCTGCTCAAAACAGTGCCAAGGCATAGCAGAGTGGAACGACTAACAAGAGGTGTGGTCATAAGGGCTTAGCTGTGCTGAATAAAGAGAAGCTAAGAAGTCATAAAGTGCAGATAGAGAAGAAATTGGTGGAGATTCTTAGTGCACTCTCATTGAACAAAAGATCGGTTGAGGAACAAGAGGCACCAGCCGACTCTAATGATGATGTCAAAGTGGACAAGTCCTATCAAGCCTTAAAGAAAACGCTCCCGCAAAGGGTGGAAGTGGAGAATGCGCTCAGAGTTGTTGTCCCACCCGCTCTAATTAAGAGACAATTGGATGAAGCTTGCCAACTTGACACTAGTTTTTAGGTTCATGGGTAGGGTGCCTCCCAAAGTGGAGCTAACTAATTGGCTCTATAGATCCAATGTACTAAGTCAAAAGGCTTCTTTTTAGTTCAATTTGGTGACAAAGCGGTCGTGGCCAAAGTACTAGCCAAAAGCCCTCTTTTCCTCAACCAATCTCTAGTGTGCATTCTCCCCTGGGATCCTTTATTTAAATCCTTAATGCATTCCAGGATATGTGCTCGGTGTGGGTGGAATTTGTTAACCTCCCACTATGGATAAGAAGTAGCTTGAAAGACTTGATAGCACCACTCGGTACCCCGCTGCTTGTACCTTCAAGTAGAGCAGCAGATACTATAGCCAATTAGGTGTGTATTTGGTGGGATCTCAGAAAGCCCCAAACCAAGAATCTAGTAATAAATGTTAGGGACTAGTCTAAAGGTCATTCCTCTGAAATTTGGGACCTTCTTTGGTGCTTGATTCAAGTGCACCAAACTTGGACACTTTGCTAGGACCTTGTGTCTAGTTGCCTTCGCCATGGCCCCAGGCCCAGTAGTTGGTGAAAAAGTTGTGCCTGCAATGCTCTAGATGGATACAAAAATTGTGACTCCTCCACAAAATGTTAAAAGACACGAGAAGAAGAGAAACACTATGTAAGCAAAGAAACCTTAGAGAATTTTGAGAAGCCCATCAATGCCCTTTATAGCAATGGAAAGGCCACCCCAAAATACCGGTTCATGTTTGTGGTCCAACTAAAAACGACATCTTGAGTATTGTAAAAGATTTTTTTGTCACCTATGTATAGAAAGAGACCTTGATACTCTCAAAACCCCCTTTCTTTATGACATTATCTTCGAGGGTTCTTTGGGATGCCAACAAAAAAAACCTCATAGTAATGAAGGGAAATGGGAAAGGACCAATGGAGGAGGATGGTAGGAAAGAAGGCACGAAAGAAGAGTTCGTAGAGGTGGAGGAGTTTGTACCTTTATCTCAATAATGGAAGAGTTTGTTCTCCAATCATGGAATGTGAAGGGGTTTAGAACTAGAAGAAGAGCTCCCTCTTGTGGGAGGAAGTTAGAAAAAAAATTCAAACTGCTAGGCTATCTAGGAGCATCACCTCAATGTTGCAAGTAAAAAAAAATCAAGCAATGGGAAAGAAGCTTGTCTTCTATAGAGAAGGTTTTGATGGGTACAACAGTGTCCTCTATATCGTAGGTAGGGACTAGTGCCCAAGGTGGTGTTCAATCATCCTTCGAGAAGAGCTCTAGGAATAAAGATCAAGTGGGTAGATCAACATATCACCATTATCAGAATATATGGTCCTTGCTTTACGAAGGAAAGAGCAAGCACTTGAAAGGCACTCATATGGAAGGGGAATGGATTCTGATGTGAGACTTTAATATGGTGGAGAAGAGAAAGGAGAGAACATATTCTTTGAACATTTTAGCTAGATCAAAAAGTTCCAAATGGTGAAGCCTATGTTAGAAGTGGGCTTTAATGGACATGTGGGAGGTGGGCCCTTGGAATAGCACACCACCAGTGTTTACGTGCATCGGTCTATAGTAAGCGGGCATGGCTTCTCAGATGGATCAATGCTACTATTTTTACCATGCCAACTGGCTACCATCAATGCTAGAAATGAAGGTGGTGACTTCATAGTACTTGTCGGATCACTTACCGTTAAGCATGAAATTACAAAAAGCCAAAGGAGAAGGAAATTGCCCCCAAGGCTCCAAGAAGTTGCTTATGATAGGACCCACCTTTTCAAAGGGAGTCACAGACGCCTGGACAAAGAGAGAGAGAGATTTTCCTCTTCCCACGGCTAGGGTTAGAAAAATACATTTTCCCAAACGGGTGCAAATAAGGGCAAACTTGAAATTCTCCCGGTTTTTAAGGTGAAGATTTGAAGCTTTTGTCGGTGATCGCACTACATTGGATGCTGGGTTTTTTCTAACACTGCCCACGACATCCCTGTAATACTCCACTTAATTTGGCATTTTGAACCACACTCAGGCGGAACTTGAAATTTTTCTTGCATGCCCAACAAGAATCAACCTTAGGACATTCCGCTCAAAGAGAGTGTTCTGTCATAGGCCATGACACCCTCATGCATGCACATGCCACCTTGACTCCAAAGCATTAAAAATAAAAGGTTATTCTCCTCTCGTCCCTCGTGTGAGTGGATCTACCATCTAGCAATTGTACACCGCCCTTGCTTGTACAACCTTCCACCTCTACAACTCGTAAGACAATGCCATCTACCACCACCTCCTCTTGCCCTTTGCTAGTCACCTTACATCAGTCACATGTGCTAGCTAGTTTTACCTCCTTGCCTTTGCTTTTTCATAAAACTAAGGTAGAATTCACACTAGAGAGCATCAACTCCAATGCGTGGGAGACAGACAGAAATATCTCCGTAGCACTAGACTCATGGAAATAAATGTATACATTGAAAAACATTAAATTTCCCCCCGTTCCCTTTCCTTTATAATCCCAAAGGAGGATCTTCACAAATTCCATCTAATGAAACATTTGTTCAGACGTATAGCTCACTATAAAAGTGGGCATGGCAAAAAAAAAGCTAGGAAAGACAAGAAAGTATGAATATCGGAACTTTAAAATTCTAAAGCTGAAGGTGAACATATGCTATCTCTAGAAAGGGCTATCTCTTTATATATAGAGAGTAGAAAGTATGAATATCGGAACTTTAAAATTCTAAAGCTGAAGGTGAACATATGCTATCTCTAGAAAGGGCTATCTCTTTATATATATATATATGTATATAGAGAGTAGAAAGTCCTTTTGACTTTACCTAGCACCTCTTTTTTTTTTTTTTTTGGGGGCAAAACTCACAATTGTAAGTGATTGTATTAAAATACCACCAAGAAATATACAATTCAGCCTCAACCTTATGCCAAACCTTGAGGGCCCAATGGATATATCAGAGCTTAGTTTAGTTAGAAGTACCTAACAATGTACTATTACCAAAAGCCCAATCTTTTACAGAACAAGGTTTGATCGAATGACAAGAATTGCCCTAAACCAATCATCCGGGATTTTCCTTTTAACTATCACCAATAGTAACTCCTTAATTTCTTGTATAATCTTTAAGAAGTTAGCCCCAGAGAGGTCACTATCAAAGACACGGCAATTCCTTGCTTTTCATATGCTGTTGAAGAAACAATATCTGACAACTTGAGTACAAATTAGAAGTGCAGGACTGCAAAACTGTTTTCCTCCCAAGCACATATTCTTCTTGAAAAATCCGACCTTCCATGTTCTTTGTATCCATTCGCACACCTTTGTTGCCATGCCTCTAATTTCTAGGCATTCCATGAAGAGGTGGACAGGTCTTTGCTAGCCAATCCGACTTTACCTAGCCCTTTGGATTTGATGCTTCTGCAAAATCTCGACCTCCCCTCCCCCTCCCCCCCCCCAAAAAAAAAAAAAAGTCCAAAGAAAGAATGAATATGAAAACTCTAAAATTCTTTTTGGCTTTGTGAAAGAAACCCTTGGTGTTGTGTTGGGTTAGGAAGACTTTCATTGTTTTTAGTGCATGCTGAAGACTTTCCTTTCATTTCACATTTAACATGTCTTTACTCTTTTTCCATTCTATTTTTTCAAAATGTTAAAGTGAAGCTTCACCTTGCATAATTTTAGTAAATTTTACACACACACATGTTTGTTTTTGCATTCTATTGTTTTAGAATGCTAAAGCTAAGCTTCACCTTGCATAATTCTAATAAATTTTATACACACATACATTAATTAGTTCTTTTTATTTCATCTTTCATTTCACAAGTTCACAGGGATTTACATTTCTTGCATTTTATAGCTTGATTCCAGTCAGTGTTAACGTTTGAAAAAGTCTCTTTTATTAAGCGGCTGCTAATCGAGTTTTCTTCTCACAAAGAAAAAAATTGAAAATACTAGCAAAATTTTTGGACGACTTTCTCACATATTTCATCAGTTTGTCTTTCGTTTATCATGGTTTGCAGCTAGCTAGTCTCGATTTTCAATCGGCTCAAGACTAAGCTGAGGCAAACCTTTCCCAAATATTGATACCAATTTAATTCAACATAGCAATTTTATTACTTTCTTATTTTTTTTGAAAGCCATCGTGACCCTTTCGCTTGTTTTTTCAAAGTCACAAATTTGAGTGATAAATGTATTGCAAAAACAAAAAACGCTACATAGTAATCCATGCTCCATATGAGCCATGGCATCTACCCATATCCTAACCACACAACCCGGGATACATCAACTGATAAAGAGTGCCACGCTGTGATCGTTAACAACAGAGGGGAGCTGAGGCTGACTTGGGGTTGCCACCAACAAGGAGATAACTTGCCATGGCACACCCCTTGATCACCAAGCCAGAACATATGAAACGTAATACCGAGATGAAGGACATCAAGAGTCATCAATTTTTTTAAATTTTCTTTTTCTTTCATTTGAGAAAACTAAAGTAATGGCTGTATTATTAATTTAATGCTCTTTTTTGCCCGTGAGCAAGAATGAGGCTTAGCTATCTGTTCAAATAACCAGTACCTAAGCCTTGCATGACCACCACCTAAACTATGGTCTACATAACACCATAATGCATGGCATACACGGTTTTGAAGGTGAATAGCCTTTGGAATGATAGTGTGGGCATTGAGGCAACTCTGTAGCAGTAGTGAATGAAGGATTGAGAGACCCATTTGTGTTGAGGGGATGTGTTTCCATGTGGTACCTCGAGCATAGTCAGGAGGAGCAAGCAGATTGGAATTGATGGGGTTTGTCTCCCTAAATTCCTACCCATCTCTACCATCTCTTCCTCTACTTGACAACCTATCTCAATGACAAGGCATTGTCTCCACAACAAGTTTTAGACTTTTTCAGGAGTTGAGAACAAGTAGACCTTTTCCACCGTTTTTGACACCCTCGAGCAGTATAATCCCAACAAGATGTCTACTATTAGCAACGAGAAAAAACGTGATTTTTTGCATGCAAAGGTTGATTTCTCCACCCCTTTTTGGAATAGTCATAGCCCCGCGTGACTGTTCCTTGGGTGATAAATTTGTTTTTTGCATAAAATTTATTTTTTATTAGCCACAAAAAATCACATGTGCAAGTGTGAAAAAAGATTTTCTGCTTGAAAGTTGAATGGTAGTTATCCCTCCCCCCCCTTCTCTCTCTCTCTCTCTCTCTCTCTCTCTCTCTCTCTTGCAATGGTGTTTACTTTATAAAGAATCTTCAATCTATTTTTTTTTCAAAACTCACTTTAAGTGAGTGAAAGTATTTTTACAAAAGCCAAAACATACAATTGTGCCTGAGCCCCAACAAAGACTAAATGTTCACCGAGCTTTTACTGTAGGGAGCCCTAACCCATCCATATATTACACGAGAGAGGGCAAAGAGGCCACCTTGCATGAGATGCTTGCCACTCAACCACTGCAACTCCATCCCTCAATAACAACAATCAAACCCAACCAACCGGTTCCCATGCGAAAGCACCACCAAACCGTCTCAAGGGGAAGCCACCAAGCAAAGAACCAAAAAGCCAACCATGAGAGAGGGCAAAGAGGCCACCTTGCATGAGATGCTTGCCACTCAACCACTGCAACTCCATCCCTCAATAACAACAATCAAACCCAACCAACCGGTTCCCATGCGAAAGCACCACCAAACCGTCTCAAGGGGAAGCCACCAAGCAAAGAATCTACCACCTCCAACCTACTTTTCCACCTAGACACCGCGGATGAAGGCCAATGAGATGCATATATGTGAAGCCAGTCGAGACACTCCAACATGAAAAAATTGGCTTTGTGGGAGACAATCCCATCCAGACCATGCTCGAAAGTGCCACTATGATGATGTTCCACATCAGAACAATGAAACTAGAAAGAACCATGCCAATCTGAAGCGTCAAAACCCTCGACCATCAGATGAAACCCTCAAAAGGAAAATGAGAGAAAAGGGTGCCACCATGAACCCCTACCGACACCAAGAAGCCAGTGTCGCCTTCCACCCACTGTTGTAACTCATCCAGGCATGCAGGAGTCTCCTCCCGAGGAGAAGGGGGCCGCTGCCCAGCCCGGTAGGAAAAAAATACTTGGTTGTCAAAGCTTTAGAAGAGATCCAACACGAGCCGCCAAGTGCCCCCCTCCTAGAGCAATCTTTGACTCTTTGCACAACAGATATGTACCTGTGAGCCGATCCGACACCTTCGGACTCCCCCCAACTAGCGCATGAGGATTATGAATCTTCAATCTATTTTTTTAAATAACTAGAGTGTTTCGTTAGCCGCAGAGTCTGAGGGTAAGAGAAAACAAGAACCTCTAGAAGACAAAAACTTGGGGGGCAGGGAGAGACCCATATTGAAATCTTAGCAAGCTCTTTCAAACCAAAAGGCAGCTGTCGATATTTGGTAATCACAAGGTACCTCATAGCGATCCATAGTTACATGCATACGCCCCCCTCCAGATGCCAATGAGGCATCCTCTCCTTGTTGACGTAACTCTTCTAAATCTTTCTCGAGCAAAATATTGAAAACTATATATGCCATTTCAAAATTTCTCAAGTAAAAAAATTTATGAAAGGATGAGAGAGAGAGAGAGAGAGAGAGAGAGAGAGAGAGAGAGAGAGAGAGAGAGAGGCCAACGATTGCCGTGGTTCAAAGGTGTACCTCGAAAGAATGAGATACTGATCGTAGTGCTTCAGAGGGGTACCTTGCAGAAAACCACGAGGAGGGTTAGAGGTTTTTCAAGCTCAATGTTTGTAAGCATACAAGATGTCAATGTTATTAATTGTTAGATGTTCCAATTTTTATGTTTCAAAAAAAAAAAAAAACATGCAAGTCTCCTTGCATGGGGGAGTTTTCACAGTCCTCCCCAATTTTTATAATATGAGGGAATGTGCCATTCCCACGGCAGCATGCAATTCTCAGTGTGTTCATTAACTGTGTTCGCAGTGTCAAAAATGTCAAAAATCACAGAATGATAATGCTTACTCGCCGCGTGATTGAATGTCTGGTCGTTGATGCACTTTGCATCAACGATGTTGGGCATCTCCTGCTCTTAACACGCTGCAAGAGACGACAATGGAGGATGAAGGAGATAAGCTTGTGACTATTTGGGTGGAGGAACTTTAGGAAGAAGCGATAATTTTTATATTTTAGCTTGTGTCAATTCAAAGCCTATGAAAATTCACTCGTCGCTTCATACGTCCAAATATGGTGGAAGCAAGAACGATGGTGCTCAACTGTGAAAGGCACTTTGCATCTGATGAAAATATCCAAGCACTTCTTGGACCTGATCTTGTTGGGCATATCCTGCAATCAATGCATTCTAAGAGACTACATCCCGGAAATAAAGCTCGTCAAGAACTTGTTGTGCTTCGGAAAGTACACTACACTTGGCATACATGTCAACCAAATCATTACCAAGCACGACATTTTTGTTGAACAGTCCTCGACTAACAAGCTCATCATGAATTTGTTTTCCCGTGTCGACGTCTTTCAAAGTGCCACATGCCTTCAAAATGCAAGCATAGGTGATTGCATCTAGAGAGAAGCCCTCACTTCGCATCCGCTGGAAACATCCCAATGCTTCTTGGCCCTACCCCTGTTGGGCATAACCTGCAATCAATGCATTCCAAGAGACTGCATCTCGATCAGGAAGCTCTTCAAGAACTTGTTGAGATTTCAAAAGTACACTACACTTGGCATACATGTCAACCAAATCATTGCCAAGCATGACAGTTCTTTACAACAACCCCTGATTGTTTGCCCATACAATGTCTCACATAATGCCACATGCCTTCAAAATGCAAGCATAGGTGACTGCATCTGGAGAGAAATCCTCACTTCGCATACAATGGAAGCAATTCAAAGCTTCCTGGACCTGGCCTTGTTGGGCATATACTACAATTAATGCAGTCCAAGAGATGACATCTCGATTGGGAAGCTCGTCCAGAACTTGTTGTGCTTTCCAAAATACACCACAATTAGCATACATGTATACCAATGCATTGCCAAGCACGACATTCTTCTCCAACAACCTCTGACTAGCAATCTCATCATGAATTTGTTTACCCAGATCAACGTCTTGAATAATACCGCATGCCTTCAAGGCACAAGCATAGGTGACCACATCTGGAGATAGGCCCTTGCGTCGCAAGTGATGAAAACAGCCCAAATCTTCGTGACCCTGCCCATGTCGGGCATTCCTGCAATAAGTTTAGTCCGACCGACGACATCCCGGACCGAAAGCTCATCAGCAACTTATTGTGCCCTGACAAGTGCACCGCACTTAACATACATACTAGCCAACAAGCTATGTAGCCTGCGAACTGCTTGTGGAGAAGATGGAATTGCTCCTGAGTGTGCCACGTGGGTTACTGAGAGGCCAGGGATGCGATTTCCAAAACTTGTTGTGCTTTCCAAAGTACACCACAATTAGCATACATGTATACCAACGCATTGCTAAGCACGACATTCTTCTCCAACAACCTCAATCATCGTTTTTACTGTCTCTAGAAGGAGAAAATTCCACCTGTAATTACTAGCATAAACTGCACTTAATTAAATAAACAACGAACACGGACCAACTTCTTTGTATTGCTTTCCATCACCAGATCGGGATCCATGAGGTCGAACAGGGGAAACCTCCCGCACCCAAGCTCAAGCAAGTCCCCGCCTCTATCGACTCCTACAAAGATGTTTCTTTCTCTGCTTCAGGCAACCTTCAACGAAGCAGCGCAACTGCTCTGAGAGCCGAGAACGGTGGCAATGGATTCTCATCTTCCAGGCTTCTTTGACGACAATGAACCCATTTGCACTCACTTTCTCTGCGTGCATCAGCCTACAAAGGCTATAATCTATCTGTGCTTCCGTTTCCATGGTTTTAAGATTTTCTTCACACACACACACACAGAGCTCCCTTCAGCTGCAGCAGCAGGTGCCGTCTCTCTTGTCGATCTTTGTGAAAGAGAGAGTCAAAACAAAAATTGGGTGTATGTTAATGTTAGAGAGAGAGAGAGAGAGAGAGAGAGAATTATTTGTGACAAGCGACTAGGGGTCGAGAAGCAAGTGCAGCACGGAAATTGCATCGATTTTGTGCTGATGTTATTATATCGGATGATCAGAAAAGCGTCGCGCGAAAAGCAGGCAGGCAAGAGTCAAGAGCACTTGGCATAATAAAAGCCATTGGCAAGGGGATTTTTTTTTTTTGATGTAGCGCTGAGCGCTGGATTACTGAGAGGCCATGGATTTTAAATTGGGTACTACGCTAACGAAGTAAAAAAGCTCACAATTGGTGAGTGAATTGTATAAGAATAGCATAAAATTAGAGAACCAACCTCAAGCTCAGATCGAGCCTTAAGGTGCTTAGATTACAATCTAGATGCTTACCACCTCTTATCGATGCCTATCACCATAGTATGTGATCAAAAGTTCTAGGATTTACTTATTGATTGTTGATATCACGGCATGGGTAGTCCTAGACCAATCATCCAAGTTTTGCTTGCACTCAAGTGTCCACGTCAACACTTTGATTTCTTGTATAGTCTCTATAATTCTTGTCACATCAAGATCTCCTTCAAACACATGGTGGTTCCTTGCCTGCCATACATTATGAAAGAAGAAGTACTTGACAATTTGAGTGTAGATGATAAGGGCAGGAATTCCCAACTTCTTGCCTCCAAGGAATTAAGCAATCTTAAATAATCCAATCTACCATGTCCTTTGGACCCACTTGCATATTTTCCTTGCAAGGCCTCTGATAGCCGGGCATTCTATGGATAGGTGGGTCAGATCCTCACTAGCTAATATCAATAGAGCACCACACATTACCTTCCATAGAAATATCTTCACATATTGCGGCCACTTTGGCTTCCAGATGTTCTCCATTACTTACTCCCACCATTTTTTGGCCATTGTCTTTTCCATATTTTGTTAAGGGGGCTAGATCAATTATTCTTGTGCATAATTGCATGATATATGCCTTTAGAATGGGGTTTCCATAAATGACTACTTTTGGGCCATCTCCATGCATTCCACTCAAACCCAAATTCACAGATTGGCATTACAACATTGTCAAGCTCTTTTATCACTTTGTTGACTAGCAATATCTCCAAGCTATTAAGTTGATACTAGGTTACTAGAAGGTCAATGTTTTTTGAGCTCTTGATGTCACCATCCCAGAAGTGCAAAATTTGATCCAAACTCTTATTAATCACTTTCCAGGAAGTTTCTATCCAACAGAGACTTTGTGGTGGACCTACAACTTTAGAGAGCCAAGGGGACCATTGCAATATTAGGTTCTTGAAGTACCTGGTTTCTTCACCCCACTCTAAGACTCCCGCTACTCTTTTGCACTTCGTGACTAATTCCCTTGAGATGCCCCCCAAACTTATGGTAGACCATATTGGGGCTAAGAGTTTGTCATGAATTTCTACCCCTTTCCACTTACCACCTTTGGAACTAAGTTTAGCTGCTTCTAACATGTCTTTGGTCATGATAGTCTAAGCTTGATCCTGTTTTGCCAATGAGAACACAAAATTGGTGTAGCGAGCCTCATCATCGGTGATAGGGTTAAGAGTTCTGAGACCTCCTTGATCCAGTGGTGGCTGAGCGATTGACTCCCAACTGGCCCATTTTCATGGCTTGGAGGATTTCGTGTTGTTTTTCCATAAAAATATTCAATCGTGAACTCAACCTCCTTAGCTGTTCTAAGCTCTATTGTACAACCTAAAGAAAAAGATCTTGATAAATAAGTTGTGAAAGCTTTTAAGAGTAGGTTGGATGGATATTTTATATGTTGGAATTGCACACTATTATATATTTGGAGTGCAATTTATCCAATTGGGCCCAGTTGACCAATGCAACCTTGCACCGGAAGCCTACAAATGTACACCCTTGTTAGATATGTATGTGAAATACCTTTTGAAGCAATTTGTAGGGCACTCTAGAACAATCTCCACTCCAGAAAACCTGATGCCCTATAATACAATTGCAAAAGTGCCTCTCCAAATAGATGAAGTGCATGGACAAACTAATTACATACCACTATCCTTGCAATTCTAAGTCGTACTCAGTGGATTGTCTACTCTAAACCAATAAAACCCAATGCAGGAGTTCATGTTGGTCATGTGATTCGAGCACCTTGGGATGTAAGTTTCACTTCCCTATGCACATTTTCTTTATGATACGTCTTGCAATAAAGTTATTTTCTTTTTTATTTATTTTGTAGGCCTTCTTAATTGTGGCAAACATCACGTTCAACCATCAATCATCTTCCAATAGAGAAGCACACATGGTCATATATGATGATGAAATCTATGACCAATGGGTAAATATCTTGGAGAAGCATCGAGCATCATCTGCTCGTGGGCAATAACCATGCATAACAACCTTCAAATGCTTAAAAGGTTTAGAAAATAGTAATGTCAAGCTACTACAGTAGGAGCTAGTAGAAGAGAAGATCTTCTTAGTGAAGCAACCACATCAAGCAAACATGCTCGACCTCTTTGCACGTGCAGTGAACTTGAATCAAGAACTTGAAGCAAACCAAGGTTTTCGTGGTGCAAATTTTGATGGTGTTCAAAGAGCCACATACATTAGAAACAACTACCTCATGGAAATAATGTAAGTCTCGTTATAACATTACATATAAGATCTACAAATCTCTCTTCACGAGTTGTACACTCAATGGCTGAATATTGAGCTACAAAAAGAAAAGAGAAACAACCACTTCCACAAATCACCAAGGGATATGTGTAATGGATCATTGCACAAAATAATGGAACTTATAACTTGCAGTTCACTTTACCATGGACAACCAAGTGCATTGGAAAGAATTTGGAAGGCATTGAGTTTCTTCACACTGAGAATAAAGTCTACAATTTGTGCTAGTGTCTATATCATAGATACATCACACAAAAAGTCTTATATCTAGTGGTTGGAGTGCTATCCAATTTGGTAAAGTAATTGAAGGAGTATGTGGGGGTGGCACATCAACCATCACAATTTGTAATCGTTTGCTTAGTCAAGTATCAGCATTACCTCCCTAGAGAAGACAATTTTTGAAAAAACTAGATGGTATGGAATGCATGTTCTACCTTTGAGCTCCTTAAAAGCATCAGAACTCTTCCAAACATGTGCTCTTCGTGAAGTAGTTTTTGCGGCTCAAGGGTACAAAGTCTCTTTGAGAGCTTCTACACTAATACCTAGTCCACCCTATGGTCCTAGGGCCATACAATTTTGTTTAGTATGATGTGAGATCCTATGGACTTAGAGCCATAAGGTGCCAATGTATAAGGTCAAGGTCCATAGGTGTTTCCCTCTACTTCAGTGAGAGACCTTATGGACCTAGGGCCACATGGTGATGATGAATAAGCTTAAGGGCCATAGGTTGCTCTCTATTAATAATAGAGATACTATGGTCCTAGGGCCATAGGTCTACCAAAGTTTATATGTTGGTGCCCTTGAATGGCACAAATTCTCTTTGAGAGCTTCTACATTGACCCCTAGGCCATCCTCTAGCCTTAAGGCCATAGGTTTGTCTCTTGTATGATGTGAGACCCTATGGCCTTTGTGACAAAGGTTACCAATGTATAAGCTCAAGAGTCCAAAGGCTCTTTGAGAGCTTCTACATCAACACATAGTCCACCCTATGGCCCTAGACCCATAGAGCACCCTTTAGTATGATGTGAGATCCTATGGTCATAGGGATATAAGGTGACAATGTATAAGGTCAAGGGCCATAGGTCGTTTCTCTTTGTTCTACTGAGAGATCCTATGTACCTAGGGCCAAAGAGTGCTAATGCATAAGCTCAAAGGCTATGGTCCTAGGGCCATAGCACTACCGTAGTGCATATGTTGGTGCACTTGAATGGCCTAAGAGCTTATTGAGAGCTTCTACATTGACCCCTAGGGAATCCTCTAGCCTTATGGACATAGATTCCTCTCTAGTATGATGTTACATCTTATGGCGTTAGGGCCATAGGGTACCAATGTATAAGATCAAGGGCCCAAAGGCTCTTGAGAGCTCCTACATTGACACCTAGACCACCCTATGGCCCTAGGGCCATAGAGTGTCCTTTAGTATGACGTAATATCCTATGGACTTAGGGCCACAATGTGCCAATGTATGAGGCCAAGGGTTGCAGGTTGTTTCCCTCTATTCCACTAAGAGATCCTATGGCCCTAGGGCCACAGGGTGCCAATGCATAAGCTCAAGGGCCAAAGGTTTCTCTCTATAGCATTTCGTGGAAGTGTACTGGGACGACGCCAATTTGCCAAGGTCAACACCAAGAGATGGGGAGCGTTGGGCAATCACCAAGCCTGCTATTTGCTCGGTGCTGACTTCATCGTCACATGTAATGATTTTAACCCCAAGGTCAGTACCAAGCGATAGGGAACGCTGGGCAGTCCCCAAGCATCCTATTCGCCCCGTATTGACTCACCTGTTGTATGTTATGTAATAACTAGGGAAACTAGACTTGAGATCCTCCTCCCAACCTCCCTTTATATAGGCGGGCTCCTAGCCCCTTGCCCTAGACGGATCCCCTGTCCACACTGCCTAGCCTGACCCTTAGCCGTAGTCCATGACTATCCTAGTTCTTAGGGTACAGGACCCTTGTCCTGACATTACTCCCCCCTTAAAGAAGAGTTTTCATCCTTGAAAAAAAAAGTGGGAAACTTCTTCTTAAGAACACTAATGTTTTCCCAAGTGGCACCTTCTTCAGGTCGGTCTTTCCACTTGATTAAGGCTTGTTGTCGTACGCAATGTCATGTACGCAACTCATGATAATCCAGAACACGTTCAGGTTCATGCGACAAAGTAGGAGGTTCAATGTAATCGACCAAAACCTATTGGTCAATGACGTTGTCGTCCCAATGTAACCGCTTTCGTAGACGGCTTACATGAAACACCGGATGAATGCGAGAATGTGATGGTAGTAATAGTTTGTAGGCACGATCACCAACTCGCTTGAGTATTTTGAAAGGCCCACAATATCGGGGAGATAATTTAGGTGTCAGTCCAGTTTTCAGACTTTCTGAATGTTCTGGCACACGTAAAAATACTTCCTCCCCTTCTTCGAAGGTAACTTGCCAACGTTTCTCATCAGTGTATTTCTTATACTGATCCTGCGCTTGCCGGACATTCTGACGAGCAAGTTTCAACATATCCATGTGGTCTTAGAGAAAATCCTTAACCCGTTGGAGTTTTTTGGTTGCCAACCCCATCGTAACTGGTGACCTAGGTTGAAACTCGTACATGAGCATGAAAGGACTAAAACCTCTTGTGACATGCTTAGAATTGTTGTAGGCAAACTCGAGAATAGGTAAGTATTCTTCCCAGTATGTCTGTTTTTTGCTGACGTATGCTCTTAGCATATCCTCTAGCACCTGGTTAACCCGTTCTGTTTGACCATCTATTTCTGGATGATCAGTTGTACTGAGGTTGAGTTGTGTACCCAATTGTTTAAATACAGCTCTCCAAAAGTGACTGTTAAACTTGGGATCACGGTCACTAACAATGTTACTTGGCAACCCATACAATTTGTATAGATTGTCCACAAACAACTTTGCTAATTCCGGTGTCTTAACCGTTGATTTGGTCGGAATAAACTTACATAGTTTAGTCAACCTGTCTATGACCACCCCATACTGAGTCATGACCTCGTATAGTGGTTGGTAAACCTACAATGAAATCCATGGAGATACTTTCCCATTTTCCATTGGGAATTTCCAAAGAATACTTTTCCATTGGGAATTTCCAAAGGATGTAAGAATTCTCCTGCTTTCAGGCGCTCTACTTTGTTAACTTGACATTTTTGGCAATGCTAGACATAAGCTTGAACAAAGCCATGTATACCTGGCCAGTAAAACTGTCGTCGTACGAGGGAATAAGTTTTTCTAATCCCCGGGTGCCCTGCACTTGGACTATCATGACATTCATAAAGAATTTGGCACCGAATGTCTGTGTCCGTCGGTACACAAACTCTCCCCTTGTGGAGTAGGTACCCATTGTCGATGGTAAAATGCTTCCATCACTGTAGTTCATCGCTTGATAAAGGAGAACTAGGTGTGGAGGTTAACTATACACTGCCTGCATTGGAGTGAGAAGGATCCCTCTTTTGAACATGGCTCCACACTTTGGAATATGTTTCATCTTGCTCGTATTTTCCCATGAGAGAATCCAAAAATTCACTATACGAAGTTCCATGAACAAGAGCGAATTGATCTCTGGCATTCGACTTAGAGCGTCTACCACTACATTGTAACGGCCTTTGCGATACCTTAACTTGGCGTCATATTCCTGAAGGATCTCGGCCCACCTGGCTTTTCGATCCTTTAAATCTGTTTGTTGTGTAAACCATTTGATGCTTTCATGGGCAAACAAAATCTTGAACTGAGCACCATACAGATAGTGCCGCCATGTCTTTAAGAAAGACACTATTGCATAGAGTTCGCGTTCGTAAGCAGAATAATTCTGTTGAGTTGCGTCCATCTTCTTACTTTCAAATGGAATTGCCCGTCCATCTTGTAACAGGACTGCTCCAATAGCATGATCATTGGCATCTGTTTCCAAAACAATGGTTTCAAAGGATCTACAATAGCCAGTATAGGAGCTGTAGCTAATGTGTCTTTGAGTGTTTCAAAATTGTGTTGTTGAGCGGAACCCCACTGAAAAGCCTTACCTTTTCCTTTTAGTTGGTCCGTCATAGGTACAACAATGTGAGCATAGTTTTTAATGAACCTTCGGTAAAAACCTGCAAAGCCTAAAAAGATTTGTAATTCTTCCAGATTTTTAGGAGGTGGCCATTTCCGGATGGTATCCACTTTGGATTGATCCATGTATAGGCCATTAGCTGAAATAACATGACCTAAATAATGAATTTCCTCCTTGAGAAAATCACATTTAGATTCCTTCACATATAACTTGTTTGCGCGTAACAACTCAAACACTTGCCTGAGATGTTGGAAGTGCTCTTCTTCAGAAGCACTATAAACTAGAATGTTATCGAGGAACACAATGACAAATTTGCCCAAATACGGCTTCAAGACACTATCCATAAGTGTCATGAATGTTGTCGGCGCATTGGTTAACCCGAAGGGCATCACCAAAAACTACCGTGTTCGGAATGAAGTCTTAGGTATATCGGCAAGCCGAATACGGACTTGGTGATATCCAGACCAGGGGCGGTCACTTTTTAGAATGTGTATGCTATCACGTGAGTTAACCGAAGAGGATTATTAAAAGTTCAAATGTATCAAAATGTATACATACAGAGGGGGGTGGGGTTTTTTTAAATAGGCACGTAGTGTAGATATAGTATGTATATTGAGGTATTATTAATAGCCTCTTGAAGGCACGTGATATAGGAAGCTTTTGATAAGTGACCGCCCCGAGTATCCAGACCACAAGTCGTAAAAATTCAAGCATGTGTTAGCTTATCAAATAACTCATCTACCTTTGGCAATGGGTATTTGTTCTTAACTGTAACCGCATTAAAACCCGGTAGTCTATGCACATGCGCATACTGCCGTCTTTTTTCTTCACCAAAAGGATAGGCGAAGCCCATGGTGAAGGATTGGGTTGTATAAACCCTCTACTAAGGTAGTCAGCAAGCTGACGTTCCACCTCAGCAGCCTCTGAGTAACTCATACGGTAACGTGGTTTACTAACAGGTTTACAGCCTGCAGTCACATCAATACCATGTTGTACTGAGCGTGTCAACGGTAAACCTGATAGAAAATCATTAGGAAAGACATCTTGAAATTCCTTTAATAATGTTTGTAATTGATTAGCAATGTTTGCTTGTGTAGAATTAGCCATTGGTGGAATAGAGGAGAGAGAAGCATGCGGCGTTGAGGAATGTTCAACAGACTCAATGTTAGAAAGAAAATGAGACAGTGAGTAACACAAGAAAACCTGTTCTATTTCATTATCAAAAACGAGCTGCATAAGCCCGACAGTACAAATCAGTGGTGATGATGGTATATCCTTTTCTCCTAACAACAACACATGTGTGCCATGGGAATCAAACATCAAACTATTGTGCTCATAGCTACGCATTAGTAATGGTCCTAGGCTATGCAACCACTCCCTAAGAAGAACCACATCAGCCCTTTCCATGTTCATAACTTGAAAATACAAACAAGTAGAGTACCCTTGTACTTCCAATGGAACATCTCGGCATTGAGTATCCCATATTTCACTATCATGGCCATTCATCATTGCTACCTTGTAGTGGTGGGTACTAGGAGTTTGAGGCAATTTGAGCTTTTTCACCAATCCATAATTGATGAAATTGTGCGTAGCACCGTCATCTACCAAGATGCGCACCTTGTGCCCTTGCAGATATCTGTGCATACGTACTAGCTCATGTGGTCCAAAGGTTTGTTGCCACATGGAAGCTGTGAGATAGCATTGATGCACCACCTCAGTGTGTGTTACTTCCACTATAGAGAACTTGGAGGAAGACTCGAGAGGCAGTAGTTTCACCGTGTGCACTTCTTTCTCCTTCCCCTGGGCAGCAGATTTCCCCTTGGGACAATTCTTTTTGCCATGGCCTCTTCCTAAGCATTGAAAACATAGCTTCTCTTTCTTGGCCTTATCAAAATCCTCAGGAGAGGGAGGACCACTGGACCCCTTGGGTTTTTTAGATGCATCTGAATTAGCAACTATAAATTTTCGTTTATTGTGCCCGTACTGAGTGCGTGTATTACTATGTATACTAGCAAGCACCTTACTATTATGTGTTTTCTTATCATTAGGGTCATCATGAATATGTGCTTTCACTATGGCTTCCTCAAGTGTTTTAGGGTCCTGGGAATTGACATACTTCTTAAGTTCTGGAGTCAGACCTCGTATGAATCCTCGTACTTGTTGAAAGGTATCCAAGCCTTCTAACTTGAGGATGACGTCCCTATAGTGAGAGATATATTCAAGGAGTGATGGATATTGGCGCATGGAACACGTGTCCCAAGTGGTCCAATTCCAATCGGCCTCGTTTGTAGGAAGAAATTCTTTGCTAAACATTGATTCAAAGGCTGCCCAACTCTGTGGTATGATGTTCTTCTCCTTGAGAGACATCCACCATTTGCAGGCCTTGCCTTCCAGAGTTAAGCTCATTTGCAGAGCTCTTATTGCATTCGGCGTACGCTGTAAGGCGTGAATTCCATCCCATTTACTGAGAAAGATGTTCACTGCATCCTTATTGCGGTCCCAATCTTCGCCCTTGAAAACTGGTGGTTTAAAATTCTTCAACAAATCATTTACCTCTTTGGCAGTGAGAGTATGCAGTGTTTCATTAATTGGGCCTTGCCCTTGTGTTCCAACGTGCTCATTTTTTGGTGTCAACAGTACTCTTAGTCTGCTGTTGCATTAATTGAATGACTAATGTGGAAAGTTTAGTAACATTTTCATTTAAAGCCTTAAAATTTTCATCCATGACTGTCATGCGTGTCTGAAGTGCACGAAATTCCTGAATATCGAGCAATTCATAAGTATCTTCTCTTGTCGTAGCGTCGCGGGTACTCTCCTTGAGAGGATCGGCCACGAGCCGTCATTGGCAAGATCGGGAGTACTTTGCTCAAAATCGAATGTCATGTTGATATCCTAATCCATGGCTACATAGTGCAGTGAAAGAAGTACTCAGAAAAAAATACCTGATTTTGGTAGCACTTGCCAAGTATCGCTAACTCCCCTTTGCGCATCGTAGCACTTGACCGTTGAAAAAAGAAGAATTTGCACTTACGACGTACAAGATGAACTTCACACAATTGCCCGTGGTTCAAAAGATGACTGCACGCGTGCAGTGTAGTTGGTTGAAGCGTCACCATTGAAAAGAAGCTTAATTATTCAAAGCTTCGGCTATGATATTGCTTGAACGCCACTTGAAGTCGTCGCAATCTGAAAAATATGCAGGTTCTGAAATTCTTCTGCAATAACTCAACGTAGCCGTCCATCTTGAGATTCGATGAATAGCCGAGTGCTTGCTCCGCCTTGCTTGTGCTGCCGTGAATTTCCGCCTTGCTTGTGCTGCCGTGAATTTCCGCCTTGCTTGTGGGAAAGGCCACTACCAATGGCCAAGGCTCAAAGCCAATGGCCAAAAGGCCTTGCAATATGAACTTGGCAAATGTTTTGAAGAAAAAACACACAGACAGCGTGCCATTCACAGCGCGAGGACGAAGGTGGTTTGTGTGTGCTTGCCTAGGCCAGTGGCGTCCACGAGAGATTGGCAAAGCTCCTACCTTCCCAGGGCGCTTCCTTCAAGCCCAACTCCTCGCGATTCCATGCACCACATAGTGGTTTCCAAAATGGGTAAGACTGCCCAATTTAGGTAGTGCTTTGCTAAAAATGGAAAAAACCCCACTAAAGCCACGGTTCTCACCTAAAGACCCTATTTTTAGGAGATAAAAGTGACCACGCCTAGAGAAAGAGTGGAAGAGATACTCCTAAGCTTTGATACCAGTGTAAGAACTAGGGAAACTAGACCTGAGATCCTCCTCCCAACCTCCCTTTATATAGGCGGGCTCCTAGCCCCTTGCCCTAGACGGATCCCCTGTCCACACTGCCTAGCCCGACCCTTGGACGTAGTCTATGACTATCCTAGTTCTTAGGGTACAGGACCCTTGTCCTCACATGTAATGACTTTAAGATCAATGTCAACACCAAGCGATAGAGAGTGTTGGGCAGTCCCCAAGCTTCCTATTCGCCCAGTAGTGACTCAACTATATTTTTGTAATCACATCACCATGGTCTTCATCGTCGATTACATCAAGGTCAGCACCAAGCGATAGGGGGCGTTGGGAAATCTCCAAGTGTCCTATTTGCCCAGTAGTGACTCAATTGAATTTTGTCTTACCATTGTCGATTGTCGTGTCCCAAGGTCTTTTGTTGGCGCTTGTAACGCCTTTAACATGAAGGTCAACACCAAGCGATAGGGAGAGTTGGGCAATCACCAAGTGTCCTATTCGCCCAGTAGTGATCCCATTGCATGACTTTGTTGGTTAGCATGACATTGGTTGTTTCCTGTTGTAGTCCACTCAAGGTGCATAGGTGGAATCAAAAAGAGTGTCTAATGCATATGTTCAATGATGGAACATCCTATTTGTGCATACATAGGAATGCATGGGAAACACTATGTTGTGCAAGAAAGATTTTGAGGGGTTCGTCAAAAAGATGTTGTAGCTATAAAAGCATATGACATGGCTTTGCAAGCTGGCACCCCTTTAAGAATGGTTTTCGTTGATGAGGATATGTGCTCTCATCTTACTGTGCACTGTGCGTGAGTGTTGGACTCTACAACACTCCACCAATTGTAAGTTAATAGACTTTAACTTTTATGCTCATCTCATCCAGCATGAGCAACATGACTTAGATATGCTCAACTCTTCTAGCTTGGGCGTAATCCTAATAACTACGACTCTTAGCACATAGTTTATTATGACTTGAAGCTTTGGGACTAATGCTTTGCTCATTTTATGGCTCAGCAGCCCAACTCTGACTATGCCAAAGAGTGTCTTTTGCACCCTGGCGACTTGACTTTTACATTCTTGTGCTTACTACAAACATTGCTTCAGGTAAAAGTAAGCTCTAATCCTCAAAAAGAGGATTAGTGAAGGACCAAGTTGGCATTGAATGTTTCTTTTGCCATACTTGTTTTATCATATTTGAATTTGCATTTGCGTTGGTTGGGTCATCCTTCTTTGACTGTGAAGACTCCATTATCTATTTGATTCTTCAATTAGGCCTGATGATAGGAGTCTTTGATGTTGTTGTAGGCCTCTGTTGATCGTTGACATTTGACCTAGGAGCATCGGAAGACTTAGGAATCCAAATCTCTTGATGAACTCTGTATCTCCTTTGTTGACCTTGCTTAGCTTTAAGTCTAGCTAAGCTCTTGATATCTCCATGCAGGTCTGGTGTAGTTGCAGTTGGCTTGTGGTTGACTTGTAGCCAAGTCTTTGTACAACCTCTGTAGAATACTTGTCCAAGAGGAACATTCTTTGAGGTCTATCTTTGTTTTGTATCCTCTTGAAAGTTGTGGTTGACTTTAGCGTCGTTTTTTGTGGTTCTATTGTATAGCTGCTTCTTAGGTATCCTAGAATATTGTTGAGGTTGATACCTTGGGAGGGACTTGAAGTTACTTCACATGCTCTAACCTGTGGTTTTGGCACCCATATTTGTCTGTTACCTCCATAGTAATCCTGTTCCTTTAAGCTCCATTGTGATGCTATCCATCCCATGTGTTTGTGTTTTTGTGTTGATTTCTTGTCTTTAATCCAAACCGGATCATTGACTTTGACTAAACTGCTCTGAACAAACACTTGCTTGACTTTCCTTTGCTTTCTTGAGTACTTTGGCTGAAATATCTTTTCTTTTTTGGGTGTCTCCTTAGAGGTTTTAATTGGGTTAGTAATTGACTTGAAGTTTTGAAAGCCTAATTTGATTGAAGAAGCTGATCCATGAGGGTTCTTTGATGTAGAGGCATATGCTGTCACACCTTCTTTGCTAATAGGTGGAAGATCCACTTTAGCTTTACCTTTGTCTGCAAGATTTGTCTTTGATTCTTCTCACTTTTAAAACTCTAAATCTGGCATTTTTGGTTCTATTGAAGATCTCTGTCCTGCTTTTGTCATGGTCTCATCTTGATCTAAATGTGTCTTTATGGAGGGTGACTTGAGACTCTGTCTTCCAATCTGACTTGCATTGGTTGATTTAACTGGCAATGTCTGGATCTTTGGACTTCCTATTGTGGCTTCCCGATTGTCTGCAACCTCGTTCTTCTTAACTTCTAGCTTTGGTGGCATTATTTGCTCAATAGCTTTCGTGGTCTCTCTTTCCTCTGTTTGATCTGCACTTGCTATTGCCTGATTTGCTTTAAGCTCTTCTAAAGTTTTGATCGATGGAGATGAATCATCTTCAATAAGCTTTGCTTTGGCATCGGTTTCCATTTTTACTGTGCTTGAGGACTTTGTGGTGTCGTCCGTGGGTGACCAGTCTTGGTCTTCATTCTTTGTTGTCTCTGAAGACTGCATCCTGTTTGAATTTTGTATCTCTAATATCTTCTGGGCCATTGGCATTCCCATTATGACGTTGTCTGGCATATCTTTTGCTATGATCACATGAAATTGAGCTATTATGATCTGTGAACTTACTCCAATGGTGGTGGAGATGATTCCCTAGCATTCTGCTCGTTTATTTCCACATATGCTCACAAATTCAGGATCATCTTGTAGATGTGGTTGGCACATCTTTTCCAAGTGCGAAAAGACATGAGGTTCTTATCTAGCTGAAAATCTAGCTTTACTCTTCTTGTTGACAGCTTTTCTTCGTTTTCACCAACAATGTTGCACTTGATTGTCAGAAGATTTGTGTTTGAATTGATTGCTTTTTCTATGGCAACATCCTTTGGTTGAACTTTATTTGCATTCTCTTTGCTTTGACCACCTGCTTCAATCGATGTTGATGCGTATGATTGTGATACTGCACTTTTTTGCAATTGTTGAGCATTGTCCTCTTGCATTTGATCCATTGTACTGTCTAGCAAAATTTGTCTCTTCGGAGGAGATTTTGGTGGTGACCTTTGTGTAGCTTTTTGGACTTTAGCTCCCATTGACTTTGACTTTTCTATCACCTGTTCTGGCAGCTTGAGGCTTTGCATCATCTTCAGATAGTCTTTGATTTCAGTCTTACCATCCATAGGGGTTTGTACAAGGTCATGATCTTGCTGATATTCATTACCGTGTGCATCTTGATCTGCATAAGTGAGCTTGATCACATGTAACTATTTGAACACTATTAGATTTGTCAGCTTTTGACTCTGACTTGTGGAGTTCAGCTGAAACTTTTGTTCCTGATGATCTTCATATAAGCATTTGTCTGCAGATTCTAAGGGAACCTTGGTCAATTGGAAACTTCCAATAACCATATGATTTTTCAATGGTTTCTGCTTTGAAGAGGTCTGTTGGCTAGAAGCTCTAGGGCTTCTAACTGGTATAGCATTTCCTGATACATAAGGTGAGCTTGACGGATTTATAGCTCCCCCCTTCCTAGGGTGATCACTATATCCTGCTTCATTGTAAGAGTTCAAAACTGTCTGGCTCTGATTTAATCTCACCTTTTGGGATTGTGAAGGTACACTTTGGGTAGCATTGTTGGCATTTGGCATCTGTAAACCTTCTGCATAGTTTCCTATGTATCTCCTTGAAACATGACAAATTATTCCCCAAGTTAAGCTGTAGATGGCATTATCTTTGCCCTGATATTGTCTATCCCATGGGTCTCCTATGATATGAGCTTCTGTGGTTTCAAGACTCAAGGCATCATAGATGCTAGACTCTCGTCTATATCTACGACGACTGTTTTGGTCAAAGTATATGTTCGTTTGGTCACAACATTGAAGCTTGATTTCCGATGGAGGAGAGTTTGGCTCTGAACAAATTTCTGGATTGACTCTGGTAATATCCTTCAGCTCTAGAGAGGATGGACTATAATAGATTCTTTCCTCTGAATGAACCATTCTTTCTGATCTATCCCTGGACGCACTTCTATGAGCTAGTATGTGGGTCGTTCAAATATTGGTTGATCCTTTTTGTGCATTTTCCCTTTTTGGTCTACATAGTGTGTATATGAATTATGTGTACCATACAAAGCTAACATCATTCTGTTGGATGTGTCCCTTAGACTCGTGAATGATTGCACACTTGTGTCAGTGGATGCAAAATCATTTGCAAACCTAACAGTCTTTTCAACCTTTGGTGATATCTCGACACCTTTACTAAATTCATGCAATAATTTGTTGTTCAAAGAATCAATTTTAAGCTTTTCAGGTACCTGTGCATCTTTATGATCGTTTTGAACCTGCACTGCTTTTACTGGTGCTTCTAACGGTAATGCAGAATCATTTGATTGCATTAAAAGTGACGAGTTAAATGCACTTACATTGAGATTCGCATTTCCAATTTTCTATGTACCTTGCTTGGCAGTTCTTCAATTACTGTTGTCTGAATTTCTTGGACAATCTTCAAAAAAATGTCCACATTTTCGTCCACAATCTGAGCAACACGCCATGACTGGTGGTATTTCAATTGGTTCTGTCATGTCAAGCTCTTGCTGAGAAGCTTTTGCTTCTATGCTTGCCAAATTATCGGCCTCTTCTTTCAAAACACTGAGCATCAAGTTGTAGACTGCTCCATCTTGATCTTTGTACCGTCTTTGGTTTGGTTCTCCAATTAGATTGGCTTCAATTGTGATCTGGTGGATCTTGCAAATTTGGTTCTCGATTATAGATCTGACGACTGTAATCCATGTACAATGACCCTGATTGCATATGCACCAAATAGATGCTTTGCGGACTTGTGCAGATTTTTGGATAAACACTTGGGTTGACTTTTTGAACTTCTATCTGCACCTCATCTTTAAGCTTGCAATACCTGGCTCCACTGAAGTCAGTCGGCATTTGAGAGTTCTCTGAATCTGGCTTTACTGTGATCAATAGGATCTTGGCTCCTGTGCTGCTTTTCCTGCTCATAAGATACCTATGAGCTTCTGTATTTGTGTACAAAAATTTATCCCCATTGTAGCCATATAGTTGTAAAATTTTCTCTGTTGCACTTGTGCATGTGTTGCCACTGCTACTAGCTTGCTTTGTTGTACTTGAATTCTCAGCTCGAGATGAGTCCATATTGAAGGGTTCTGTAAAAACTGTCCCCCTAGCAAATGCTAGTATTGATTAGCAGAATTTCTCCTACTCGGTTTGATTAAACTGCTTTAGTCAAAGCGCTTTTGCAGTTGACTTCTCTTTAGACTCGCAAGAGTTGATTAACTCCGCAATTGGTCAATTTTTGGCTTGATTGCTCACGGTTTCGAGTTAACTATTTTCTCACCAATTGATCTCATGTCCTTTGCACGGTTTACTCGGTGTGACTCTTCGATGGTCCTTTTTTGCTAATTCTACCTTTTTATTTGGACTGTTGCTGGCTTTGCTAGCTCTTTTTGGCTTTTGATTTGTTCGTTGTGCTATTTGCTCGGCGTGTGTTTTTTTTTTGCTTTTTGGGGTTTTTTTTTGCTTTTTCTGGCTCTTTTTGATACTTCTGACGAGTTTCTTTCTATTTTTCTATTTTTTTGTGAAATTTTGAATTTTCTAATTTTTTAGCATTCTTATGATTTTTTACGATTTTTTTGGAAAAGTTTCAAATTTTTTTACATTTTTTGTGATTTTTCTAATTTTTTGGGGTTTTTTAAAGATTGTATGAGTTTTTTTATTTATTAGAAATTTTTTTGATCAGTTTTAGAAATTTTTAAGATTTTTTGTGATTTTTTAACTAATATAAAAATTAATGAAATACAAGTGAGAAAAAAAAAGAAAATGAAATTGAAATGAAATTAAATTAAAATGAAATTGAAATGAAATTAAATTAAAATGAAATTGAAACAAAATGAATGAATCAATGACACAAAAAAAGGCAAAAAGACAAAAGGCTCCACAGCCGTTGAGGAAAGAGAGAAAGAAGACAAGTAGGTCCCCTTTTTTTTCAAAAATTTATAATGTCTTTTTGTAGCTTGTGTGCTGTGTGTGTAAGGGTGGGTTCACACGTCACGAAGTACAAGAACGGTGACGGAAGCAGAAGAAGAAAGAACAAGAAGATTATTTTAGTGTCGTAGGAGACTATCCCAAGAGAAGTAAAGCTCTATCCGTTGAGGAAAGTCTATGCGCCAAAAGGCATGCTCGGGAACCGAAAAAAGCTGACTTTAGGTCGAAACGCGTAAAATCACCCGAAAATCCAAAAAATTGCCAAAAAATTACAAAAACTATCCGGAAAATACCCAAACAAATTCTACAAATTCTCCACACATTGAGGAATAGTGAAGCCAAATGAAATTGCAAAAGTATCATCAATTCAATTGCCCAAGAATTTAATCAATAAAATCAAGACTGCGGCAATTAAACCGGCAAAATTACCGACAAAATTAGGTCATAATTCGACGCAATTGGAGTGTGTAAATCCCTGTTTTGAGCATAAAAACGCAGCATTTCATCATTACACACATTGTTTATGCAATCAAAACATTGAATTAACCATGCAAATTACACACTTTTTAGGCGCACGCACTAAAAAATTGGCAATTTTTACCAATCTTTAGGTGCACAGACAAAAGGGTTAGACTTGTCGTAATTGCAATGTGACTTCACAAATCGTTAGTTGGGCATGAGAACAACACACATCAATCATCACAATTCAAAAATCATAACGCACACATTGATTTCTAGGTGCTCAAACATGGGCAAAATAGTGCACACACCTAAAATTAGGCATACACACACTCAATTAGAATGCACACACACTTGATTTTAGTGCAAACACACTTGAAATTGACCATCCAAGCATGCAATCAACTCAATTAGGCACCCAATTAGCAACCTACAATCACCAATTAGCAATTGAAACTTGTCAAATCATACGCCGCCACCAAATTAGCAACCCAATCAGCAACCTACAATCACCAACCTACAATCACCAATTAGCAATTGAAACTTGTCAAATCATACGCCACCAATTCTTAAAAATTTCGGCATTATGACGGCGTGAGAACCAAAATTGCAAAATTTTCAATCCAGATTGCATTATATTATATTGCATCAACATAGCATAGCATTACATTGCATCGCATGGTGGGATCTCTACACAATTCTACACATCTCTAGATTCTAGGGAGGCTGAGAATACCACCTTGATTACCTTTCCGTTGAAGATCAATTGAATGGTCAAATGCTCCAATCCTTCATAGAAAATTAGTAAGTTAGCAAAAATTAGTCGAATTAGCAAGGGGTTAGTGAGAAATTAGAGTGTGTAAACACATAATTGGCAAGATAGGTCACACATTAGGGAATTATGAACACAATGCTTCATGCACACACATTCAAAATCCACAAAAACATAAACACACAAGTGAAATAAGTAGTGAAATTAGTGAGGGAACGCATTTGTTTATGCCACAATTACACTAGCATAGGTCATCATCCCCGACAACGGCGCCAAATATTGGGGGTCCCATCGTTGCAATAGCTCCAATGACCAACAAAATTGTCAATACGGAGGGATGAGCTACTCGGCTAGGGCATGGAAACACTCACACGGTTAGTGAGATTTATTGAGCTAATCATGGCAACACAAATGGTTAACTTTATGAGGTGAGCTTCTCGGCCTATGGAGGAGCTAAGCTGCAATGAAGGGCAATCTCCATATCCACTTCTCTTCAGCTCTAATCAACCCAATCACACACACTATGATTGCAAGATGCACACACCACCAATCCTATCATGCAAAACAGTAATTGCAAGCACACACACATAGATCTATCAAGCACCACACTCCAATCATACCTACATGCACACACAAGCAAAAGAGGGCAATCACACAAGATTAGAGAGGGATTAACCACTAATTAGTTAAGATCTAGGTAATCTAAGCATCATAAGCAATCATAAGAAGTAAGAGAGAGGCATAGTGATAGAGAATGAATCATTGATTAGTGTTAATCAAGTCTCATGAGCAAGGAGAAGCTCAAGGACTCCATAGCCACACACCTCAAGAGCTCTCACCGAAGAGTGCTCTCAACAAATGACTTGAGAACCCTACTTTCTTCTACACACTGCCTTATATACCTAGGTTAAAAATATGCAATGTCTGGGTGCCCAAGGACTTTAGGGCTCACCACTTACTGAATCTACAACCTAGGCATAGTAAGTGACCTATTCTTTACAACTTGAAACTCCCATTGAGATCGTAACACATTAGAATGGCTTGAAATAAATAGAGAATTTACAATACGTGATCATTTTGGGAAAACGTGGAAAATGTGTAACTCCAATCTTTACTGCTTCTTTGCATTCATCCTCAATGCGCATTCGTATATTTTCGGTCTTTAACAGCTTCTGTTAACTAACGTTGACTCAGTTAACTAGAACCTATGGCCCTAGGGCCAAAGAATGCCCTGTAGTATGATGTGAGATCATATGGACTTATGGCCATAAGGTGCCAATGTATAAGTTCAAGGGCCATAGGTTGTTTCCCTCTATTTCAGTGAGAGATCCTGTGGACCTAGGGTGAAAGAGTGTCAACGCAAAAGCTCAAGGGCCATAGGTTTCTCTCTATTTTAAATAGAGATCCTATGGTCCTAGGGCCATAGGGCTACTGTAGTGCATATGTTGGTGCCCTTGAATGGCCCAAATTCTTTTTGAAAGCTTCTACATTAATCCCTAGGCCATCCTCTACCCTTAATGCCATAGGTTTCTTTGTTGTATGATGTGAGATCCTATGGCCTTAGGACCATAGGGTAAAAATGTATAAGCTCAAGAATCCAAAGGCTCTTTGAAAGGTTCTACATTGACACCTAGACCACCCTATGGCTGTAGGGACATAGAGTGACCTTTAGTATGATATGAGATCCTATGGACTTAGGTCCATAAGGTGCCAATGTATAAGGTCAAGGGCAAGAGGTTGTTTCTCTCTATTCCAGTGAGAGATCCTATGGACCTAGGGCTAGAGGGTGCCAATGCATAAGCTCAAGGTCCATAGGTTGCTTTCTATTGCAAATAGAGATCCTATGGTCCTAGGGATAGAGGGTGCCAATGCATAAGCTCAAGGGCCATAGGTTTCTCTCTATTGCAAATAGAGATCCTATGGTCCTAGGGCCTTAGGGGTATTGTAGTGCATATGTTGGTTCCATTGAATGACCCAAATTCATATTGAGAGCTATCATAGTGCATATGTAGGTGCCATTAAATGGCCCAAATGCTCTTTGAGCGCTTCTATATTGACCCCTAGGCCATCCTCTAGCCTTAACGCCATAGGTTTCTCTCGATTAAGATGTGAGATCCTATGGCCTTAGGGCCATAGGGTACCAATGTATAAGCTCAAGCGGCCAAAGGCTCTTTGAGAGATTCTACATTGACAACTAGTCCACCCTATGGCCCTAGGGCCGTAGAGTTTCGTTTCCTATAATGTGAGATCCTATGGACTTAGGACCATAAGGTGCTAATATATTAGGTCAAGGGACATATGTTGTTTCCCTCTATTCGAGTGAGAGATCCTATGGCCCTAGGTCCATAGGGTGCCAATGCATAAGCTCAAGGGCCATAGGTTGCTTTCTATTGATCCTATGGTCCCCGAACCAGAGGGCATATGTTGGTGCCCTTGAATGACCCAAATTCATATTGAGAGCTACCATAGTGCATATGTCGGTGCCCTTGAATGGCCCAAAATCTTATTTTGAGATACCATAGTGTATATGTAGGTGCCCTTGAATGGCCCAAATGCTCTATGAGAGCTTTTGAATTGACCCCTAGGCCATCATATAGCCTTACGGCCATACGTTCCTCTATAGTATGAAGTGAGATCCTATGGCCTTAGGGCCATACGATACCAATGTATAAGCTAAAGGGCCCAAAGTCTCTTTGAGAGTTTCCACATTGACACCTAGTCCACCCTAGGGCCATAGAGTTTCCTTTAGTATGATGTGAGATTCTATGGACTTAGAACTGGTGCCAATGTATAAGGTCAAGTAATATAGGTTCTTTCCCTCTACTTCAGTGAGAGATCCTATGTACTTAGGGCCACATGGTGCTGATGCATAAGCTCAAGGGCCATAGACTTCTCTCTATTGAAAATAGAGATACTATGGTCCTAGGGCCATAGGTCTACCATAGTGTATATTTTGGTGCCCTTGAATGGCACAAATGCTCTTTGAGAGCTTCTACATTGACCCCTAGACCATCCTCTAGACTTAAAGCCATAGGTTTGTCTCTAGTATGATGTGAGATCCTATGGTCTTTGTGACAAAGGTTACCATAGTATAAGATCAAGATCCCAAAGGATCCTTGAGAGCTTCTACATTGACACATAGTCCGCCCTATTGCCCTAGACCCATCGAGTGCCTTTTGGTATGATGTGAGATCCTATGGTTGTAGGGCCATAAGGTGCCAATGTAAAAGTTCATCACCATAGGTTGTTTCTCTCTCTTCCATTGAGAGATCCTATGGACCTAGGGTCAAAGAGTGCTAATGCATAAGCTCAAAGGCCATAGGTTGCTCTCTATTCCAAATAGGGATCCTATGATCCTATAGCCCAAAAGGTTATTGAGAGCTTCTACAATGACCCCTTGGGCATCCTCTAGCCTTGTGGCCTTAGGTTCCTCTCTAGTATGATGTTACATCTTATGGTGTTAGGGCCATAGGGTACCAATTTATAAGCTCAAGGGCCCAAAGGCTCTTTGAGAGTTTCTACATTGACACCTAGACCACTCTATGGACAAAGGGCCATAGAGTGTCCTTTAGTATGATAAGAGATCCTATGAACTTAGAACCACAATGTGACAATGTATGAAATCAAGGCCTCTATTCCAATGAGAGATCCTATGGCCTAAGGCCACAGGGTGCCAACGTATAAGCTCAGGGCCAAAGGTTGCTTTCTATTGCAAATAGAGATCCTATGGTCCTAGGGCCACGTGGATACCATAGTGCATATATTGGTGCCCTTAAATGGTCCAAATCCTTAATGAGAGCTACTTGAGTGAATATGTAGTGAGAGGTGGAAGTGAAAAACAGATCGGATAGCCTCTACACCAAGACTATGCACGATGGACTCATCATGAGAGGTACAGAATAGGGGCACCACCTAGAAAGATATGCGCCTAGGATGCATACATATACACAATCAAACATGCCATGGAAAAACATTTCAAGATCCACGCCCAAGTGTGAGATGGGGTGGTCAAAAAACAAGATGAGAGGAATGGTGAGTGAGTGAGAATGGTCTTGCTACTTGTGCATGTAATGAGGAAGATACCATGCAAGTATACTCACTTCTCATACCAGAGGTGGCGAATCCACACACCTTAATATGCAAGTAGCAAGATGGTAGGAATATGAGAGGGAGAGTGTGTGTGTGTGTGTGTGTGTGTGTGTGTGTGTGGTGGTGAATCCGCACACCTCAACATAAGCAAAATGAAAAGAAACAAGCATAAACCATACTCACAATGAAGTATATCCCAAACGATACAAGGTATGGCACCAAGATGGAGTGTGTTGATTGCTTGTTACAAAAGATGAATACAATAGGTAGCATAGGACAAGAAGATGAGAAGGGAACAAGACCGTAGGATGCATAATGGAGAGATGGGAGTTGGTGGCGAGGAATATCATGAGTGTAGCCATCATTCTTCTTCTTGAAATTGTGCCTTCAATCCTTCATTACAAGTGTGTGGAGACATGGTGCTCATTTTGTGCATGGTGATGATGGTGTTGTGATTATGTGAATAAGGTTCATGCTACTAGCATGTAGCAAAAGGGTGTGTATGTGTATGTGTATGGGTGTGTGGGTATGTGGGTATGGGATAGTGTGCATATGGGATAGTGTATGTGTATTGTAGTCCCCGTTTACAAAAGAGAAGGCCTCCTTTTATAGGCCAAGATAGTGATTAGGGAAGAGATTATGAGCAAGAGGAGTTATTATAGAGTAACCTCAGTTAGAGGCATTCCCCCAATGAGAGATCTCCGTGTGCCTTGCTAATTGACCAATTTCCTCCTAATCGCCTTCATCATGGCAAGATTTGTCTCCATGCCACCTTCCATAGCTTGAGTCCAAGAGCTTCCTTATAATATTTAAGATAATATTGATGACAAAATATAGCAAAAATGGAGATAAGAAATTGGTGTGTGTAGTTGGATAACCATGACTTCTTTCCAAGTGGACAGATAGGCTTCACCATTTTGGCCATATCTACCAAATTGTAGCTCCAAAAATTATAAAACAAATAGGGGCCAAAGGATCATCTCAACGCCTACAACTTTGCTATTGAAAACTTTTTCCAATTTGGAATGGAAAGAATAGAGAAAAATCCCACAACAATATGTGTCCGTCTTTTCCTTCTAGAAGTCTTCCAGGTGGTCCCCTCTTGACTCCATGTGAAAGCCTTGTGTCCACAAGTGAATTATGCTTGGTTTGATAACGTTTTGTTGATTCCAACTCAATAATGCATAAGATTCTCTTCCCTTTCACTATTGACTCTTATTCTTCACCTATAGTGACCGTCAAGTAGTGACTATCAGGTAGAATCAGCATCCAGTGATTTTTTCATTTTCATAGGGTTTGTTCCCACCTCTCCTTATTTCCGAGATCCAAATGTGTCAAAACCATAGCTATGTACAAATTATACATATATATATTTTTTGATGTTCATGCACCAGGTCCCTCCTCCTCTGCAAAGCCTTGAAGCCTTGCCATCAAGTGCATACCAAGAGAGAGGTGGTCCAAAATTTTAAAAGCGACCCTCAATAGGTACCCTTGAATGACCTAAATTCTCTTTGAGAGCTTCTACATTGACCCCTAAGCCATTTTCTAGCCTTAAGATGATAGGTTCCTCTTGAGTATGATGTGAGATTCAGACCTTATGGCCCTAGGGCCATAGGGTGCCCTTTAGTATGATGTGAGATCATATGGACTTATGGCCATAAGGTGCCAATGTATAAGTTCAAGGGCCATAGTTTGTTTCCATCTATTTCTATGAGAGATCCTATGGACCTAGGGTGAAAGAGTGTCAATACAGAAGCTCAAGGGCCATAGGTTTCTCTCTATTTCAAATAGAGATCCTATGGTCCTACGGCCATATGACTACCGTAGTGCATATGTCAGTGCCCTTGAATGGGCCCAAATTCTTTTTGAAAGCTTCTACATTGATCCCTAGGCCATCCTCTAGCCTTAAGGCCATAGGTTTGTCTCTAGTATGATGTGAGACCCTATGGCCTTCGAGCCATAGGGTAGTAATGTATAAGGCAAGGGTCCAAAAGCTCTTTGGAACATTCTACATTGACACCTAGACCACCCTATGGCCCTATGGCCCTAGGGCCACATAGTTCTCTTTATTATGATGTGAGATCCTATGGACTAGGGCTATAATGTGCCAATGTATAAGGTCAAGGGCCATAGCTTGTTTTCCTCTATTCCAGCGAGAGATCCCTATGGCCCCAGGTCTGCAGGGTGCCAATGCATAAGCTCAAGGGACATAGGTTGCTCTCTATTGCAAATAGAGATCCTATGGTCTTAGGGCCATCGGGCTACTGTAGTGCATTTTTTGGTGCCCTTGAATGGCCCAAATGCTCTTCAAGAGCTTCTACCATTGACACCTAATCCATTCTCTATCCTTAATGCCATAGGTTCCTCTCTAGTATGATGTGAGATCCTATGGCCTTAGGGCCATAGGATACCAATGTATAAGCTGAAGGGCCCAAAGGCTATTTGAGAGATTCTACATTGACAACTAGTCCACCCTATGGCCCTAGGGCCATAGAGTTCCGTTTAGTATGATGTGAGATCCTATGGACTTAGGTCCATAATGTGCCAATGTATAAGTTCAAGGGAATAGGTTATTTCTCTCTATTCCATTAAGAGATACTATGGACCTAGGGCCACAGGGTGCCAATGCATAAGTTCACGAGCCATATGCTTCTCTCTATTTCAAATAGAGATCCTATGGTCCTAGGGAATTAGGGCTACCGTAGTGCATATGTTGGTGCCCTTGGATGGCCCAAATTCATATTGAGAGCTACCATAGTGCATTATGGTCCTACGGAATTAGGGCTACCGTAGTGCATATGTTGGTGCCCTTGAACGGCCCAAATTCATATTGAGAGCTACCATAGTGCATTATGGTCCTAGGGAATTAGGGCTACCGTAGTGCATATGTTGGTGCCCTTGAATGGCCCAAATTCATATTGAGAGCTACCATAGTGCATATGTAGGTACCCTTGAATGAAACAAACACTCTTTAAGAGATTCTACATTGACCCCTAGGCCCAAAGCACATACATGTGTGGTATTTTGACAGTGGTGCTACAAAGCACATTACCTCACATCGTGAATTGTTCACCTCTCCTGAGTCTGTCCCTCATGGGAATTCAATCACTTGTGCCAACAGTGCCTCTTATCCGGTTCAGGGAGTTGGAAAGATTGTTCTTATTGCTGCAAATGGCAAGTCTTTCACACTTGTTGATGCACTTTATGTACCTTGGATCAAGAAGAATCTTTTGTCTGTATCTGCACTTGCTAGACTTGGACTTGTAGTCAAATTTGTAGATGACAGATGTACAATTCATGATCTCAGTTTTGGTGATGAAATTGTTGCATCTAGGCTTTTGTGCCGTGGGCTATATAAGCTCACTTTGTATGACAAGTGTGGATAAATTTTGCAAATGCTATTGCAGATTCAAGGGCTATTTTAGATGCAAAACTTTGGCATGCACGTTTTGGTAATCTCAGTTTTGCCAGTTTGCTGCGTTTGCAGAAATTTGATATGGTTGCTTTTTTGTTGCCTCTTGAAGCACCTGTCAAACATGTTTGTGAAGGCTATATTTTTGGTAAAATGAAGTGTTCTAAGTTTTGAAAGGATGGTTCAGTTAGGGCCACATGCATGTTGCAGCACGTGCATAGTGATCTTTGTGGGCCCATGCAAACTCCGTCCTTGGGCAATTACCTATTCTTCATGACTTCCATTGATGATTACTCCAGGCATGCATGGGTATTTCTGTTTAAAGCAAAGTCCGACGTTTTTATGTGCTTCAAACAATTTCTGGCTATGGCTGAAAATGTCTCGAAATGTACTATGGGCACCCTTCATTCCAATCGAGCGGAGGAGTATATGTCTCATGACTTTAATGCATTTTTGGCTAGTTGTGGGATAAAACACCAATGTATAGTGCCTTATACACCTCAGCAAAATGCTCTTGGTGAGAGGAAAAATAGGTCACTTACGAAAATGACAGGATGTATGGTCAAAAGTCAAACTTTGCCACATTGTTTTTGGCTTGAGGCCATCATGTGTGCCACTTATGTACTAAACAGGTGTCCTACGAAAGCTTTGCATTCTATTACTCCCTATGAAGCATGGCATGATAGAAAGCCTTGTATTGAGCACATGCGTGTTTGGCATATGCTTTGGTGCCACAAACACAGTGCAAAAAATTGGATGATAAGGCTGTCAAATGTATTTTTTTGGTTATAGTGCTGAAAGCAAAGGTTACAGGTTGTATCATTCGCAAACAAAGCATATTCTGGTTTCACGAGATGTAGTGTTTGTGGAAGATTCTGTTCAGCCCTTGCTGTCATGTACTAGAGACAATAATGTAAGCTCACAAGACATTTATGACACTTTGTTGCCTCTTTTTAGTGGTGGAAGTTTGAATGTAAATTCCAATGAGGCAAATGTACAGCCTATGGGGGTTTTTTGAAAATGTTACAGATCAGCTTATTACTGATGCAGATGTACATGATGTACTTGATGAGGAAATGGATGAAAATGAAGAGGCTAGAGGTATGCCAAAATGGTTGGTGCATACATTGTGTGACAGTAAAGTGGATGCACCTTTTTCTAGTCATACTCGTTCAGCCTCTTGCCATGCATCTTATGCATCAGATTGTTATGCTTTGGGTGTGTCTAGCTTACATGATGTTGAGGAACCTTTGTCTTTTGATGAAGCACAGAATTCAAAAAATTGGATGGCTGCCATGCAATCAAAATATGATGCACTTATAGAAAATGACACATGAACTTTATGTGATTTGCCTCTTGGAAAAAAGTCCATTGGTACGAAGTGGGATTACAAGTTGAAACGCAAGCCGGATGGTGAGATTGATTGCCATAAGGCTCAACTTGTTGCAAAGGGTTATGCACAACAAAAAAGCATAGATTATGAAGAGACTTTTTCTCCCACTTGTCCTATGACTACTGCACGTTTTCTATGCACATTGACATCTCATTTTGGTTGAGATGTACATCAATCAAACATTGTTACTGCTTTCTTGGATGGTGACATATTTAAGGAAGTTTATGTAATGCAGCCTCACGGTTTTGTCAAGAAAGGTCAAGAGGACAATGTGTGTAGATGTAAGAAGGCTTTGTATGGGTTGAAGCAATCTCCTCGTGCTTGGTATGAGAAAGCTGACACTCATTTGGTCAAACAAGGCTTTTGTAAGAGTCCAACAAAAAGCACATTGCATGTAAAGCATGAGGGTGATGTACTTCTCATTGTGGTTCTTTATGTAGATGATTTGTTGATCATTGGACCAAATGAGAGACATATTGCTGAATTTAAGGTTGATTTGAATGCTACTTGCAAGATGAAAGATTTGGGGTTGTTTCATTATTACTTGGGCATGGTGGTATTGCCTTGTGTCAGAAAAGTTACATAGAGACATTACTATGTAAGTTTGGACTTGAGGATTAAAAACCTATTGCCACTCCCGTGGAAACAGGTTTGAAATTGAGTCTTCATGATGTTGGTGATCCTGCAGATGTCACTCTTTACCAAAATGGTGTTGGATGCCTCATTTATGTATGCAACACGAGGCCGAATATTCAATTTGTAATCTCACAAGTCAGCAAATTTATGCATAGCCCGGGTTCTAAGCATTGGCAAGCTGTCAAGAGGATTTTCTGCTACCTTAGTGGCACTTTACATCTTGGCTTGTTTTATCCCAAGGGGGGATGATTGCCATCAGACTTAGATAATTTTTTTGACTCAGATTGGGCTGGTTGTTTTGACACGAGAGTGTCCACATGGTTTTTGTTTCATGCTTGGCAGTTCATGTATATCATGGTTGAGCAAGAAGCAACTTACTGTGGCCACTTCTAGTTGTGAGGCTAAGTACATGTCATTCTTCATAGCTACGATTGAGTGTGTATGGGTCAGATGCCTTATTGCTGATTTGGGTGTTGGATAGGACACTCCCAACACTATCTATACTGACAGCCAGAGTGCATTGACAATTGCAAGGAACCCAGTTTTTCATGCTTGCACAAAGTACATCGAGGTGCATTACCACTATGTCAGGGAGAGATAAACTTGGCTTATGTGCCAACACAGGAAAACCTTGCATATATTTTCACAAAGGCATTGTCTTGCGAGAAGCTTGAATATTTCCCCAAAGCTTTGGGCTTACTCCCCTTTGTGGATAGATCATGTCCTCAGGGCATGGAACTTCCGTTTGCTCATGTGCGAGCTCTCACTCACCGCATCACTCCAGGGGGGATTTGTTACCATATACATGAGGCAGTGATGTGTGTGAACACACTAGGACCACCGGGGCATTTTTTTCCTCTTTAGGAAGTTTTTCCCCCCGTGCATTGTATATACGCCCATCACTCTAGGGCTATCTATTTTTCTATTGCACACTAAGTAATACACTCTCTATTGTGTGCCTTGAGCTTCCTTCATCTTCTCCAAGTTGTGTGCATTTCTCTGTAACCCTAATTCCAACAGAAATAGTTAGCTGAACTGAAATATTATATTGAGACGACAGACATACTAGACAATTGGAAAAGTATTTGCAGTTTTAGATTAATAGTTCAAGGAAAACCTGTACAATGTGAAATGGGTTTGAGCTCAAATGATTACGACAGTAATGAATACAGAGTGAAGCTAGAGGCAAAGAGATTGTAACTTGAAAATGCTTGAAGCTAAATCCAAAAGATAAGCAATTAAGCCAAGAGAATGTAATAATCCCGATTACAATGTAATGGGTCCTATTTATAGCTCCCAACAATTACCAAAGTTACTGCCTGTGATAATTACTACTAATGTGACTGATCCAATGCTCGGCCTTCTAAGGGACAGTTCCTGCCTGTTGAGATTGCCCTCGCCTTCTACATCCTTCCCTCCTCATTAGGAAAAATTTGAACTCATTTTTGGGCCTTTTAAGAGTGCCACATCATCAAAGTTGTACAAAAGAAAGAAACCCGGTAGACCCCTCTAAATATTGCTTAGAACCCCATGATATCTGTCATTGGAAAGTTCTTGAAAAATGGATTCTAAAGAGCCAAGGTCCGAAAATTTTGGATGACTTCTATGAAATTTATGCCATTTTTTTTCAATCAGCTAGGTTTTGTTACCGTTATGGTAATCTAAAATCACCTTTTTCTAGATCTACATGAAGGCAATGTCCAATACATGCATCCTATATATCAATAGATAGCATTTGAAGAGTAGATTCTAAATATCCAACCTCCGACAAGTTTGGATCTTATTTGCAAAAAATTTACCGATCCCCACTTTTTGAAAGCTATGCCACATCAACAATTCTTACAAGGCCCTTTTTTGAGTCCAAACTTTTCCTAATGTTTCTTGAATTTTGGTATGACTCCAAAATTTCTTTAAAAAATCCACCGTCTGATTCTGATTTGGTGTTGAGCAAACCATGTGGCCTTCTGATTGGCCTAAACCCTGAACCCTAAACCCTTGGTGTTGCTGGTTTGGCCGATGTTCCTCATTATAGTATTCTTTTGGTATTGCTAGCTTTATACCATACTTCATGCTTGTTGAGTGCTTGACACCCCTATAATTTCAATTCCAAGGGTGCCTAGCCAAAGAAATTCCAGTGCTTCACTGGGAAAATCCACCGTCTGATTCTGAGATAAAACTACCCAGTATTCTTCCACTAAACCCGCTTCCTCTTGCCCTTCTTGTGTGCTGGTGCCTCAGAAGTCTCAGTGCCAGCACTGTCCTTCTGGATAAGTCTGTAAATGGCCTCCTGCTCAAGTTGATCCCACCTTTTAGTGGACATCTCAAATTTATAAGGCGTGAGAGGATTGTAATTTTTGGTGTCGGGATCATACAGAGTGCGTCTACCCTTTGTCAAATGGGTTTTGGCCAGCTTATGACAATGCGAGGCTGTGTGGATTCATCCCTATGAAAGAGGCTGATTTATTTTAATCCTAGCTTCAAAGAGAATCTCAACCATTTCTTTGTATTGTGGCCCAAGTCCTGGTTTAGCCGTGATATCCTTTTTAGGGATCTTAGAGGACTCCACAGGCAGTTGAAGCAACTGATTTATGATCTTTGTGAGACCACAGAGCTGGATCTTCCATTGCCCCATACAGAGTTTAACCCTTTTCATTTCCACTTGCAGTTCAATAACATCATTCATTTTCAGAGCATCATTAATAAGTGTTTGCCAGGTTTTCCATTCTATAATGACTCTCTCATATTAGTTCTGAAGTTCATCAGTGATATTAAAATATTTGAGACAATCCACTGGTTAAAATGTTGCGGATACATTACTGGGAAAACCCCGGGCAGTTCAGCTTTCTTAGTCGGCAATGCATACAGGAAAACTGGTGACTCAGGCACAAATTCCAAAAAGTTGAGGACAGCCTGGTTGTCCTGCTGCATCATCTTCCTTGTAACTCGGACTAGCTGAAAGAGTTTTTGGAGAGCAGTGGTCTATTCTCCTACTGTCATTTGAGTCCAAGGTCCTTTACTGTTGGAAGTCTAAACTTCAATAATGGCTTGTACCCTCTGGTCCAAAACTCCTCTGGGAATTTGCATCTGAATTAAAACTTCTTTCAGTTGATTTCTCACTTCCTTCATGCACTTGTAGGTAGGCCCGTTTCCAAGCAAGAGATATAATTCAAGGGCTAAAGAGTGTCTGTCTATAGTAGACTATTGCTGCCAGTGTGGATTGACTATCCTGTCATCAGAAGTCAGTGCCCACTCAGGTACCCTTTCCAACAGCAGCTGAATTCTGTTGGGATGCACAGGTAGTTGGCACAACTCCTGATAATAGAAAGCAACTGATTTCCAATACTGAACCATTTCCCTGGCTCCGATATATAGCCTTTGAAAGCATTCCAGATCAGAGATAAGAACATCATCCTCCAAATACATCCTAGTAATAGGAGCTTGCTGATGTCTTAGTCTCTTGTGTAGTGTGATGAGTTGTAAGGAATGTTGCCTATCGGAATTAGGGTTGCAGAGAAACGCACACAGCTTGGAGAAGATGAAGGAAGCTCAAGGCACACAGTAGAGAGTGTGTTACTTAGTGTGCAATGGAAAGATAGATAGCCCTAGAGTGATGGGCATATATACAATGCTCGGGGGGAAAAACCTCCTAAAGAGGGAAAAAATGCCCTGGCGGTCCTAGTGTGTTCACACACATCACTACAACATGTGTATGGTAACAAATCCCCCCTAGAGTGATGCGGTGAACGAGAGCTGGCACATGAGTAAAGGGAAGTGCCATGCCCTGAGGACATGATCAATCCACAAAGGGGAGTAAGCCCAAAGATTTGCGGAAAGCTTCAACCTTCTCACGAGACAATGCCTTTGCAAGGTTGTCCTGTGTTCTCCCTGACATAATGGTAATGCACCTCAATGTGCTTTGTGCGAGCATGAAAAACTGGGTTCCTCGCAACTGCCAATGCACTTTGATTGTTAGTGTAGATAGTGTTGGCAGTGTCCTGTCCAACACCCAAATCAGCCATAAGGCGTCTGAGCCATACACACTCAACCGTAGTTGTGAAGATTACCATGTACTCAGCCTCACAACTCAAAGTGGCCATAGAAGGTTGCTTCTTGCTCAGCCATGTTATACATGAACTGCCAAGCATGAAACAAAAACCACTTGTGGACACTCGCGTGTCTAAACAACTAGCCCAATCTGAGTCCAAAAAAGCATGTAAGTCTAGCGGAAATGATCCCCCCTTGGGATAAAACAAGCCAAGATGTAAAGTGCCACTAAGGTAGCAGAAAATCCTCTTCACATCCTACCAATGCTTAGACCCTGGGCTATGCATAAATTTGATGACCTGTCGGAGACTGCAAACTGAATATCTGGCCTCGTGTTGCATACATAAATGAGGCAGCCAACAACAGTTTGGTAAAGAGTGACATCTGCAGGACGCTAGCATCATGTAGACTCAACTTCAAACTTGTTACAGTGGCAATAGGTTTGCAATCTTCAAGTCCAAACTTACATAGAAATGTCTCTATCTAACTTTTCTTACACAAGGCAATACCACCATCACACTGCTTAAACTGTATGCCCAAATAATGATGCAACAACCCCAAATCTTTCATCTTGAAAGTAGCATTCACATTAGCCTTAAATTCAGCAATATGTCTCTCATTTGGTCCAGTGATCAGCAAATCATCTACATACACAACCAAAATGAGAAGTACATCACCCTCACGCTTTACATACAATGTGCCTTTTGTCGGACTGTTACAAAAGCCTTGTTTGACCAAATGAGTGTCAGCTTTCTCATACCAAGCACGAGAAGATTGCTTCAACCCATACAAAGCCTTGTTACATTTGCACACTTTGTCCTGTTGTCCTTTCTTGACAAAACCGCGAGGCTGCGTTACATAAACTTCCTCAAATATGTCACCATTCAAGAAAGCAGTAACAATGTCTGATTGATGTACATCCCAAGCAAAATGAGCTGCCAATGCACATATAAAATGCACAGTAGTCATATGACAAGTGGGAGCAAAGGTCTTTTTATAATCTATGCCTTTTTGTTGTGCATAATTCTTTGCAACAAGTCGAGCCTTATGGCGATCGATCTCACCATCCGACTTGTGTTTGAACTTGTAAACCCACTTCATACCAATGGCCTTTTTGCTACGAGGCAAATCACATAAATTCCATGTGTCATTTTCTATAAGTGCATCATATTCTGATTGCATGGTAGTCATCCAATTTTCTGAATTTTGTGCTTCATCAAAAGATAGAGGTTCCTCAACATCATGTGAGCTAGACACATCCAAATCATAACAATATGATGCATAAGATGCATGGCAAGAGCCTAAACCAGTACGACTAGACAAAGGTGCATCCAATTTACTGTCACGCAAAGTGTGCACTAGCCATTTTGGCATACCTCTAGCTTGCTCATTTCCAGCCCTTTCCTCATCAAGTACATCATGTACATCTGCATCAGTAATAGGCTGTTCTATAACATTTTGCCTCATTGGACCTTTCATTCGTATTTCCACCACTGAAAGGAGGAAACAAAGTGTCATAAATGTCCTGTGAGCTTACATTACTGTCTCTAGTACATGACAACAAGGGCTAAACAAAATCTTCCACAAACACTACATCCCATGAAACCAAAATACGTTTGTTTGCGGATGATACAACCTGTAACCTTTGATTTCAGCACTATAACCAACAAAAATACATTTGATAGCCTTATCATCCAATTTTCTGCGCTGTGTTTGTGGCACCAAATCATATGCCAAACAGCCAAAAATACGCATGTGCTCAATAGAAGGCTTTCTATCATGCCATGCTTCATATGGAGTAATAGACTACAAAGATTTCGTAGGACACCTGTTTAGTACATAAGTGGCACACATGATGGCCTCAAGCCAGAAAGAATGCGGCAAAGCTTGAGTTTTGACCATACATTGTGCCATTTCCAAGTGACCTGTTTTTCCTCTCAGCAACACCATTTTCTGAGGTGTATAAGGCACTTTACATTTGGTGTTTTATCTCATGACTAGCCAGAAATGCATTTAATTCAGGAGACATATACTTCCCCCCTCGATCGGAACGGAGGGTGCCCATAGTATATTTCGAGACATTTTCATCCATAGCCAGAATTTGTTTGAAGCACATAAAAACTTTAGACTTCAATTTAAGAGGAAATACCCATGCATTCTTGGAGTAATCATCAATGAAAATCACGAAGTACAGGTAATTTCCCAAGGATGGAGTTTGCATGGGCCCACAAACATCACTATGCACAAGCTGCAAACATCACTATGCGCAAGCTGCAACCTACATGTGGCCCTAACTGAACCATCCTTTGGAAACATAGAACCTTGCATTTTACCCAAAATACAGCCTTCACAGACATGTTTGACAGGTGGTTCAAGAGGCGGAGAAGAAGCAACCATATCAGATTTCTGCAAACACAGCAAACTGACAAAATTTAGATGATCAAAATGTGCATGCCAAAGTTTTGCATCTGAAATAGCCCTTGAATCTACAACAGCATTTGCAAAAAAAATTCCACACTTGTCGTACAAAGTGATCTTATATAGCCCACGGCACAAAAGGCCAGATGCAACAATTTCATCACCAAAACTGAGATCATGAACTATACATCTGTCATCAACAAATTTGACTACAAGTCCAAGTCTAGCAAGTGCAGATACAGACAAGAGATTCTTCTTGATCCCATGTACATAAAGTGCATCAACAAGTGTGAAAGAAATGCTATTTGCAGCAGTAAGCACAATCTTTCCAACTCCCTGAACCGGATAAGAGGCATTGTTGGCACAAGTGACTAAATTCCCATGAGGGACAGACTCCAGAGAGGTGAAAAATTCACGATGTGAGGTAATGTGCTCTATAGCACCACTGTCGAAATACCACACATGTAAATATGTAGCAACTGACAAGCATGCATCATGGACAACAGGATTGTAAGTGCACTCTGTGCTAAAAGCCCATTCTGCATCAACATCAGCAACACAGTCTCCTTTTACAAAGGACTCAACAATGGCTACATTTGTAGTGGAACCAGCATTTGCAGTGGAACCACCCTCTTTCTTCTTAGCCTCTTTGGCCTTCTACTTAGGACACGACTTGATCAAGTGATCATTAGCTTTACAATAATGGAAACGCATTTTCTTTTTTCCCTTATCACCAGAATATCGAGACGAATTGCTGCCAGCAAAAGCATTAGGAACATAATTTTTTCCACTTGTAGTAGAACCATAAGAAATGGCTATATTGCTGTTAGCACCCTTTCTCTGAGAAGCAATAAAAGCCTGTTCAATTTTTCTAGAAAGTGACTCTTACAACAGCAATGTGCATAATGCATCAAACTTGATAACTCCAAGTACTGGCAAAAGTCTGGTAAGAATCTGGTAAGGCATCAAGAACAGTCTGCACAAGGGAACTATTTGAAATGACTTTACCTGCAGAAATAAGTTGCTCATTTTGATATCCTTGACCCTAGCAAAGAAAGTGTCCATATAATCTTCCTCATGCATAATATTTGACTCCAGATCTTTACGTAGCAAAGCAATTTTAGCCTCATTACGACTTGCATAAGGTTAAGCCAATGTATCCCAACATGTTTTGCATATTTTGTTGAACAAATGTGAGGAACAACGGTGCACTTCAAAGACAACACAATCAATGCATGAGCTTGCGCATCCTTTACATCCCAACAAGATTGTTCTGCCATAGGCAAAACAACTCTAATAGCAGCAATCCTTGCAGCAAGACCTACAACATCCTCAACATCGCCTGCATCCTCAGAACCAAGACATACATCAATGTGTTGCACAATATTCTAGACGCCCTTTGACACAAGAACATGTTGCATTATGTAAGACGACATAGGGTAATTGTCCCCATCCAACTTGTTCTCAGCAGCAAACATCTTGAACACATCTGTGTTGTTGTCAGCCATGGTAAATGCTGCACCTGATGTGAAAACTGCCTAAAAAGAGGAGAAATGAAGCGGGAACAACACGTGCTATATAGTAAAAACCGTAGAAGACTGTAAGGCACCTGATATGCAAAAAATGACACTGACAAATTTTTTTCACAAAATGATGAAATAGCCTGTGCAGACTTACCTGTAGTGGAAACAGAGGCCGAAATGAGCCCGAATCAAAAATCTGGGCAGACTAAGCTCTACGAGCCTTCCCAAAAATTTTATCGACCTGCAAACGCTTGCCAAACCTCACTGTAATTGGAGAAAGTGAGCAGGCATGTGTTGGAGCAGCTGGAAACTAAGCCCAGGAGGATGTAACCTACTCTGATACCCATTGTTGGAATTAGGGTTGCAAAGAAACGCACACAGCTTGGAGAAGACAAAGGAATCTCAAGGCACACAATAGAGAGTGTGTTACTTAGTGTGCAATGGAAAGGTAAATAGCCCTAGAGTGATGGGGGTATATACAATGCTTGGTGGGAAAATGCCCTGGCGATCCTAGTGTGTTCACACACATCACTACCACATATATATGGTAACATTGCCCATCACCCTTTAAGGTCTCAGTCACAATTTTGCTTTTCCTTTCACATATGATCTGTATTGTGACTAGTGTACTAGAGTGTCTTCAGTGTTGTTCGTCTATTCATTGCCTAGCTGCTACTCATCAATCCTCCGGCCTCTTGACTGCTAGTCTAGCTGGCCCTTGTGTTGGTCTCGCTGGGCTGACTGGCCCCTTTGGCAGCTGATCCACCAGCACCAGATCCTGAAGGTGGAAAAAGAGGAAAATCATTATCATCATCCGGTTTGTCTGTTGGTTTGTTCTCCCCTTCCTCATCCTTCTTTTGCTTTCTCAAAATATTCATCAATGTTATTCTGCTTATCAATGTAGTCCAGGATAGCTTAATTTGCCAAGGCATTGTTATATTCAAAAAGCTTATCTTGCAAATCACTCTATATAGTTTCCATAAGTGCCTTCAAATTATCCATATTGAAAGTGACATTGCTTTCGGGATTCAAAATATTCTGCAGTTGCTATGGTCGGCTTCAGCTCTTTGGAATTTTGAAAGCATAAGCAATGTTATCAGGAGTTGCTCACACTTTCATACCATACACTATAGCACTGCCATCGTCGGCATTGAAGGAATCAAGAACATGCTTGATGATAGCCGTGTCAAAATCTATTCTTGTGGCTTGCACTACTACATGCAAATCCCACAGTCGCAGCAACGCTTCTGCTTGCTCAGTAAACACACCGATGTATCTTACTATGGGGAATAAGTGGTAGAGAAGCTTTAATAGAAGTGATAAGTGGCAAAGTTTCGTCTATGGTATCCTGCATCTTCTCCGACATTTTTCTTCTGCCCATACACTACAAAGAAAATAAATATATAGAGGAATAAGACTTACTTGGAGAGTCAAAGCCGTAGCCAGGTGTGTTTGGTAAGGATAGATAGTGATTGACAGATGCTTCGGACAAGGAAGTTTGTGGTTGTAGTGAAGAAGCCTCAGAGCTTGGAGATGGCGAATGTGTAACAGCAAGCAGGCATCACGTAGGAGATTTATGAGGAAGAATGCCCACTCACCTTACTATTATACACGTTCGTGCCATAAAAGCTCCACGACTTACCGTTCCTAGAGTTTTGTGCACCACCAACGACGTGGCATACATGCATTGGCTAATACTCCCCATGTTCCTTAAAATGATTATCACAGACAGTCTCACTGGCCCTTTTTCCCATAAAAATAGATACTGGCTCTAACACTGTACTAATTCTGCTACTACTGACATGGTTTTGTCGTGCTGAGACTTTTATGACCCCTTGACTAGCTCTGGTACTGTTTGTACATGAAAAAGGTTTAGAAAAGCTAACTCTAAATTTTATTGGCCCATCAGTTCCCAGAATGCCACTATCTTCTTCTTTGGAAATCTCTTTTCATTCAAATAACATAGCTTGGTCTTGGCCCCATTATAAACACTGGTAGCGATAATTCAGATAAATCTTTCAACCTTACTGTGCCATTGGAAAACACCCAATTGACTTTCATATGGACCAGCCCAAGATATCTTTAAGTTTGGTTTCTTAGGACCCAATTTAGATTGATAGAGCAGAACCAAGTCATCCTTTTGGAATTCCCTGACTTTGATTCGACTATCATGCCAATGTTTCCTTCTTTGCTGAACAATTTCCTGTTCCAGCATAGCACGTTGTCTTAACTCATCCAACTGTGCTAAATCCTTCATTCTATTTCTAAGATTATGATTGAAATCCAATCCATATTCTACTGCCATCCTAAGACTGGGAATTATGAATTCCATAGGCACTACATCTTTAGTACCATACACCGTTTTGAATGGTGTTAGTCCAGGAGTGACTTTATAAGCTGTCCTGTAGGCTCATAGAGCAGTCTAGAGCTTCAGATCCCACTGGTGTGGCTCCTTCTGGAAAATTTTGGTGAGAATGGTCTTGATGGTTTAATTACTACTCTCTGCTTGCCCATTGCATGTGGGATAATATGGCGTTGATATTCGGTGCTTGACTGAGAACATTTCCATCAGAATATCAATAGTAACATTAATAGAGTGTGTCCCTTGATCAGACACAATCTCCACAGGACATCCATATCGACAGATAATATTTTCAAATAGTAATATAGCAGTGGACTTCGTGGTGTTGTCTAGAAGAGCCTTAACTTCAACCCATTTGGTGACATAACAAGTGGCCATCAATATATACATGTTCTTCCTTGGAGTAATCTTCTTGAATGGACCCATGAAATCTAGACCCCATTTCATAAAGACTCTTAGTGGTTGAACTGGAGTAAGAGGAGTCATATCTTCTGATGTTGGTCTACCCATCCTCTGGCATGTATCACATGTTCTGCAAAAGCTTATAACATCAGATATTAGAGTTTGCCACCACAATCCAGCCTGCAAAATCTTCTTGTAAGTAATATCAGTGGAGAAATGTCCTCTAGACTCCCCATCATGTGCCTCAGAAATAAATTGCATTCTCCCTTCCATTGGCACACACCTATGAAGAACGCCATCTACTCCCAGTCTATAGAGTAAGCCTCCTATGATGGTTAACTTCAGACTCTTAATAATTAGAGCCTTCGTCTGGTTCTGAGTCCAAATTTCTGGGAGTTCTCCTTTAGAAAGGAACTGATATACGTCATACCATTTCGAATCAGTATTTTCCTTAGCTGTGACCTGAAACAATTTTGCGTCCACTGGCTCATCTCTCAAGGACACTTCAGAGTAGCCATCAGTACTTCTGGATAGGAAATTAGAACCACAATGGGATTTACTGGGCTTTTGAAATATATGGAATTCAAACTCCATCAGAAACATCATCCATTTGATCAGTCTTCCTTGAATAATGACTTTGTTAATCAAGAATAATAATGTCTGATGATCCACATAAAAATGGGATAGCTTTCCCAACAAATAGTGTCAAAACTTAGTAGCACTGAAAACCATTCTTAGGGCTTCTCTTTCAGTAGTGTATATCCTTGTTCAGCTTGACTAAATCTTTGATTGGCAAAATACATTGGATAATCAATCCTCCCTTCTAGCTGAGCTAGTATTGCTCCCATTGCCAGTTCTGAAGCATCAACATGCACATGAAAAATAATATCCCAATTCGGTTGTCAAAGTACTGGCTTACTGATAATAGCATTTTTTAAACTTTGAAAGCTCTCCTCACATTCAGAAGTCCAAATGAACTTGTTGTTCTTCTTTGTGAGCTCATACAAAGGTAATGCCTGGGAAGCAAACATATGCACAAGTCTTCTATAGAAATTGATATATCCTAATAAAGAAGTTATCTCTAATGTTGTGCAGGGTGCCTTAGCCTTTTGGACACACTGAATCTTATCATTGGCCATCTCTATGCCATTCCTGGACACTATATGTCCCAGTAGCTGTCCTTTCCAAACCATAAAATAAATTTGAATGGGTTTAGACAAATCCGCTTTCCCTTACAGTGCTGGAAAACCATTTCCAAAAAGAGCAAATGCTTCTCCTCAATTGAATAAACAGTGAAGTCTTCCATAAGTATGGCGAGAAATCGGTGTAGGAACTCACTCAATATTTCCATCATACATCTTTAAAAGGTCTTTGAAGCATTACAAAGACCAAATGGCATAACCAGGTACATTAATGCTCCCCATTCAATAATGAAAGCGGTTTTATGCCTGTTTTCAGAGGCAATCTGCATCTGATTATAACCACTATAGCCATCCATAAAGCTATACATCTCATGGCCTGCAATCTCATCAAGAAGCATGTTCATAAAAGGTAATGGAAAAGGATCCTTGATAGTCTGAGCATTCAGCTTTTGATTTCAGCTTTCAATAATCCACACAAACTCTCAGGTTTCCATTCTTTTTGGACACTACCACAATAGGAAATAACCAGTCACTACTACTGGCAACTTCACTGATAAACCTAGCCTTCTAAAGGTTTTAGATTCCTTCTTTCACCTTCTTGGCATAATCTGCATTCATTCGATACCGTTACAGTCACACTGGTCTAGAATTCGGCTTTAGAGGTATTCTATGTTGACAGACCTCTCTACTCCTTTTAGATAAGTATGTTCCCATGCAAATATGTCCTTGTACTTCTGGAACATGTGTTGGGCTTTCTCTTTCATTCATGGGTCCAAATGTTTGTTTACTTTGATCAATCTAGGATTTTCCTCAGAGCCCAGGTTCCATTTTTCTATTTCGTGATCATCTAGAAGCAACCAGTTAGGCCCACCTCCCTTTCTCTTGGTTGACTCCTTAGCATAATCCTAGGATGAGCCTCTTAGTTCTGAATTGTTATTCTAAAATTTATTAACTTCCTCATAATGTGCTTGTTCAGAGATTGCTGGTGTACTAGAATCTGAGAATTCTTCTTTAGAGAGGACTGGTTTCTCTGGCCTTTTGATTAGTTGAACTGGTCGTTCCCCAGAATTCAGTTTAGTGAACTGACTTGGAAATTGCTTCCTTTGCTTTTTAGCCTGTTCTTTGTCAGCTAATACAACATTTAGGTCTATTTTGACCAATGGAAAAATATTCATTGTTTCTGCCAGCATCCTCTCAATTTTCTTTACCCCATACTTCTGGTAAAGTTGTTCTAGTCGCAGTGCCTTTCTCCAGCTTCTGGTATTGTTGCTCTTAATTTGAACTCTTCTACTCGTGCCCTGTATTGTCAGAGTCTGATTGGCATAATCGTGAATAGCCTGTACCGTTCACAACCATGGATGCCCAAGGAGCATCCCATATGCGCCTTGCACATCTAGTACTAGGAAGATGGTCTTGAAAATTTCTTTGCCCACCCTTATCTACATACTTTCTATCATCCCAGTTGCCTGCACAACTGGATGGTCAGCCATTTAAACTTTGAAGGGTACTGGTTTCAGATTTGTGATACCCAATCTTTGCTGAAGGTGTGCCCCCAAGATGTTTACTCTTGCCCCTCCATCTAGTATGACATCGGATAGTGGCTCCCACTATTTTCTAACCTTGTAGTCTACCTGGATCATTGGCACTTCATCATCCTCTGCTGACAGCTCCTAAGTCAACTGCTCTGGCTTTTTCTTTAGCCTTCCTTTGTTGTTTGATGAATTTTACTGCTTTAGGCAAAGTTTTTTTAATGTCGTCCAGTTCAACTGCCAGTTTTTGAATTCTCTCATAAATCTTCAAATGAATCTCTTCGTCTCTTGATCAGAGTTATTATCAGAACTTGAAGAATCATGGCTATCTGCATAGTGCCACTCCTCTATTTCGGTACCCATTGTGCCTCCATGTTTCCTGTTGCAGTCATATCTCTTTTGACATTTGCCAGTTCTTGCACCAGTTCTTGAATTACAGCCAGCATAGTCTCAAGAATCCCAGACCCTGACTAATATGGTTTTGTTTGCTTAGAAGACTGGGCTGGTATTTTTGGAATGACCCGGGCATCAGAACTTTCTAGCTGCTATGATAGCTTCTTGGCCAGATCTTCTGTGATCTTAGCCGTTAGTTCTCTTTGCTCCTGTCATTCATCAACTTCCTTTTCTTTGCCCTTTGCCTTCCATACCTCACTCTGCTGAGCCCATTTACTACTTTCAGGACTGACTGGTTTTGTCAGATCATCTCGGATTTCCTCAATGACTACCCCTTTACTGCGTGTAACTGCTCGTACCAGAACTAGCTATGGGGCTTTTGCCTCAGTGGCCACAGTGCTAGGTGCTTTTGGACACTGTGCCACAAATGCTCTTGCTTGCCACAAGTATAACATCTAAGGCTTCGATTTTGAAGGCTACCACAACCCTGACCCCGGCCAAGATCTCCTTGGTACGTGCTACGCCCCGTACCAGTACCACTAGTACCTGGTTTCTCCTCTTGGGGTACACTGGTTGGCTCCATTCTGGCTGGTTCAACATTGGTAAATGCCACTATAGAAAAATCATTTCCCTTCTTGAAAAGATGAATGCAAATGCCACAATTATTCCATAAATGACCATATGCTTTGCAATAGGTACATTGTGGACACTCATTGGAAACATGATCCTTAAATTTGCACCTTGAACACCAAGTTTCCATTCTCCTACCTGGTTGTCTGGTCTGGCTGATTTTAGCAATTTTCCGGGCCATTTCATCAATCTTTCTAGACCAAGACCCCTTCTTGGCCTTGTCTTTGCTCTTTTCATCAGATCTGCTCTCAGAGCTACTGGAGGTCTCACTAGAATCAGAATTCTTAGTGGAAGAACTACTATCTATTGTTGGACCACCTCTTCTTGTGACTTCTCTCCTTCTTAGCCTATTGTTCTAATTTCAAAGCTCGCTACACCAGATCATTAAATTTCTTTGTTGATGGAGGCACCTCCTGTTCTCTGAGCTTCTTACTGGCGGAACCCATTTAAAAACCATGTTTGTAACCTCTTTTTGATGGTGGCTCTTGCAACTACCTGGTTACCTCTTTGATTTTCTCAACATAACTCCTAACTAATAATCTCCCTTGCTTTATCTTATCTAGCTCGCAGAGGATGTCCTCATCACTCCTGTTATCTGAATATTCCAGTCTAAAAGCCTTGAGCAACTTGCTATATGATCTGAGTTGGCAAGCTGGGTAATGGTAGTACCATTTTCTTGCTACATCTTTTAGTATCTGAGGAAAATATTCTCCCCAATCATCCTCATCAATATTCTTCAACTCAACATACCATTTAAAAGCTTGGAATGAATATTTGGATCATCTTTCTTTCCTCCTTTGAACACTAGGAAAGAAATTTTCAATAAAGAGGTATAATCATGCCGGTCAGCATGGTCTCTATATCTTCTTACCTTGGGAGCCTGACTCCGACTTGAGGACTTCTTGTAGTGGTTTGTATCAGTATCCCTGTCAATTTCTTCTTCAGTCTCAATTTATGTATCTTCTCTAGTTTTTCTGCTAGAACTATGACAACTACCCTTGCTGCCTTTGGCCCCAACATCCCTATGTGTGGACCGAGATTTCCTGGCCTTGCGTTCTTCCCGCTCGGTCCTTCTCCTCCTAGACTGACTAGATGTTGAGAGTCCTTGGCCTCATCGGCATGACTGTGCTCCTCCTGAGCCTCAGTCTTAGTCTCCGGGTCCTTAGGAATAGGGTCGACGCGGTTGGAGTCAATGCCTAACCAGGTTGACGGTTTGCAACCACGACTGGCTTTAGGCGCCATCAGTATGCTAAAAATTATACTTGAGACATAAGAGTATTTTGGTCGAAGAGCTAATAGCTCTAACCACCGTGATCGCCAAAATGGAATTGGAGCTGATCTCTTCAGATAGCCAATTCCATTGTTAGAATTTAAAGCTACTGGTTAGGTCATCAGTTTAGTTATTGAAGCTGAAACAGTGTGTGATGGGTTTCAGCTCAAACAATTGCAACAGTAATGATTACAAAGTGAAGCTAGAGGCAAAGAGATTGTAAGTTGAAAATTCTTGGAAGCTAAAGCCAAAAGATAAGCAACTAAGCTAAGAGAACTAAGAAGTAAGAAGCCTAATTACAATCTCGGGGGGTTCACTATGTGTAAAACTACCATATCACGTGCGTTCAAGACATGTTTGTAAAACCCCTTATCTGTGAATTTTTTGAAGAATATAATGTACCCTTTTCTTTCAAAATCTGTAAGTTTTTTCAAATTTGAAAAAATAATGCCCTTCAGTATATATATTTCTGTAAGTTTCAAGAACTTTAAATACCCTTCTGCTAAACTCACGTGATAGGTTACATTTTTATTAGGTGACCTCCCCGGGATTACAATGTAATGGGTCCTATTTATAGCTCCTGACAGTTACCACAATAACTGCCTGCGGTAATTACTGCTGATGTGATTGATCCACTGTTTGGCCTTCTAAGGGAGAGTTCGTGCTTACTCAGACAATCCTCACCTTCTACAAAGACCTTAAGGTTCAGCCCATTAAGACTTACAAAATGCTAAGGTTCCAAATTCAAAGGTAATGTTCAATGGTCAAACTCTAGGTAAAATTGGATGCTTATGTGAAGACCATAAAGTCTTCACATATCCCTAGATAGGAGGGGGTGAGCCTTTCTTGTAGGGGATGAGAGAGAAACACGCACACTACTCTAGAAAACTCCCCTTACACAAAGGAAATAGGGGACACATGTCAGCTCCGTAGCCAAGTTGCCCCCAAGGTGCATTCAAATCCTATTGAATGGTCATAGAGGTGGATCAATCAGAATTAGGCTAGAACAAACCTAGTTTAATTCATTTAAAAACACTTGATAAAAGAACCAATACAAATTAAGCTCTCTAGAAGACTATTGGATAGTCTCCCAAGGGGTCCAATGAGCATTTAGCAACCCAATGGCTTGTTGATTCCTATTGGCAAGAAGACTAAGGGGTCCAATGAGAGTTTAATTGAATTATTTAATCACCTAAACCTCTCACAAAAGGGGAAAGGGGGACCCATGTCACAAGGCTATTACTTATGCTTCCTAATTATTATTGGCTAAGCTTTGCAGGGTCCAATGGGATGCCAGCATGAGTAAAAATCATGAGGGGTCGACCAAGAGAGAGAGGGGGCTGATTTTGGCAAAGCATTATCAAACACACACACACACACACACACACTCTCTCTCTCTCTCTCAATCTCATGTGGGAAGTAAAGAAGACTCTCTCTCCTTCTCAAGGTTTAATGGAAAGCTCATGATCTACTCAAAGCTTGTGAGAAGGGAGGCCTACACCAACAACTCTTGGCTTTGTGATTCAAATCCAACCAAGAGCCAAGCTCCAATGCATGCTCATATCCTTTACAATGCTAATTACTAAGCTATACTAGGTATTATGAGTTATTATTTGAGGAGATATACTTCTTTTGCATAAGAATACTCCTTCCTCTCGATCTACTCTCATACCCCGCTAGCTCTCACCATCTTTGAAGGTGTGTGAGGTCTTGGGTCTGAGACTGTGAGGGAATTGATGTTGTGTTTTATAAGTGTGAGCTTGGTGCTTGAAGCTTCCATCTTCATTCCACCAGCAAGTTATTGAAGGAACACAAAGTATTGTATTGTAAAATGTCTCCCTTGATGGGGTAAACCCATAATACAAAGCCTTTTGAGGGGGGACCAGCTCCATGTAAATCCGGTCCCCAATTGTTGTCAATAGCTTAATTTCTCTCTCTTTTTGAAGTATTGTTCATGACTATCTAACTAGGTGTTATGCTTCCGTTGCTCTCTCCATTCAAGCACTCTTGCTATGCTCATTAGGAATCTATTCTAATGAAATGCTCACTATGTCTATGTTATTTTCCGCTACACACAAGTTACTAGACCATTAAATGTTACATTTGTATCAGAGCACAAGGTTTCTCTTTTCTTGCTCAAGAAGGGAGGTCCTCAAGCTAACTATGAACGATTGGTATTATTAATTGCAATTGAGTAAGTAGAATAGGGATTTTTTAGTCTTATAGTGTGCCTGCTTCGTGCAGATAACGGGACATCACTATCGAGAGCTATGGTCTTAATAGTGGAATCCTACGGGGCTTGGCTACGGCTTAATCACTATTGAGCTATTAGAAGCTTGACAGGAGCTGGTACTGTTTTGGTGTTGAAAGACCCTCTCTTCTATCCCTTGCAATTAATGAGAATCGAACCACAGGTACAAGAACTTGAGTGCTTTTCTAAAGGGGTTAAGAGGGGTAGCAATTAGGGCTTGAAGTTCCAAGATACGCTTAAAAATTTACACGTAAAAGTTGTTAGAATGGCTGACAATAGTAAAGAGAGTGAAATTAATGTTGATAGCTTTGATTTTGCTAATGAACAGGCTATTCGGGTGAAAGCATGTTAACTTGTTGCGCTTTTTGTGTTAGTTAGCATTTTCAAGTTAGCACATCTTTAAAAAGATGGGCATCCGATAAATTTTTTACAAATAATATCAAAATTTATCGGAGGTTTTATATTTGAATTCCTTGTTTCAAGAGCTTTCTATGGATATATCATACACTAGAGATCTTGTGGAGATGTAGCTCATGTTATTGTTCTAGTTAGCATATTTCAAAATTGTGCTAGCTAGCATTGTCCCAGACATGAAAAAGTGTGACATGTTAACATGCTTTCACCCACTCTGCTTGTTAACTGCCTTGTTTCAAGGCTTCAACAAGCCATGGGCATTCCATCCCTCCAAAGTGAAGTGCAATGGCAGCTACGTGCTCATGGGATTCTCCAAACTCCCCACCATGAAGAGAGAGTACCTAGGAAGCCTCCTTGTGAGACTTACAGAAGAGTCCTCTCTCCGATAAGGGAAAAAGAAGAGGATCCATACGAAGGGCTCAAAAATCTACTACTTGACGATGCATCTTGTTCCCAAAGGAGAACTCAAGTTACAATGGTAAAGCCCCCACCAAAGGAATGAGAAAGAAGTGAGTCTCCTGCCACCTTGACGAAGACAGTTCCACAACAAAGACGGAGGGCAAAACGCTCTCCAGCACCCCCTAAGCGAAGAAGACCATCGCACACTTCTCCACACCATAATTCAAAGAGGGATGATAGAAAACAAGAGGAGAAAAAGGCAAGAAATAGGTCACCCTCTTCTCCATCTTGTTCATCCTCTTCCTCTTATGAAGAAAGTGATGGTACAGATAAGGAGGAACAAGGGAAGAAAAAGGCAAGAAAGAGGTCACCCTCTTCTCCATCCTCCTCAAATTCTTCCTCCTCTGAAGAGAGTAATGGTGCAACTTTTGAACCACCAAAAAGAAGAGGCCATAGGAAATCCTATGCTGCATGGAAGAGGTCATCCAAGCTCAAAAAGTTCAAAGAGGGAGGAAAGAACATCTTTTTCCTTACCTACAATGGCACCTTTGGTGCTATGGACAAATTCTTGGCCTTCATTCAACATTTCGATACGGCGTTTGGAGATGAGGGCTTCAAAGAGTCCTCTAAGCTACGCCATGTAGCTATGCATTTTTCAAAAGTCCGCCATGCAATGATGGTCTAGCCTACGGGCAAACAGTGAAACTCCATGAACATGGAAAGCTTTAAGAGCTTCCATCATGAAGCAGTTTTTGGCCACCGATGCCAAATACAAAGTACTCACCAAATGGTGAAGCTTGAAGCTCTCTCCCTACGAATCTATTCACAAATATGTAGACAAGTTTTGGGACTTACATCTCAAAGCCACTGTTTTCTAAAATATGGATTTTGGCGAGCAAAAAAAAAAAAGTTGTGTTGGTCTAACTGAAGATGTGGCGGAGTATGTCAAATCCCAAAGGCCACGCACCATATCTGCGGTCATACACCATACCATGGTGGCTTCACAAATTAATTTCCAACAAGGGGCTAAGAGAAATCTTAAGCCCATGGAGAACAAGGACCGTAACAACGAGCCTAAGGGGAAGGACACTATCCAAAAGTATCCTAAAGGCAACACCAACAACAACAAAGCTGAGGATAAGGTAGTTTATAAAGGCAGAAATAAACTCTCTCCTGAAGAGCTCAAGCATTATCGTAAAGATAACCGTTGTTTCAAGTGTGGGGAGCAAGGGCATGCTTATCGTATTTTCCCCCACAAGAATACACAAAATGAGCCTCCTAGAGCTACCTTGGTTGAAATCCAAGAAGAGAAGCTCACCACAAAGGATCTCCTCTATGCCATACTTGGGTAAAGGTAAGAGAACATGATTCTTTTATTCTCTTTGACCTTGGTTCTACTCACAATTTCATATCCACAGAGTTGGCCACCAAGCTAGGCATCCAAGCCTATGAGATGGGAGATGTCCTACCTTTCGATGGTGCTTTCAAAGGGCAAGAATCTTCAATCACTCCCTTAATTGGGAAATTGAGGCTCCATGTCCAAAGCTATCCGGACAAAGAAGACTTCTTTATCTCTCCTCTCAAGCATGAGGAGGTAATCCTAGGGGCAGCATGGTTTGATTGCATGGCTGCCAATGTTAAATTCCCTGAAAAGCAAATCTACTTTAGGTTTAGGGAAAAAGATATGTGCATAGATGCCAGAGAGTTGGGTAACACCATACCCATTGTACATACACAAGCTTTCAATAAGTTAGTAAAGAGCTCTATTTCCATGTACATGATTTTTGTTAAAAATTCTCAAAATGAACCTAATGCTTTATCAAAAGAAAATATAAACAATCACAAGGAGTTAGAAAATATAAACAATCACAAGGAGTTAGAGTTATCCAATTTTCTTAAGGGATTTCAAGATGTTTTTATTGACAACATCACTTGTGAACTACCTCCTAAACGAGGCAATAATGACCATGCAATTGAACTTCTTCCAGGAAGTTCACCGCCTAATAAACCTCCTTATAGAGTTTCTCAAGCTCAACAAGAGGAGATTATGCGGCAAGTGCATGAGTTAGCTGAAAAGAGAATGGTTAGGCCTAGATCATCTCCATTTTGTTCACCCGTGTTATTAGTACAAAATAAAGACAACACATATTATGTGTGTCGACTATAGAGCACTAAATAGGATCACTATCAAGAATAGGTTTCCCATTCCACGAGTAGAAGACCTATTTGATAAGCTACAAGGGTCAACCTTCTTCAGTAGGATTGACCTAAAAAGTGGCTACCATCAAATAAGGATAATTGATCAAGACATTGTAAAGACCGCATTTTGCACTACGTTTGGTCTTTATACGAATACATTCTCATGCCTTTTGGTTTGACCAATGCACCAACCACATTAAACCGCTTTTTGATGGATAAGTTATTCAGGCCTCACTGAACCTTTACTGGAGTGTTCTTTGATGATATAATCATCTACTCTAATTCACTAGACAAACACAAGAATAAACTTTATATTAATCGAAAGAAAAGTGAGTTTTTCTTACAAAAGATTCAGTATTTAGGTCACATTATCTTTCAAGATGGCATCCAAATGGATCCATCAAAGCTAGAGGTAATAAAATGATGGCCTAATCCAAGGAATCAAAATGAACTAAGAAGCTTTATAAGTATGTGTGCATACTATAGATGCTTCATAGAAAAGTTCTCACAAATCACGAGCCCATTACATGACATAGCAAAGAAAAACTTAGGTATATATGGTCTGCCAAGGAGAAAAATGCTTTCAAAAAGCTTATCTCTCAACCTGTGATTACACTGCCGGATCTCTCAAAGCCATTTGAGGTCCAATGTGATGCTTGTGGTGATTACCTTGGAGCTATTTTGCTCGAAGAAGGGAACGCCATAAAGTATAAAAGTTGAAGGCTCAACCCTTTTGAGCAAGCTCTAGGCATATATGAAAAGGAACTCCTCACAGTTCTACATGCCTTAGACTCGTCGAAGCACTATTTATTGGGGACTCCTTTCATTCTATGGACAGATCACCAAATCCTTAAGTACTTCATGACACAGACCAATCTCTTTGACAAAAAAAATAAGGTGGGCAAATTTCCTTTCGCAGTTTCATTTTCATATTGCTCACATTGCTGGCAAGAATAATCAAGTAGCCAATGCACTCTCAAAATAGCCGAGAGTGAATGTGGTTTCCATAGCAACTCCCAATGATCTATCTTCTATGATGGACGAGTACGCTACTGATCCCAATTTTAGAGATGTGATTTCAGCCCTTGCACTAGGGAAGAAAGAAGAACCATTTACCTTACAAGATGGTTATCTTCTCTATGGTAATAGACTATGCGCTACTAACTCACTACGTGAGAAAGTAATGTATGAATCTCATGCTCCACCTTATGCGGGGCATAGAGGGATTCAATCTACCCTAAAAGGGATAGAAACATAGTTCTATTGGCTTGCCATGAAAGAAAACATACAAGAGTATGTTTCTAAATGTGTGGTATGCCAAAAGACAAAGTTTGATAGAGGGAAGAAACCTGGGTTGCTTCAACCTTTTCCAATCCCTGATTCACCATGGGAGAGCATATCCATGGATTTTATCTTTGGATTGCCTAAGTCTATCCATGGGAATACGGGAATATGGATGATAGTAGACAGATTCATCAAACAAGTTCATTTTATACCTGTCAAAAAGACTATCAAAGCCCATCAAATGGCAAGCCTCTTCATATCACAAATCTTCAAGTACCATGGCTTGCCAATGTCCATAGTGTCGGATAGAGATCTTAGGATGGCCACTAATTTTTGGAAGAGTCTCTTTGAGAATTTAGGGACAAGGGTAAGTTTCTCTTCGGCCTATCACCCGCAAATAGATGGCCAAAGTGAAATAGCTAACCTAACAATTCTTGATCTACTAAAAGCCTACAAAACGGAAGTAGATCAAAGGTCCCAATAGGAGAAGTACTTACCGTTATTGGAGTATGCCTACAATAATACTCTACATACCTCACGGGAAAAGCACCTTTCGAGGTAATTGAGAGAAGATCCAAAATTCCGCTACTACTTAAGCTACACGGGAAGATCTTCGTTGCAGATGAGTATAGACGAGACCTACAAGAATCTTTCCAAAAGATTAAGGATTCTATCTCTATCTCCAGCAAAGGCAAAAGGCTACTGCTGATAAGCACAAAAGAGACCAAGCCTTTAAAGAGATTGGGTCTTGCTTAAATATCCCAAGGCTCAATTAAGGCGCATGACGGGCAAGAATCCTACGGGGGGACACCAAAAGTACTATGCTAAGTTAGCAAAAAGGTACTATGGTCCCTTCCAAATTCTTAGACCAATCAATGAGATGGCCTATCAACTCAAGTTGCCCAGTCATTGGCTCATACACAATGCTTTTCATGTGAGCCTACTAAAGACTTACAAAGGAGAGCCACCTCAAGAACCAACTACTGAAGACTCATCGGATATCTAGGACCAAGAAGAGGTGTTGTAACCCAAGTCCATTCTCCAACATGAAGATAAGGTATTGAGAGGCGGTAAGATTATCCAACGGTATCTTATTAAGTTTAAGAACTTTCCTTTTGTAGATGGATGCAAGGCATACAATTAAAGGATAACCTAAACCTTGTCAATTCTTACAATGCTTCCATGAGTAAGAAAATGTAAAAATTTCTAAAATGAATAAAGTTGTTTTTGTCTTATAAGACTCTCTTTTTATTTATTGTGTGCAAATGTTAAGAAATATGCATGCTTAGGATCAAGTTTGTGGAGATGACGTCTTCCAAACACCAAGTAGAGCTTGTCACTCTACTATGGAAGATTGATAGGACTAATGCACAGACATGCTTGTGACAGCTTAGGCTCTCAAGCACCAAATCGATGAGTCATCCATTCTGGAATGATGTCGTAGGGTAAGATAGGGATCCTCTACCAGCTAGAAAAATGACTAATGAATAGGCTTTATCTTCTCTACCCCGTAGTCAATGTCGACTATGATTTCAAGAGAGAGGTAATGTCATAATAATTAATATCTAATCCTCCTAAATAATTTTCTCATGTTAAACTGATCATTTAATATAGGAAAGTACTAGGGGAGAAAAAGCTAGAATATTGGTTAAGCTGGCAGACCGGTCATAGTAGGGATCCAAAGGAGGGAAAATAGGGATCCAAAGGGGATGCCATCTGCAAAAGAGCAATGTGAAAAAATGGGCTTCAAAGACCTTAAGGTTCAACCCATTAAGACTTCCAAAATGCTAAGATTTGAAATTCAAAGCTAATGTTTAATGGTCAAACTCTAGGTAAAATTGAATGCTTATGTGAAGACCATAAAGTCTTCACATATCCCTAGATAGGAGGAGCCGAGCCTTTCTTGTACGGGATGAGAGAAAGACACACACACACACACACACAACTCTAGCAATCTCCCCTTACACAAAGGGAATAGGGGACACATGTCATCTCCCTAGCCCAGTGGCCCGCAAGGTGCAGTCAAATCCTATTGGATGGCCATAGAGGTGGACCAATGAGAATTAGTCTAGACTAAACCTAGTTTAATTCATTTAAAAACACTTGATAAAAGAACCAATAGAAATTAATCTCTCCAGAAGACTATTGGACAGTCTCCCAAGGGGTCCAATGAGCATTCAACAGTCCAATGGCTTGCGTGATTCCTATTGGGGCCAGAAGACTAAGGGGTCCAATGAGAGTTTAATTGCATTACTTAATTACCTAAACCTCTCACAAAAGGTAAAGGGGGACACATGTCACAAGGTTATCACTTATGCTTCTTAATTAACATTGGCTAAGCTTTGCAGGGTCCAATGGGATACCAGTATGAGTAAAAATCATGAGGGGTCGACCAAGAGAGAGAGGGGACTGATTTTGGCAAAGCATTATCACACGCACACACTCTCACAATCTCATGTGGGAAGTAAAGAAGACTCTCTCTCCTTCTCAAGGGTTAATGGAAAGCTCATGATCTACTCCAAGCTTGTGAGAAAGGAGGCCTACGCCAAAAAATCTTGGCTTTGTGATGCAAATCCAACCAAGAGCCAAGCTCCAATGCATGCTCATCTCGTCTACCATGCTAATTACTAAGCTATGCTAAGCTATTATGAGTGATTATGTGAGGAGATAAACTTGTTTCTTGTAAGAATACTCCTTCTTCCTCTTGATCTACTACTCTCATACCCTGCTAGCTCTCACCATCTTTGAAGTGTGTGAGGTCTTGGGTCTGAGACCTTGAGGGAATTGATGTTGTGTTTTATAAGTGTGAGCTTGGTGCTTGAAGCTTCCATCTTCATTGCACCAGCAAGTTATTCAAGGAACACAAAGTATTGTATTGTAAAATGTCTCCCTTGATGGGAGAAACTTATAAGCCTTTTGGAGGGGGGACCGGCTCCATGTAAATCCGGTCCTCAACTGCTGTCAATAGCTTAACTTCTCTCTCTTTTTGAAGTATTTTTCATGCTTATCTAACTAGGTGTTATGCTTTTGTTTCTCTCTCCATCCAAGCACTCTTCCTATGCTCATTAGGAATCTATTCTAATGAAATTCTCACTATGTCTATGTTATTTTCCACTACACACAAGTTACTAGACCATTAAATGTTACATTGGTGCCCTTGAACTGCACAAATGCTCTTTTAGAGCTTCTACATTAACCCCTAGCCCATCTTCTAGCCTTAAGACCATATGCATAAGCTCTGTGGATGGTGGGTTTCCTCACCTCACTCTTATCCTATTGCAGACATAGCAAGAACCACGAACATAATTTTCAATCCATTGGACAAAGCTGATCGACTAGTGCATGGAGGCTACAAGAGGGTGTCAATCTCTTGGAAACTTAACAGACAACTCGCATCTAACACAAGCTACACTCAAATGACTTAAGTCATCAAAAGATAGTCAGTAATCGACAAACAAAACATGACCATTACAACATCAAATGACATCCAAATGCTATGAAACTTCTAGGACAAGTATATAAGACCTAAGCGCACATGCTTCTGGTCTCAAATCTCAATTTTGATGAAGTGCAAAAAATGCAATTACTAACATTAGTGAGATTTTGACCTAGTCTTTTGTGACCCAAAATGCATCTAAATGCTTAGCAATGATGCCCCAATACCCCGCATATGCTTACTTTCTGGTTTCCTAGCTTAAATTCCTATTTATTATGAAATTAGGCCGCAGTTCGGTGACGCCAAAAGCTACTATTTATCATGATATGCTTTTGTCAATGCGTAGAGCTCTTACCTGTGGTTGCAACGCAACAGACGACACTGCAATGTGACAATTGACTAGGGAGATAGAAGCACGAGAAGGGGAGAAGTGAGCGTCGTTAGCTCACGCTGTGTATTTCTTATCCAAAAACTTGAAATTAACTTTACAAAATTGGCTTTTATACCTTAGCCAAAGTTTCTTTGGTCAAAAACTAATCATCTAGGAGCTCTAACTAAGAATAAATTGATACAATTTAGAAGCTTATAGCTCCGGCTCATAGATTACAATATCCACTTGGAAAATAAGAGTTACAATATTCTCAATTTATCAAAAGAATAAGTGTTTTAACAATAAATCTTCCAAAAAATGTTACATAGGTTAGCTTGGTGCTAACATTTCCCCCCTCCTTGATTGTGTCATCCCTTGACACAGTTTCATGGACTAAAATAGTCTTCTTGTTTCATGGACTAAAATAGATTACAATATCCACTTGGAAAATAAGAGTTACAATATTCCTAATTTATCAAAAGAATAAGTGTTTTTATAATAAATCTCCCAAAAAATGTTACATGGGTTAGCTTGCTGCTAACATTCCCCCCTCCTCGACTGTGTCATCCCTTGACACACTTTCATGGACTAAAATATTCTACGGGTTGATGGTGGCTGGCGAGGTGCTCTTTAAGTGCTTGAAGCACTTTTTGATATCTGATGCACCGTTCTTTCTCAGGACATGCAGAAACTGAATAGTAACTTAATTTTTGAACTCTATAGCTGAATATCCAATGAACCTTGTTGTTAGATTGTTGATCACTGGTCCAAAGATCTTTGTAAAGAACCTAGTGTAAAAATCTTCTTTGAATGCCAATATATTGCTTGATGGCAAGAACATACATCTAACATAAAAGTCGTAAAGGACTCCTTTTGAAGGTTTCCCACTCAAATCATATCATAAGCCTTGGTTACCTTCTAAAAACGACATCCATGGGACCCTTGCTTGTTCAGGCTCATAAAAGACTTGGATGCACGTGACAAAAATTTTGCAGATTTTAAATAGCATTGCACATGAGAGGTCAGGAAGGCTCTTGAAGAAGTTCATGGAGCCCGTTAGGGTTTTAACCATGTATTCCTTAGTTGTTGACAATTTTGAGTAGTTGAGCCAAGTCAGCCTTTTCTTCTTTAATGCTTCTTGTGCTTGCCATGTCCTTACCCTTGGTACAAGATAGAATGTTGGGTCTTTCTGGATTGATACTAGTGCCCTTGTAAACAAGATGAGATACCTTGAGTTTGTGTTGAGCCAATTCTTCCTCCATTTGGGGTGGAGAGCATTTGACCCCTCTTCTTGCATATCCTTGTAAAGTTGTTCTTTTACTTGCAATATATCCACCTTTATCTAATTGTAAGGCAGCGACTGCTGATGCCATTGAAAATTGATGTGGTTGGGAGTGAGCTGAGTTACATTGATAGAGTGAAGAACCCTCAACTCCCAATCCATAGCCGCTTTCCATTTATCATCCACTTTGTGGACAATCTGCTCTTTAAGTGCATCTTCTTTAGCTTTAGAGAGATGGACCATTGGCACTTGTTCCTCTTAGGTGATTGGTACTTGGAATTCATAACCTCTTGTCTGCTCTTTTGTTGGCTTTGTTTCCATTTTTGCAAAGGAGACTGATGGTATCTCTAGACTTGGCTGTTTAGATGTACATGCCTCCTCTTAAGCTTCCACATTCACTTCTCTCAGCAAAACTGATTGGCTCTCTTTAAGTCCTCTATCTCTTTAAGCAACAATTCTTCTCTTTGTAAATGCATTAGGGAGAGGTCCCTTCTTTGTGCTTGTTCCAGCTTCAACTCAAGTGTGTGTGATGACTTCTTACTTATTGACCACTCCTATCCTTCTATGAGCACTCAATTTGTGATATTTAACATCTCTAATTAAGTTGATTAAGTGGGTTCTTAATCTTGTAGGTATTATAGTAAAAATCCCGCATTATGGGAATCTCCAAATTGACCAAATTCATGTAATTTGGGAATTTTCTACTTAAAGTGGGAAAGAAGAAGACAAACTTGTTGATAAGATAGAGTGAAAATCTTATTGGATTGTGGTGTTGATAAACATCAAAAGTCAAGAGGATGAACAAAGCATGAATTTGAAGAAACTCTCTTAATTAAATAAAAGAAATAAAGGTAGATACAAGTAGAGATACTATTTACAAAATTGACTCTTATAGTCACAATAGAAGCTCCGCATAATCTACTCCAAATTTGATGCCATATCCAAATTTTGGTCCAAGTGTGGTTGATGTGCATGAGCAAGACTTGCTTTAGCTTTTAGAGCATGCCTTTCTGGAATCTTAATTCTAGAAAATGGTCCTTCTTTGTTGGGTCTCCATGACCAAACAATTACATCTACTGTTTCCCACAGTTGTGGGTCCTTGCAGTTGATAGCCCAAAACCCTTCTAGCAATTAGTGTAAGCTTGAGTATCCGTCATCCCACTCTTTCTTGCACAAGGTGCCCAATATTGAATCAAATTTTTTGTAGTTTGGTGATGTAGGCTCGTTATCAATGTCTGATAAATCCATTGAGAAAGAGAAAGAAAAGTCTAAAGTCTGAAAAAGTAGAGTCAAACCTTTGCTTATTACTTGAAAGGTTAAAAATTGAAAGCTTAAAAAGGCTCATACATTACAATATTTTAAACTTCAAAGAAATGAGAGAGTTTATAAGGTTATCCCTTAACTGAAGCATTCAGTGACACATGGAGGGTCTCTCCTTCTTTATAAAATTTAAGTTGCTTCATATATAGTACTAGTATGTGACCCGCGCATTGCTGCGGTGAAGAAAAGCATGGCAATTGGATCTCTCTCTCTCTCTCTCTCTCTCTCTCTCTCTCTCTCTCTCTCTCTCTCTCTCTCATATCAGATCTTGAGATCAAGACTCATTGAGTAGATCATTGATATCTCTTTCTCCGCCTTCTTTTCCCCCTTTCTTGGTAGCTCTCTCTCTCTCTCTCTCTCAATGAGCACATGGAGTGCTTTTAATCGACTAGTGTTACAATTGACTCATCCTTCACACAACTTATAATACATTCAAGCTATCTATGTCTCTATGCTCATTAACCAATGACAATGTATTAGATTTCTACAATCTTGTTACTGTTGTACTATGTTATCAAAACCATGACTTGCCAATAGACGGGCTTCTCATGACCCTCAGTTGGTTGGAGCAAGACAGGTTTGGTTGGCGACACACTTTGTGGTCGGTTTTGGAGGGCTAACATGTTGCCAAGGAAAGGTGCTCTCTCTATATATTTATTTATTTATGTATGTATGTATGTATGTGTGTGTGTATATATATTATAAATTCTACATTGATTTTTCATTCAATATATTTTGTATGCCTCAAAATGATGCCATAATCATACTCTACTCGCTCTCTCTCTCATGCTAGGTCTTGAGGTCACCACCAACTACCCTTGTTTTAGTCTTGGCCCCCAAGTATGAGAGAGATAGAGAGAGAGAGAGTATGCTTATGGCATTCCCAACTGAGGTCTTTTTGTATTCACCATTGCAAGGAAAGGACTCATTTTGACTTTTTGTTTCAATTGTGGCATCACCACCATAACCTATAGATAAATGTCTCTCAACATGTCGACTCCCACAATGCTCTAATATATAGGGAAGTGTCATTCCTCATGATGGGAGAGCGAGAGAGCGCATGGTTTGGATAGGAAAATCTCCTCTCTCTCTCTCTCTCTCACACACACACACACACACACACACACACTTGTATAGGAAAATCTCCTCTCTCTGTCTCTCTCTCTCTCTCTCTCTCTCTCACACACACACACACACACACTTGTAGTCTGTCGAGTTGTGACTAGAGCTAATCCCAGCTAGGCCATTATCTCTTTACCCTCTTGCTAGGAGCCCCAACACCTAGTGTCTGAAGCAAACCCATGTACACATGCTACCTTGAGCACCTGTCTACTACTACCAAGTGCTCCTTGCCAGTCAGCGGTGCCTGTTCTGTTAGCCTCCACTTCACAACTGATTTACTGCGGCTAAATGTCATGACACCACTGCTTGGCCTATCATACCTATGCATCATCACCACCAACTACCCTGGTCTCTATCTTGGTCCTGGTCATAGTGACCCACCTTACTCTTTCTCTTTCTCTATCTACTTCCTAGTGGGAAAGAGCTATGTGTGTGTGTGTGTGTGTGTGTGTGTGTGTGTGTGTGTGTGTGTGTGTGTGTGTGTGTGTGACACACACGTGAGCTTTCAAGCACACAATTTTGACTATATAGTCTACCTATCGGTGGAAAAGGCTCAACTTGTGCAATCTACTCTCTCTCTCTCTCTCTCTCTCTCTCTCTCTCTCTCTCACACACACACACACACACACACACACACACACACACACACACACACACACACACGGGTTGTCAAGAGCACGATTTTGACTATTGTGTGTCATTATGAAAGCATGGAGTTGTGTAGAATCTGAACTCCTTCATGCAAGTTTTGATTGCTCTTTAATGCGTCTACGGCAAGGAGGATGGCCCAATAGGGACTCAATAGCTCAGTTTTGACATTCATCCAACAGGGTTTGCAAATCCACCAGAAGGCAATGCGTGGAGGCCCTCTCCTTCCTCTCATTTTTCAAGCTCCATCATAATGGACTATTGAATAATAGAGAAAAACTATTGTGTATCAGTGTGCTCCGAAAAAACCTAAGTTTAGTGTAATTCCACCTACAAAATTTCTCACTGTATCTAATGGACCTTGGAGACCCCTGCCACATAACATAAGGAAAGGGCTTGGAGGGGGGTGGGGGTTGGAGACCAAGGCAAAGAAAGAAAGAGATTTCGTTGGGTGCCAAGAAAAGCCCCCCCCCCCCCCCCTTTTTCGTCCCTCTCTCTCTCCCCATAGGATGGGCCACAAACTCAAAAGATATAAATCGAAGGTTAGAACACCCACAACAATTGGAGTAAAAAACCTAGGTTTAGTATAATCCCATCTACAAATTTTGAGATTTACCCCTATTTTTAATTTTTAGGAGCACTCACTTTACAGAGTGACTTGTAATGAACTAGAAGCATACAAAATACAGTTACATCTCTATACTCCAAAAGAATCATGGATGCCTCAACTCAATCATTTTGGTATAACCCCCCATACTAATTTTTGAAATTTTCCTCAAAAATTCTAATTTGCCTTTAAGCGCTTGAAAAAACCTAAGTTTAGTGCAATTCCACCTACAAATTTTGAGATTCACCTTTATATTCCGAAACAACCTGAAGGTGAGGCCACCTCCAAGCTCAAAGATATCTAGTGTAAAAATCTTCAAAAATAGCCAAGAGTTGTCGGAGTTGCCTCCTGTAATCCACCCTTGCCGATGTTCTTGCCTTGGGCTTGCACACCTTCTCCCTTGGATTCATCAGATTAAACTTTTTCGATTACGTCGATTCTTGATTTTGTCGATGTTGATTCTTGATTCTTAATTTTCAATTGCGGATCTTGTTCATCATTGCTTCATCAAATTTTTATTGTAATACAAATGCTTATTCTCCGAGTCCCCCCCCTCTCTCTCTTTCTCTCTCTCTCTCTCTCTCTCTCTCTCTCTCTCTCTCTCTCTCTCTCTCACACACACACACACACACACACACACACACACACACACACACTCACACACACACACACACACACACACACACACACACACACACATAGAGGATGAATCACATGGACCATTATTCATTCCTTGGCACTCTCACTCACACACAAAATCTTGCAAGCAACAATGGCGCATTTGTTACCATATACATGTGGTAGTAATGTGTGTGAACACACTAGGACCGTCAGGGCATGTTTTCCCTCTTTAGGAGGTTTTTTCCCCGGAGCATTATATATACGCCCATCACTCTAGGGCTATCTATCTTTCCATTGCACACTAAGTTATACACTCTCTATTGTGTACCTTGAGCTTCCTTCGTCTTCTCCAAGCTGTGTGTGTTTCTATGCAACCCTAATTCCAACAATTGGTATTAGAGCAGGTTGCGTCCTCCCGGGCTTAGTCGCCAGCTACTCCAGCACACGCCTGCTCACTTTCTCCAATTTCAATGAGCTTTGGCAAGCGTTCGTAGGTCGACAAATTCTTCGGGTGAGCTCGTAGAGCTCGGTTTGCTCAGGTTTTTGATTTGGGCTCATTTCGGCCTCCATTTCCACTACAGGCAGTACTGCACAGGCTATTTCGTCATTTTGTGAAGAATTTCTGTCAGTGCCATTTTCTGCATAATAGGTGCCTTATAGTCTTCTACGGTTTGTGCAATATAGAACGTGTTGTTGTCGCTCCGTTTTCCCTATTTTCGGGTAGTTTTCACATCAGGTGCAGCATTTACCATGGCTGAAAACAACAACACAGATGTGTTCAAGATGTTTGTTGCTGAGGACAGGTTGGATGGGGACAACTACCCTATGTGGGCTTATATGATGCAACATGTTCTTGTGCCAAAGGGCGTCTGGAACATTGTTGATGCACTTTATGTACTTGGGATCAAGAAGAATCTCTTGTCTGTATCCGCACTTGCTAGACTTGGACTTGTAGTCAAATTTGTGGGTGACAGATGTACAGTTCATGATCTCAGTTTTGGTGATGAAATTGTTGCATCTGGCCTTTTGTGCCGTGGGCTGTATAAGCTCACTTTGTATGACAAGTGTGGACAAAATTTTGCAAATGTTGTTGTAGATTCAAGGGCTATTTCAGATGCAAAACTTTGGCATGCACGTTTTGGTCATCTAAATTTTTCCAGTTTGCTGCGTTTGCAGAAATCTGATATGGTTGCTTCTTTGCCGCCTCTTGAAGCACCTATCAAACATGTTTGTGAAGGCTGTATTTTGGGTAAGATGCAGCATTCTATGTTTCCAAAGGATGGTTCAGCTCGGGCCACATGCAGGTTGCAACTTGGGCATAGTGATGTTTGTGGGCCCATGCAAACTTCGTCCTTATGCAATTACTTGTACTTTGTGACTTTCATTCCTGATTACTCCAGGCATGCACGGGTATTTCCGCTTAAAGAGAAGTCCGAAGTTTTTATGTGCTTCAAACAATTTCTGGCTATGGCTGAAAATGTCTCAAAATGTACTATGGGCACCCTCCGTTCCGATCGAGGGGGGGAGTATATGTCTCATGAATTTAATGCATTTTTGGCTAGTCGTGGGATAAAACACCAATATACAGTGCCTTATACACCTCATCAAAATGGTGTTGCTGAGAGGAAAAATAGGTCACTGACGGAAATGGCACAATGTATGGTCAAAAGTCAAACTTTTCCGCATTCTTTTTGGCTTGAGGCCATCATGTGTGCCACTTATGTACTAAACAGGTATCCCACGAAATCTTTGCAGTCTATTACTCCATATGAAGCATGGCATGATGGTGCCACAAGTGCAGCGCAGACAATTGGATGATAAGGCTGTCAAATGTATTTTTGTTTGTTATAGTGCTGAAAGAAAAGGTTACAGGTTGTATCATCCGCAAAAAAAACGTATTCTGGTTTCTCGGGATGTAGTGTTTGTGGAAGATTCTTTTCAGCCCTTGCTGTCATGTACTAGAGACAGTAATGTAAGCTCACAGGACATTTATGACACTTTCTTGCCTCTTTTCGGTGATGGAAATATGAATGTAAGTTCCAATGAGGCAAATGTACAGCCTATGGGGGTTTCTGAAAATGTTCTAGATCAGCCTATTATTGATGCAGATGTAAGTGATGTACTTGATGAGGAAAGGGCTGAAAATGATCAGGCTAGAGGTATGCCAAAATGGCTGGTGCACACTTTGCGTGACAGTAAATTGGATGCACCTTTGTCTAGTCGTACTCGTTCAGGCTCTCGCCATGCATCTTATGCATCAGATTGTTATGCTTTGGTTGTGTCTAGCTTACATGATATTGAGGAGCCTCTGGCTTTTGATGAAGCACAGAATTCAGAAAATTGGATGGTTGCCATGCAATCATAATATGATGCACTTATAGAAAATGACACATGGAGTTTATGTGATTTGCCTCTTGGCAAAAAGGCCATTGGTACGAAGTGGGTTTACATGTTGAAACGCAAGCCGGATGGTGAGATCGATCGCCATAAGGCTCGACTTGTTGCAAAGGATTATGCACAGCAAAAAGGCATAGATTATGAAGAGACTTTTGCTCCCACTTGTCGTATGACTACTGTGCACTTTCTATGTGCATTGGTAGCTCATTTTGGTTGGGATGTACATCAATCAGACATTGTTACTGCTTTCTTGAATGGTGACATATTTGAGGAAGTTTATGTAATGCAGCCTCGCGGTTTTGTCATAAAAGGACAAGAGGACAAAGTAGGAAAATGTAACAAGGCTTTGTATGGGTTGAAGCAATCTCCTCATGCTTGGTATGAGAAAGCTGACACTCATTTGGTTAAATGAGGCTTTCATAACAGTCCAACAAAAAGCACATTGTATGTAAATCATGAGGGTGATGTACTTCTTATTGTTATTCTTTATGTCGATGATTTGTTGATCACTGGACCAAATAAGAGACATATTGCTGAATTTAAGGCTGATTTGAATGCTACTTTCAAGATGAAAGATTTGGGGCTGTTGCATCATTACTTGGGTATACAGTTTAAGCAGTGTGATGGTGGTATTGCCTTGTGTCAGAAAATTTACATTACTATGTAAGTTTGGACTTGAGGATCACAAACCTATTGCCACTCCCATGGAAAGAGGTTTGAAGTTGAGTCTACATGATGCTGGCAATCCTGCTGATGTCACTCTTTATCAACCTGCTGTTGGCTGCCTCATTTATGTATGCAACACGAGGCCGGATATTCGGTTTGCAGTCTCACAGGTCAGCAGATTTATTCATAGCCTAGGGTCTAAGCATTGGCAGGCTGTCAAGAGTATTTTTCGCTATCTTAGTGGCACTTTACATCTTGGCTTGTTTTATCTCAAGGGGAGATCATTGCCGCCAGACTTACATGCTTTTTCGGACTCATTGTTTTCACACGCGAGTGTCCACAAGTGGTTTTTGTTTCATGCTTGGCAGTTCATGTATATCATGGTTGAGCAAGAAGCAACCTACTGTGGCCACTTCGAGTTGTGAGGCTGAGTACAGGGCACTGTTCACAGCTATGGTTGAGTGTGTATGGCTCAAACGCCTTATGGTTGATTTGGGTGTTGGACAGGACACTGCAAACACTATCTACACTGACAGTCAGAGCACATTGGCAGTTGCGAGGAACCCAGTTTTTCATGCTCGCACAAAGCACATTGAGGTGCATTACCACTATGTCAAGGAGAGGCTCTCAGCAGGAGAGATCAGCTTGGCTTATGTGCCAACACATGACAACCTTGCAGATCTTTTCACAAAGGCATTGTCTTGTGAGAAGCTTGAAGCTTTCTGCAAGGCTTTGGGCTTACTCCCCTTTGTGGACTGATCATGTCCTCAGGGCATGGCACTTCCATTTACTCATGTGCCAGCTCTCGTTCACCGCATCACTCCAGGGGGGATTTGCTACCATATACATGTGGTAGTGATGTGTGTGAACACACTAGGACCGCCGGGGCATTTTTTTCCCTCTTTAGAAGGTTTTTTCCCCCAAGCATTATATATACGCCCATCACTCTAGGGCTATCTATCTTTCCATTTCACACTAAGTTATACACTCTCTATTGTGTACCTTGAGCTTCCTTCATCTTCTCCAAGCTGTGTGTGTTTCTCTGCAACCCTAATTCCAACAGCATTCTCTCTCTCTCTCTCTCTCTCTCTCTCTCTCTCTCTCTCTCTCTCTCTCTCTCTCTCTCTCTCTCTCACACACACACACACACACACACACACACACACACACACACACACATGCATGCATGCATAGACAAAACACGATCACACATGTACAATTGATAAGCTTTGAGCGTCAAGATCCGAGATCATTTGCGACATGAAAGTTCCATAGCTTGCAAAGGGAGGTTCATTGGGAGATATATGGAGGAGATCTCTTTATGGCCTTCAAAATGCAAAGTAAAGCCACCCTTCAGAGATTATATGGAAGGACCTTTCAAGCTTGCAATGGGAGGTACATGGACGATACATGGAGGGGAGCTATTTATCGCCTTCGAAATGCAAAGTAAAGCCACCCTTCAAATGAAATATTTTAGAGATTATAAGTGCTTCTAGTGTGCATCTTAATAAAAATGAGATGTGCATTGTAGATACATCAACAAAGTGAAGTCCATTTCGACCACAAAAGGGAAGGTGCCAAAAGGTTCTCGAGGGCTTGGGAGAGGGGGGGGGGGGGGGGGCAACACATTGCCTAGTCAAGGGAGACACACATACGGCCATTGCTATTTGTTGATACATAGGGATGCGACCATCTTCTCTCGTCACTATGCAAGGGTAGAGAGGGAGGGTTACCTATGGAGAATTCAAGAGTCTAGGAAACTTTTCATGTCAAATAAATAACTTATAGAATATTATGACATCATAGAAAAAGTATCAAATTATTTCAATGATTTGAAGCATCTAATAAAATTGAAATGATATAGAGATGACTCACATAAGTAAAGCTCTCTCCCTCCCTCTCTTTGTTCGGAGGTGATAACAACATACAAGTGCCCACCTAGCCAAGGCGCCCGTTGGGTCGCCGGCCAAAGTTTTGATGTGGTCACATTATTTTTCCGATGTTTAATACATCAAACCCTATAAAAGCCTAATGTCAATCATCTGTGTCAAGTATAAGTCAAAGATGTAATTTTTCCAATGATGTATGTAAAGGTCCATGAAAAGTTGGCCGCCGCCGGCCACTTTAGAAAGCCCTAGCTATATAATACACTAAGGTTAGTGGGAAAGGGGAGATCTCTGTGCGTAACGCAATAGTCACTTATCTTCAAAAAAATGATCTCCCCTTTCCCACTAACCTTAGTGTATTATATACCTAGGGCTTTCTAAAGTGGCTAGCGCTACCTCTCTGTGCGTAACGCAATAGTCACTTATCTTCAAAAAAATGATCTCCCCTTTCCCACTAACCTTAGTGTATTATATACCTAGGGCTTTCTAAAGTGGCCGGCGGCCAACTTTTCATGGACCTTTACATACATCATTGGAAAAATTACATCTTTGACTTAGACTTGACATAGACGATTGACATTAGGCTTTTACAGGGTTTGATGTATTAAACATCGGAAAAATAATGTGACCACATCAAAAATTTGGCCGACTGACCCAACGGGCGCCTTGGCTAGGTGGGCACTTGTATGTTGTTATCACCAATGTTTGCGGGTCGCCGCGACGGACGTCCAGAGCATAGCTCTCAAGCATCAACATAAAATTATCGATACAGGGGAAGCGACTCGGATAAGTCATGGAAACTCACTAGGGATTCAATCCTAATGAAGTGAACTCGAAGAGATGCAACTAATAACTCTACAAGCAAATCGATCGCATCAAAGCCAAGTAATATGCCTATGTCCTTCTACACAGCTTTACAGCCAATCATATCGGAATTGCACGAAACTTGAAGGGAAGCTACAGGAGACTATCAAGAACATACCCAGCATTCTGGAGAGGTATAAAGATCGCGATCGTTCGTCCCACAGTACGCAAAAACAGTAAACGGATGATCCTAAAAGGTCAAAACAACATAAAATACGCATGTAAACACTCTAAACAGCGATTTAAGGCCTAAACGGATGCGTTTGAAACCTTCACTAAATCTTGAATGCTTACACTTGAATGAAAGAGCAGAGTAAGAGGAACACAATGCAAGAAACAAAACTGAATTTGGATTACCGTAGCCACAGATGCGATGATTTCAAGTTGGAGCAAAGAGGTAGCTCTCTGTGCGTAATGCAATAGTCACTTATCTTCAAAAAAATGATCTCCCCTTTCCCACTAACCTTAGTGTATTATATACATAGGGCTTTCTAAAGTGGCCGGCGGCCAACTTTTCATGGACCTTTACATACATCATTGGAAAAATTACATCTTTGACTTAGACTTGACACAGACGATTGACATTAGGCTTTTACAGGGTTTGATGTATTAAACATTGGAAAAATAATGTGACTACATCAAAACTTTGGTCGGCTGACCCAACGGGCGCCTTGGCTAGGTGGGCACTTGTATGTTGTTATCACCTCCAAACACTCCCCCCTTCCTAGCTCGTGTCGTCCCTTGATACGACCATTTGTAGTCCGGTCTTCTTGTTGATATAATGATCTCCCCTTTCCCACTAACCTTAGTGTATTATATACCTAGGGCACGTTTTGCTTGTTCAAATGGGGTGCCCATTTGCCTTTGATTGACGAACATCATACATGTGTTCTTTGTGATTTGGATGTTGTGGACGAGGCATTTGTGCATGTTGTTGCACATCTTGCTTTACCTTTCCATTTGTGAAGTTGGTCGATGATACCTGCTTCTTTGGATAGTTTGCCTCCTGGTGCAGTTGACTTTTTATTGGAGCTCGTATCTCAAAATGTTTGAGACTTTGACATGTGTGCACTGGCATGTCCAATTTGATTTTCTTTGCCACTTTGCCGATAGAGCTTCGTTGGTATCTTTGAAGATAAGAGCTGCTCTTGGCGAAGCGTAGTTGAGAACAATGTGGCCCCATTTTATCTCTTTGAAGATCGTGTAACAAATTCTTTATTGGTTTCATTTGATGGGAGGAATATATACAATAGAATAGTGATGGGTGTTTATAAATTAGGGTCTAGAACCTGAATGACCAAAGGGAAAAACCCAGTGGGAAAAAAATACCTTTGATATACGCTCTTATTGGGGTTGAACACTTGGGAGTTGAGTACCTGTTCATGCAAGGTGAGTGATTGGGAGAAATAAAGTAAGAGTGTGTAATGCAAGTGCCAATTATGGTACACTCTATATGCACACAAGAGTTCTTTCAAGAAAATCATGCGGTGTGAAAAATGAGTTGTTGGGTGCTTCAAGGAACATATGTAGCACATGTGATATCCAAGGACATCTCAATAGCTTCCACATTTCCAAGAAGGGTTTTTGATGTTGAAGCTTCTCCACTCATTACTCACTATGCATAGTGTGTGAGTGTCTTTTGGACTCTCTTCTTCACTTTACCAAACTTAAAATACATAGATTTGGACTCTTATGCTCACCTGTACCAGCATAGCGACACAACATAAATATGCTCAACTCCTCCACCTTGAGCAGTACCTAGAATAGCTAAGACTCTTAGACCACAAAGAATATTACTTGAAGCTTTGGGACTAATGCCTTGCTCATTTAGTGGCTCAGCTTCCCGACTCTTGACTTTTATGCCATGTATTTTTAATGGCGACTTGGACTTACCTGTTCATGGCCTCAAACCCAATGCCATAAGTTCTTGAGATTAAGGCCTCTATCATTGTGTTGGTCTTTGGATGCCACCATTTTGTCGAGTAGGTTGGCATATTTTGGCTCCTCTTGACTTTCTTGTTGTATGCTGATACTTCTTTGTAAAACAAGTCCTTCGGCTCTGATAGGGCTTGATGTAGCCTTTGCATTAATTTCCATGAGAAGTGATTGTCGAGATGTGTGGGTTTTCTATGATTAAGTTTCCACTAGAAATTTTGGAACCCATCTTGTTTTTGGTCCTTGTGTGACCATCTTTGGCGTTTTATCATCTTCTATAATTTGATGGACACTAGGCTTTGGTATCCAAACCTGATGATTTTCATTGTAAAAGCCTTGCTTTTGTAATTGATGACAAGGTATCCATCTGTAGATTGCAGCAGCCTTGGTTGTAATTGGCTTTTGTTGGCTTTTGGTTGTCATTGCTTGCTTTGGGGTAGAAGCTTGTGTTGCTTGATTTCTCTTCGTTGTTCCCGATTGATTGTTCCCGATTGAGCTACAATTTTTGGTAACCATATTGGAGTTTTACCTTCATAAACTCTTTGTACTTCGAGTAGCTTAACTGGGATCATCTCTTGCTTCACTTGTTTATCTTGGGTAGCTTTGTTGAAGTTTGACTTTGGTACCCATACTTGTTGTGTTGCTTTCTTGGAAGGTCTTTTCTTCTTCCCTTTTTTGTTGTTCTTTCTCCTCCTTGAGTTGTTTTTATTTCGTTGATAGCTTGGCTCGCTCATTGTAGAACTTCTTTCTTGAGGTGAGTACATCCAGGCTATTACTTTAGGCTTTTTGGCCCAAACATTAGTGTTTCCTTGGAAGTATCCTTGAGCAGTGATTGACTCATTTAATGCTATCCACCCTATCACCTTTTGTTGTTGTGGTTGAACCCGTGTTTCATGTATCCAAACTGGGTCTTTGACTTGGATGTGCTCTTTGGATACCAACACTTGCTTGACATTCTTCGGCTTCTTCCGGATGCTTTTTTGTGATGGAAAGTTTGGTTGATAGACTTTTTGCTTTGGTTTCCATTGCATTGTTGATGGTGTGGCTCTTGACGTAGAGGCTTCACTTAAGCTTTTACGTGGGCTTGTCGAAGGTAAAACTGACTTGCGAGGATGATCTTCTTCAATGTTCAGTTTGGCCTTAGCTTTTTCTGCTGTAGATGGTTGTGTCTTTTTTGTTGATGTCTCTTGGACCGTCTTTGTTGTTGTTGTTGATGCTTTTTGTTGTTGCTTGAAGAAGATATTCTTCCAATTCTCTGTCAGGACCAGACTCTCTTTGATATGATGGGAGTTGATTATGTGGAAAGTATCTTTATACTCCCCGGTACTCAATTTGAGTACAGCTTCTGCCACTCCAAAGCTAGGAATCGGCATTTTTGTACTTGTGTAAACTGTTTCTTCTAGCTCATTGATTGGTGGCTTTCCCATCATAATCCACGTTCCATAAGTCATTAGTTTCTTTGCTGCTTATGGATCTATTGCGGCCGAACATGTAACCTTGAGCCATGTTTGTCCGCATAAATTGAATTTGATCATCATAGGACACAGTCCTTCTTCTTCCTTGTCCCTTTTCTTCTTTTGATCTTGCAGTTGTTGAAGATTTGTCGTTGAACTTGGAAGCTTTTCTCCTTCATCTACTTTCATTTGTACTTTTTCTGGAGTCGACTTCTTTGAAACAGCTTTTGTTCTTTCTTCAGGTATGTCAATAATGACATATTCTTCTGTTTGCTCTGCTTCCTTTGTTTTCAATTTTGCCTCATGCTCCAGGATGTAGCTATCTGTCTCACTTTTTCTGCTTTCACACTCACAAACTTCATTAGCTTCCTTCAACACTTTCAACATAAAACATGAAACTAGGTCGTAGCCTTCTTCATTACAAAACTTGGTTGGAGTTAGCTCATTTACACACACATCCAATTTTTCCAATATTTGAGTCCATCCAAATGGCTCAACTAATTGCTCTGGAAATGGTTCCGGTATGTAAGCTTCATCGTCCATTGATCTTTCTAGGATGCAATCCTCCTTCACTGAGCTTCCAGACTTCGAAGCACCACGCATCCAAAGTTCTTGTTTGGTCGGTAGCCATGCAGGTATCTCTTTCCCATGGACTATAGTAGAGTCAATTTCTTCTAAAGGAGTTCTATTCACATCTCTATAGATATGGTCTTTTATGCTTATTTTTGTGGTGATCTTTTTATGTCTCGAGTAGATATATTCATAGCCCCAATCTTGAACCATCTTAAGTTGATGCATGAAAGGTCTTCCTAAAATGATATCAAAATTGTTCCCTTTTCCAAAATCTACTATTGCAAATGTATGTTCATATTCAATTCCACAAGAAGTCACAATAATTTGCTCTAAGATACCCATAGTTTTTTCCGTGTATCTATCTGCAACTTGCAGCTTCATTCTAGTTTTCCTAAGCGCTGGTCTACCCCATTTTTCCCAAATGTCTTTTGTGGCTATGGCTACTCCAATCCCACTATCAAGTATAGCCAATGTTTTAACTACTTTGTGTTCCACAGGTAAGGTGGTGTTTCCTTCTTCTCCTTCTCAATATTCCCCCACCTTGTTTATTGGCACAGGTTTAGCGTTTGCACCTTCTTGTTGAGTTTTGTTTGATTGTTCATTTGAGGGTAGATCTTGAAGAGGTATCTTTAATCCCATCTTCCCCAAATTGTTGCCTACTTCATCCCAAACATTTGGTCTAATCTTAAGCAGTTCAGATAGAGTAATGGTGCACTGTATTGGAGCTGACATCAACTCTTGCATACTCTTTGTATCCATCATCTTGGATATGGCTTTCCTTTGCGATGGCACCACTCTAGTCTCTGAGTCTGCCTCATGTTCTCCTATGTATGAGGGTAAGGTCTTCAAGGACTCTGGTTTGCTTTCAATTGAAACTTTGGTTCCCGCATCTCCATTTAGAGATTGAATGTCTCCCTGATAGACTTCATGCCCTGTATTGACCTCAGTTATGGGTGTAGATTGGAAAGTCGCACTTCCATCTTTTGCACTTCTAATTTCTTCCCACAATTCATTTGGCCATGGCTCATCTATTTCTGCGATAGGTGCCATAAATTGTGATCTTGACCTTGCATCATTAGTGGTGTTGGCCACTACTTGAACATCTACTTGAATTTCTAGGTTGTTGGTTTCCCCGGCAACGGCACCAATGTTTGCGGGTCACCGCGACGGACGTCCATAGCATAGTTCTCAAGCATCAACATAAAATTATCGATAAAAGGGAAGCGACTCGGATGTGGCATGGAAACTCACTAGGGTGTCAATCCTAATGAAGTGAACTCGAAGAGATGCAACTACTAACTCTACAAGAAAATCGATCGCACTAAAGCCAAGTAATATGCCTATGGCCTTCTACACAGCTCTACAGTGATCACGCCCGTTTACCATGCAAATCATATCGGAATCGCACGAAACTTGAAGGGAAGCTACAGGGGACTATTAGGAACATACACTATCATTGTCACAGCATTCTGGAGAGGTATAAAGATCGCGATCGTTCGTCCCACAATACGCAAAAATAGTAAATGGATAATCCTAAAGGGTCGTTTTTGGGTCCCTAAAGCCTCTCCTAGGGTCAAAACAACATAAAATACGCATATAAACATTCAAAACAGCAATTTAAGGTCTAAACGGATGCGTTTGAAACCTTCACCGAATCTTGAATGCTTACACTTGAATGAAAGAGCAGAGTAAGAGGAACACAATGCAAGAAACAAAACTGAATTTGGATTACCGTAGCCACAGATGCGATGATTTCAAGTTGGAGCAAAGAGGTAGCTCTCTGTGCGTAACGCAATAGTCACTTATCTTCAAAAAAATGATCTCCCCTTTCCCACTAACCTTAGTGTATTATATACCTAGGGCTTTCTAAAGTGGCCGGCGGCCAACTTTTCATGGACCTTTACATACATCATTGGAAAAATTACATCTTTGACTTAGACTTGACACAGACGATTGACATTAGGCTTTTACAGGGTTTGATGTATTAAACATCGGAAAAATAATGTGACCACATCAAAACTTTGGCCGGCTGACCCAACGGGCGCCTTGGCTAGGTGGTCACTTGTATGTTGTTATCACCTCCAAACACTCCCCCCTTTCTAGCTCATGTCGTCCCTTGACACGACCATTTGTAGTCCGGTCTTCTTGTTAATGAGACTCTCCAAACTCTCTCTCTCTCTCTCTCTCTCTCTCTATATATATATATATATATATATATATATATGTGTGTGTGTGTGTGTGTGTGTGTGTGTGTGTGTGTGTGTGTGTGTGCGCGCGCGCACGTGCATGCGCGCGCTTTACAAAAACAGAAGTAGTCACCCTTCAAATTTGAAGGTTGGAGTCAGTGTTCCAAAAAAGTGTATCTTAGATTCGCCTTGAGCGAGCTGAAAATTTAAACAATTGGTTGAAGGGAGGGGGAGAAGAAAAATATCCACTTGAAAAATTTAAGAAAATAGAGGTGCATTGTAAAAAATTCCGATTATTTTGGAATATTTCCTCTTTGAATCTACCATAAAGAAAATCTTATATGTTTGTGAAATTGACTTTTCCCAAGACGCTGGCTTGAGTGAAACTCCATGGCCTTCCCAAGAACTATAAATAATATAGACATAGATAAAGTGCTCAGTTTTTTGACTTTTTGACAAAATTCATAACTCAAAACTATGTTTTCTACCATCATAGTTATTAGTACTTACCACTTACTCTTCAGTTTTACATTTCAAATGAGAAGTTTTTTAAGGCTTTCTTTGAAATGAAGCAGAGTGTGACATGTGGATTCCCTCTCCTTCCTAGATAAATTTTAAGCTACATTATATATAGTACTAGTATGTATCAATACTCTCTTTCTACATGTATAGTCTATTGTATTTCTAAAAATGATGCATGACACAACCTCTTGATAGATTTTAACAAACATGAATATATAAAAGATACTGCAAATCATTCTTCTAAATTAAACTTGGGAGCTTCTCATAAACATTATCTTTCATAAGGTTCTAGCCTTTGTTCAACAAACTGAGGAGTGGTGTCCTTCTATTGGGGTGGGTAGAGAGAGAGAGAGTCCTCCTTTTGGTCTATATGTATGATGATGCAAAGCATACTATAAAACCAAGCTTGGGATCTTCTCATAAACATTATCTTTCATGAGGTGCTAGCCTTTGTTCAACAAACTTAGGACTGCTCTCCTTCTATTGGGGTGGGTAGAGAGAGAGAGATAGAGAGAGAGAGAGTCCTCCTTTTGGTCTATCTTGATCTACCAATGCTACCAAACTCGATGATAGAGATTAGATAAGTTAGCATGGTGTGAACAGATGAATGCTAAAATAAGTCAATGTGAATAACTTATTTTGAAAATAGAGTGGGTTCTAGAATTGGTTTCAATGATAGGAACACAATTGGATTCAATGTCTCTACTCTAGTCTCTTACTTGCTTCTATCCTTGCATATTTCTTTTGAGTAAGACATGGTAGTAGTGCACATCATAACTGCCTATATAATATGAAGGATGTCTTTTCCTTGGTCTACCTAGGTTTGACAAAAGTTCTACCAAGTCAAGAAGTACAAATTGGGTAAGCTAGCAAGTTGTTAAAGAGGAGGACCAATGACTACTACATTGTGTAAGAAAATATCAGTGCTCATAGTTTCCAATGTACCAAGAAAATTTCAAGTTTCAAAGAGATGAGTTGGCTTTCTATTAATATTAAGAATGTGATTGACCCTTCCAGCTATGTTTCTGTCTAGATGACTCTCTTGCTTCTCTATATATGTTTTCTGCACAAGCATAGTAATGGTTTAAATCATTGCCTAATCACAATAATGCATAAGCAGCTTAATACAATAAGGTACACATTATTTTTTCATTTACACTTTCACATCATTTGAATCTTTAAATGTGATAGAATTGAAAGTAAAATAAGGTTGCTTAGTTGTTTATTTTTGTAATAGTTTTGGCCATTATGTTAAACTGAAGAATGTGGTGCAAAATGAATTCGATGATCTGAAATCATGCACGTCATTGATCTTCTCTCCCTCTCTCCCCAAATTACAAAAGCATGTTCCTCTTTGTGAGAGCATATTGTATTCAACCATTTACATGCTTGAAACTATTCCCTTATGCAAAATCTATATCATACCAACCATTTATCTTAGCTCCTTAGCTCCTGCTCCCTTGCATGTGAGACCGAATATTGAGGAAATGTAGGAGAGAGTCTTTTCATATGCACATTATATCCTTTGAAAATTTGAGAGTACGAATATCAAACTCTACTTTAGTGTTCAACTTTTGATCACGTCAAATTTATTTTCTTACATTTTAGCCTGGATCACAGCCTACATTTCTTTCTCTCCTAGAAACTTCATGGACTCAATTTGTTAATTGCCACCATTATATCCATAGTAGGGGAGCATCTTCTTTATGGAAACTTTAAAGATGCTACCAATAAAGAAGATGCCCCCATTGACATTAATAAAGAAGTTATAGAATATTCTAACATCAGAGAAAAAACCTCAAATTATTTGAAAGATTTGAAGCATCTAATAAAATTGGAATGATATAGAAATGATAGACATAAGGCTCTCTCTCTCTCTCTCACACACACACACACACACACACACACACACACACAATGTGTGCTTGAGTTCAAGACTATGAATAGATATATCATTGAAATTATGGTTGTTTTTAAGACTTATAACTCTCTCTCTATATATATGTATGTGTGTGTGTGCATACATACATATGCATGTATACATGTATATATGCATACATATACATATTATGTCTGAAAACAA